>NC_036450.1:10165728-10515103 GCF_002775205.1 Xiphophorus maculatus
GATCACAGATAGGGTTGGAAAAATCTGAAGTGGTTTATTTCAACAGAACCTCAGAATATGCTATATTTCACATGATGAACTATCTCTATAGCAACTGTTGGTACAGTATGACATACAGTATATTCTTCTGTTCCCCACTGTATGTATAAATGATAAGTCTGACTGTTAGGAAAAACTAGCCAAAGACCACAAGGCCAAACAAAGAAGGAAAAACTGTGCTGAAAGGCTTTAACACTATTGTTTTCAAGCTTTTGATCATACATGCCACTTTTGTAAATAGTAAGGTTTCTTGTTAAGTACCAGCATACTGACATTTATGAAAAACACTAATAACAAGGGCTTAGACAATTTCGTCTCACTAGGTGGGATAACCCAGAACCCTTCCATCCCTCACTCCTTCTTAGGCCTAGATATTTGGATGAACTCATGTCTGCCTAGTGATCTGGGGTTCTGTGAGGGGTTTCCTCCTCTTTGGCTGGCCTGACATGCTGCCATTGGCTTGTCAGGGACTCTGATGTTTCGTCCCAATCATGCATAAATTTGTAACCATCAAAATCATGTACCAGTTACAGATGGTTCTTCTATAATCGACACAGATTATTGTAAGTAAATGTTCTTTTATGATTCTAATAAATGACATATTTTAATGAGGGAAAAGTCATAACTGGAGGGACAAAGTGGAAACAAAAACAGCAGGTATGTAACATGACTACAAAGTAGCAAAAGGGCAATTTGACGTACAGCTTTGCCACGTGAAATTGGACCATGTTTAAATGGTATTTGATGTCGTTCCCAGAATGATGTTCCCACTTCAGAGGTAGGAAGCTGCCTAAAACTCTTGTTTTTGGTTCAGTGTTTAACACTTCATTTAAGGTTCATGGACTCTAAACAATTTCTGATTGAAGCAATGATCATTCCTTGCTTGAACCACTCATCTTTTTGGCTATTTTTAACATGGCTTATTAGCTTTACATCACAGTTAATGAGCTTAAATGGTTGATACCAAACATTTTTCAGTACTAATGAAAATCAGCCTAAATGATAACCTAGTACCGCTCTTCATTCAGTATGACACTCTAATCAGCTTATCTGTAAATAAAATGCTATTTCTACTATTGGACACGGTTTATGAGAACTAATTAATCTCCAAAAGTTAGAAAATCAATTTATCCCTTAAGTATGTCTTATTGATCATTCTTTTTTTGTGCTGCAATCCTTCTATTCCAACTAGCTGAAACTGCTTCTGCAGCCGATTTCCTCCATCAGCTTTGTCTATCCCTGAGCCTTCAGGAGTAATCAGAAGAACCTTGATGAGCTGCTGAAAGGAAAGTCTCCAATCCAACCTGGATTGTCAGACGATAGCTAAAAGAAAAAGACTGAGAAGCTGAGGGGGAACAGAAAATAATGGTGGTGAAACATACACTTTAGAGAGGCAAAGACAGAGCTAATGAGGAGCGGTGGCAGTGGAGCTGAGCAGGCTAGTTGCATGAGAGTTCAGTATTATGAGGTCTAGTGGGGACGGGAGAAAATGAGAGGGTAGTGGTAGAAGTGGGTGGAGGAAAGTGGCTTGGAATTGGGTTTTTCTCTTTTTTTTCCCCCTGTTCTACTCAATGGACAGAGCAGATGGTATTCTCATTGAGGAAATTAGGAGGCAAAAAGGAGAATTAGAAGCAGCCTGGCAGGGAATGGTTGTTCCCTTAGGCATACAACACACATTCATTTGCTTTCATTTCCTATAACACATGGAGTGCAAGAATCAGACAAACCTAATCTTATTCACTGAAGGTGATTTGATACAATGAAAACATTTTTTTAAGTTCTTACAGGCTCAAATAGCTACTGAGGTACCTTCAAAAGCAGTGGGAGCTCTGATGAGACTCTTTTTTATGTGTGAGAGAAACCTTTAGAGAGACATGGAAGTACATGTTTAAAGTAAAGTTAAAAAAACCTAGACTAGAAGATTAATTATTGATTTTGAAGTATTTTTCAATAAAAGCCAGACTTTGCAAGTTAACAAAATATCTATCAATCATTGTAGACTACATACCTAACATTTTCAGCAAACAAAACTGCTTTTAAAGCTGTTGAAAATTATGTTATTGTGTAGAACTGTGTACTGCCTCCATACACCTATATGTATTTGCAGGTGCATCTGCTCAGTGCAAATTGGAAGGTAATGGACCAAACAAAAAGCAGTCTGGATAAAATTAAAAACATATTTGATTTTAATGAGTCGTGGAAGAAAAGAAATAAGATACAGTCCTTCTTTTCTTTACATTAAGCTGTGCAAAGTCAGAGGGCATAGCCTGGATATTTTATTATTTAGATGTGTTTTGGCACACTGGTGTTCAGTTTTGAAACAGCATTTTTTTTCTCAAACAAGCTTGAGAAAAAAGCTTGTTTTTTTCTCAAGCTTTTTTCTTGAGAAAAAAGCTTGAGAAAAAAGCTTTTGCAGGTAGACAGTCGTCTACCTGCAAAAACAGGTAGACGACTGTTTTTGCAGCCTGAGTCCCAAATGCATGGCAGTTATGAACACAAATGGGGGTGTAGAATCTATGTGAACTATGTATTGACTCCTCAGAAGTCTCTATTTCTCAAGTAACACCATGAGAAACGTGGCTTTCAAAAAGCACATCTACTTGTCCAACTCTAATTTATGACATTTTAACATCAGAGTTGGTTACAGAATCCTACTTTATTGTTTTTTATTTAATTTGCACACTTATCATTTGTCTATTTATCTTTTGTCTATTTATCTATTCCCAATCCTCTTTTAAAAAAAAAAAAAAAAAAAAAAACACCCTACAAACTCACATTGTTGTGACATGATTGTCTCCACTAAAGGTGCAAAAGTTGGGATGTCTGTCAGCCTGATAGTTAGATGTGTGTTTGCATCACTAGTGAGCTTGCAGGGAACTCTATCAATCCAACATTTGCAACTAAACCTTTGTAAAGAATGCACAAATAAGTGGACCAGAATGTATGTGAATCTGCTTGGCTGCAATTTTTGGTAGAATACTATCGCTTAGGTGCCATGCATTCACTTTCTGCCTTTTGAGGACATAAATGGCCAGTTTATGCCTACACCTGATTTATATTTTTAGTGGCTGAGCAGCTAAAGCTCATGTAGAATGGTGGTGACATTGCATAGCGATAAAAAAGAAAAAATAAATAAATAAAGAGGTTTAAAGAGCTTACAAATCACATTTTTGTTGCCTCTGAGATGAAATTCTATCACCTCTGGCACCTTTGTGAGAAGACAGAATGATGGACAAAAACCTTGTGGCAAACAAGATAGCAGCAAATATTTTGTAACTTCTGTTCTGTTTCTACAATTGTATTGTGCTGATATCCGTGTTTGCTGCTATAAGTGCAGTACTGTTTGGGAGGCAAACAGGAAGTCACTCATTATAAATTTGTACCGAAGATTGCCCTGAAGGATTAAGTGACATTATAAATGGAGCACACATAGAGGTGATTACATTGTAGCTGTAGTATAGAAGCTTCCTCAAATGCTATATTGCAAAATTGGTGCTTCGCAGTCATGTTCAAGGCTGAATCTACGTAAAATTGGAAACTGGATGCCTCAAAACCACACTGAAGTTTACAGCACAGCTAATTATGGTCACTGTGTACAGTAGTTAAAACGGGGGGGACATCTAGCACGGTAGCTCAGCTAAATGCCTTGTCAGGGCTTTGAAGTGTGACAGGACTGTGGAGCAACAGAACTAAACATCAGGACATGCTTCTGAGGGTAGACGACTGTTTTTGCAGCCTGAGTCCCAAATGCATGGCAGTTATGAACACAAATGGACTGAGATGCAGTAGGCCACTGAAACCCTCGACAGCCAATTATCCACCTGTTCTCAACAGCTGAGAGCAATTTCATCAATGTGGGAGAAAGTCTTATTTAAAAGTCAATCAGCCAGTCGCAGGGGAGAAGGGCGCACATCTGTCAGTCAGCTTGTCTGACTCCCATGATCACAGTAAACTCTCTGAACAACAACAACAGCAGACATACCTGTCTCTGTCCTTGATAAGATAAACAATAATTACCCTCACACTACAAACTATGAATGTTAAGTAAACACAGCAGCATCTAGCTGGAGATTAAATATACAACAAAGTAAGAAAAAGAAAAAATGGAAAAATGTCCTTTTGACAATTGCTAAAAAATCTTTTGACGGAAAATCTTTTCAGTTATTTTTTTTATTTTTAATAAAAGATTATATGGGGTTCCTGGGAGAGAATCATGATATCTAAGAATGTCAGTAAAGGACCAGAGACTGTGAAAAGCATCTGCTATTTGTTTCTATCTTAGCAGAAATTGAACAATAACCCACATAATCCAAACATGTCAAAAACAAAATAAAATTTGAATGCTTTTTAACAAGTACCCATGACAAATATTTCTAAATTGGTCAAAAGCAAATATAATCACATCATTTTAAAAGTCCATTTGATAAGGAATAATCTAAAAAGAGCATCTTTAGTACTTCCATAAAATTTAAATATATATATATATATATATATATATATATATATATATATATATATATATATATATATATATATATATATTAAGTGTAAGGAGTTAAAAAAACATTCCTTGTAAAAGAAAGGATAAAATAAAAACTAAAGTCACAGTACTACACAGTGAGCTGCCTGAGGCCTCAAGCTAATCTAAGCTACTGGTTTTAGTTATTAGGTTCCTAAAAACATGGACAGGTGCTTCTGGTAACTTGGCTCATACAAACCAACAACTCAATAAATAGTTGCAAGAGTATGTAAACACATGTCAGGATAAAGGAAATGGCAATTGTTAACCTTTAGATGCATGAGTGACTGGACCCTACACTCTTCCATAACTGGGTCAAAATGGACCCGCATTAAAATCACTGTGTTTCAATCAATGTGCACACGCACACACAATAATAGAGTTTTTCCTCTCCACTGTTTCTACATGCATACGCTGTACGAGGGAACGACACAATGCAAGGGATTGTCCATTGTCTCTACATGCTAATGCAGGAGGACTGGATGCTGCAAGTCCATAACTCAATGCAATATGCTCGGTTTGCTTGGATGGAAACTTTTCAACCAATTTCAATAATAATCCGAACTTGATGCACTGATTGATAACTAGGATCAATTGGGATGCATGATTGTATTAAAATAACTTTGCCTCGAGATGATGTGTTGTGAATTGGTGATAATGTAAACTAAATTGTACCGAATAAAATGACCGAGATTACTTAGCAGGCGAGTGCTAATCTTTCTCTACGTCTTTTTCACAGAGTACAAATACACACCATCATTGGGTAAAACTGAAGATAATGCCTAAATATATCAAATTTATTGTATAAATCTAAACATACAATATATGCTGCTGTCAGTCACACTTGAACAGAGTCAAATGTTCCAGTGAAATTCCATAGGAAATGAATGTGGGTCCTTCTTGAACCCACTTATAGAGGGTTGGGGTGGCAATGCTTAAACTTCAATTTTGTACAATGTACTAACGGTAACCTCAAATTATAAATGGCAGGATGTTAATATACCATTTTTGCAAAATATCTGGAATATGAAACAACAGCAGCTTGTTGTCGTTTTTAACTCACTTATGCTTCGAAGGGTTAATGATCTAAATCTTCAGAAAGTTTTGCCAATAAACTCTACATTTTTATAACTTCAAATGTAATCATAATTTAACGACATAACTTAAACATCTTTAAAGTATGGAATAAAAACACTGAGTGCCGAATAGGTGTGATTGTTTATTGGCACTGGAAAAAATGGAGTGAGCGCTTTTACTTCCCCCAAAGACTGTAAAAAAAGGGGGTTCAGATTTAAGAAATTAAACAACAGATGAAGAGAATTTTTCTCATCCACTTAAAGCACTCTTCTTGTTGAAATTATTTTTTGAAAAAATGTTTTGTTGTTTCTGAGCATAATGTTTCTCTGATAAGAAATGTGTTTCATTTACAGTGTTTTTATCTTTTTATGCATCTCAGTACAAAATGCATGCTAAAATCAGTGGAACATATTATTTAAAAAAAATAACCATTTTCTCAAAATGTTCCTCCTGTATCTGTATCAGTGGTTTATTTTTTTTCTAATCAGACAGTAGATGAATTACAAATGCATATCAGGATTTTGACTTTTTATCACCAATTATATATGTGTCATTAGATTCAGGTGGCCAAAGGACATTGTGAGAAAAGTAACTGCTTTACAGAGTTTGAGGGAAATAACACAATTCCCTCAGAATAACCTTTTGACATCGACATTACTGCAGTACAGTTAAACTCTCCTGAGTAAACCATGGACAGAATACAAGTGGAAAATTGAGTGTCTTGGCTATTTCAATTTAGTACTGTTGCAATGCTTTACACAACCACTGTTTGCTCATGGAAATTTATTATTTTTGAGTCATAATATCCCAGGTGTATCACAGTGAAAATGCAGGTCAGAACCAGAGCAGAAATGACACAATCTACCTGATGCCTGTAAAAATTCTAGTTTTTCATACTTGAATTTTTTACAAGTGGTCCATCACAATACAGGTAGCAACTGCTTAAAATAAAGAGCTTTTATAAATCTGTGGTTGTTGGAAAAATTTGTACTCCTCTTAAACATTTCTCTTCTATTTTTCTTCTTACTATACAAATTGATAGATACATTTTTGGTTATTGATCTCACATGTGGGTTAGACGGTAAGCATGACTGAAAGAGATAAATGCCAAAAAATATGATATATGCCCTGAACTAAAGTAGACCCATCCTCAGTAGTAGCTTGTCATCTTTGAGGATGACTTGGTACTCTCTTCACTGTGCATAGCACAATGTAATCCTCAAAGGTGTGAAATTGTGGTCAAGTCGACAAGTCATGTCTGCAGGTTTGGTAAACAGAAGAAGATGAATGACTTTTCCCAAAGCAGCACTCCTCGACTGGGATTATGGGGGCGGGTTCACCATCAAAAATACATCCACAGTTAAAGTAGGCTACAGTATGAAACAAATCCAACCCTGAAGCCGATGACAGCAGGGTTGTCATCAATTGACAAGAATGGGAGAAGACGAGAGACAAGAAGACGAGAGACAAGAATCCAACAGTGATTTGAGGAGGGAGTGTGTGTTAAATGAGTCATTTTCATGAATACAGAATTATAGAATTACAGAATTACAAGACAATCCCCCTAGTCAAAAAAACTAAATTAAGATGTTGTATCAAGAGTTTTTATTTAGAAATGCAAAGATTAGGCTTTTCTCTTCCAATAAATATCTCTGGTTTTCTTTGAGGTCTGACCTGCCAATTCCAATTTCAACCAGTCCACCTTCCCAAAAGACTATTGCAAAATGAAAAACAATGCACTGTGAGTTCTTAAATAAAGGATATAGACTTGAATCCATTAGAAATAGAAGAAATTACCAGATTACCCTGTTATTTTAACCAATGCATGTGCCCCTATCATAGAACTCAAGGTCTCATCTTTGAACTTTGCATGTAGGGGTTCCATTGGCATCAACAAGCCATGGCCTTCAGTTTACACTAGAGCAGTTTGCAGACAAGTGCAAACTGGCCAGGATGAAAAAAATAAGGTCATGGTTCTCAATTGGGAAAAAAATGGACTGCTCCATCCAGGTCAAGGGTCAATCTCTGCTTTGAGCAGAGAAGTTCACAAGTGGTGTCTTGTTCACAAGTGAACATAAGTTGCTGTAACCATATCCCAGATACAAATTGCTTAAATAAGCTTTTGTAGTACGGTGGGAACAATTAGTTTTAGAGACAGCGTGAGCCGCTCCACATCCCTTGAGAGTTTGGAGCCGAGCCTCTGCTCCTCTGCATTGAAAGGAATCAGTTGAATTGGTTTGTCCATTTAAACAGGATTTCTCCTGAAAGTCTCTCTTTGAATGTTTTTCAGTCAAGTACACCCACCACCTGCTGAAGGAGCGACATGGTTAAGTTCAAAACTATTCACACCACTGCACTGGCAATTTAAGTCTAAAACATTCTTCCAACTATATCCAACATATCCTGACTTAAAATGATATTGACATTGTGTTGTCTGGACTTGAATCTCATCCCTGAAAATTAGTGGAGGAAACTGCAAATTAGGAAGATAATGAGAGGCCTTCCAAGGACTGGACCTGTTAGCACCATTACCTAATCTTAAATGAATACATGATAATGGATGAAGGGAAATTAAAATGAATATTTTCCAACTGTCAATCATCATCAGAGTCAATCATGCGAAAATTGGATATTTGCTATCTCTGTTCATTAATTGGTGCATCTCAATTACCACAGCTGTCTATTAAACTACTAAACTACAAGCTTGCTTTCTCATACTCCTACACAGGGTAACTTGAGATACAAAGTGAAACAACTTAGTGCTTTTAAAAAAATACTTAATAAAATAATATTATTTTGGGATATTGTACAGGAATGTGAATGAAATTAGTTACACTCTCCTGACTTCAACCTGTAAATCACAAAATCTAATCTATTTCAGAGCCAAATTGTCACCAAATAATACTTTATCCCACCTCGTTGTAAGTAACACCGTTTGAACTGTTGAGATAAATGTTCCTTTAACGCCTTCTGGCTTGGGGCGTCTTTGTGCTGGAAGTGAGCCCCGATTGCAATTCATCACTGCAGGGTATATATATACTATGTCAGCATGCTGTGAGGGAGGTCGATATCCCGCGTAGGCAAATAAATATATTTACATTTATTCATTGGAAGCCATTACATGAACAGTGATTTGAACTCAAGAAATCACTTTTATCCCCTCAGTTCTTTCAAGCAGCCCGTAAGATAAAGATACCCCCCGATGCAGAGGCGGTCTGATGCGGGGATCAGAGAGCGACATCTGAAAGTAATGGCAACTGCACATCTAACACTTTTAACTGCACTGGATTCAACTTCTTTCCGCCTCAACGAGCAAAACTTCCCACCTCCAGGTAAAAATAGTAATGTCAACTTACCACCCCCGTGTCCAGCTGCTCGGTGGCCAGAGACGGAGCCGCTCCGGCCAGAGGTAAAAAACACAAAATTGGCAGAAAAATCAGCATCTCCGGTGACATGTTCCTCATCCGCATATGAAGAAGCAGCGGAATCATGATGCCCTATGACAGGTTGTTCCTGCTGGGCTCAAACAACGACCCCGACGACCGCATCCACGGGAGAAAACCACACGCCGAGACACTGTGAAAATGTGTCAGTTTACCTTACTGTGGAGCGCAAACACATAAAACACATTAAAACCGGTGGCGCTGGGTGCGTTCGGGATTTATACAAGTTTGGTTTTCCTCAGAATGATACTTGGAGCCATCAACTAATGGGTCATGATCGCTGGAAAGGGCTCGATCCTTCTCAGATTAGTCCACTGGAGGTGAATATCCCAGCAGAGCGAGAGAGAGAGAGAGAGAGAGAGAAAGAGAGAGGCGCTCCACTCCTGTCTGTGCAGTCTCTTGCACTGAGGAACCACAGCAGCTGCGTGGGGCTTCGTCCCGGGCTGAAGGAGACCGCTTGTTGACGCGCGCAGTGAGGAGCGTAGCCACGGTCCTGAAAGACTCAGGGGGAGAGTGGGAGGCAGGGAGGGGGAAGGGAGATCCAGCGTTTCTCTCAGCCACCCTGGAGACTGGCGAATTCCTGATGCGCGTCCTGAGTAATCCGAGAGTGTTGCTGGGGTTTTTACACTTGAAATTTGTCTGTGCTGTTCATAGTGAGACGTACATTTCAATTAATTTCAATTCACACACAAAAAAAGGAAGAAATCTCGGAGATAAAAAATAAAAAGAGAGAAGACTTTTGTGTTTTCTATGCTGTTATTTCTTGCTCTTTTCTCCAGATTGCATGTGATGTCAGAAAGGAGAGGCATAGAAGTGTCTCAAAGGTGTTCACACCCATTTGGCACGTCATAATAAACTTCAACGTGTTTTAATTGGATATTATATCATAGGCGGACAGGTAGTGCAATTGCTAACTGAAGGGAAAATAATTGGTTTAAATTTTTTAGCATGAAAAGCTGAAATTCTTGAAATTCTATTTCACAGAATGACCAAAAAGCCTCTTGGAGTACACAGTATGTCTACCACCTTATAAAATACGATTTCCACAAAGTCTCACACTCAGAGACATTGAATGGAGTGCGAACATAAACCGTCAAGGCATAGAATCACAATTATATTTAGGTCTGGTTTTTCTTGTGCCATTCTAACACATTTACATGCTTTAATTTAATCCATTTCATCATAGCTCTGGGTCATTGTCCCATTGACCCACAGGGGGACCTGTTTGAACTCTTTATTTTGCAGCCTCTGACAGTTTTTTTTTCTCTGAGAATGACCTGGTTTTAGCTCATTAACTCTGAGAAGCTCTCCACCTCTTTCCCCCTGATATTTCTGCTGTGCTCCTTGGTCTTCATGATACTGTTTCTCTCCCAGAAAATCTCAAATGCTTTCACAAAACACTCATATTTGTAGTGGGAATAAAATACACATGTATTTTATTAGTTACTAAATAGGTGGTTTCTGAAGGAAATGATTGGTGCTCATCCAGAGGTGTCAAATCAAAGGAGGCTGAACATTTCTAAAATCTTGAGTCTTTGTCCCATTACTTCAGAATTAGGTGCTACTCTCTGTTGACCTACAGAGTGTCCCAGAAAATCCAAATGATCCAACTTCCACACACTGAATGCATGTGGCTTTGAACTGCCAAAATTTATATATTTAAAGGGGTACTAATCCTTTTTGTAATTTACAGTACATTTTTGTGATCGTTTCTATCCACTTCCAGAAGGGTTTTGAATAATATCTACCATTTTATAAGTCAATACTGACAGCTGCAGGAACATTTAAAACCGTTAAACATATCCACTCATCAAATGCTTCAAAGGAAAACAAAGTTCTTCAAGAATCCACAGGTGTCTTGTTGCAGCCTTTGGATTTAGGAGTCAAGTGCAAACTGACAGATAAGGCTCAGAAACAAAGTTTAAATGCAAACTTTGAATAACATTTTTTAAGTCTAAGAGAAGCTGGTAATCCTCAACAGCTCTTATAAAACAGAGTGGAATCAGTGACCTTGTGGATGATTGACCACTACCGCTACATATACAGGAAAAGTTCTGTAGATCCCAGAATGGCTGAACATGTTTATAGATAAAAGAACAAATTTCAGATCCTATATTTGACTAAAGGGATTCAACCAGAACTTGTTTTTTTTTTTTTTTACCAGAGTTCTTTCTTACACAAGTATCTTTACTTTTGCCATCTTTAAAGAAGAAAATCAAATTCCATGATGGAAAGCGTTACAGAAAGGAGGGCTGTATCATAGAATCTCGTTACAGATATGAGTCCTGTTGGTCACATTAGGAGCATCTCAATGAATCGGAATATCATTAAAAAGTTGTTTTATTTCTAGAATTCCATTCAAAACATTAATTTTTCATTACACTCAGTGTGGGGTACTAAATGGCCAAATGACTAACATAGAAAAGGATTTTGTTCATAAAAATCCAAACAACACTTTCCAAGAAAACTATAATATTGCATAAGATCAATGAGAAATATATTTAGCATAGAAATGAAAGGTTATTGTCATAATATGGCCTACAATTATGGAGAAGACTGCCAACTTGACATTGTCCTGCAGACACCCACCAAGCCACGAAAGGTCACCGATAAAGAAGGTGGCCTTTTACAGAGCGCTGTACCAAGCATACAGTATTGATGGATAGTTGAGAAGAAAAAAAAGCGTGGTGAATATGCACAAAAAAATATGGTGCATATTCACAGAGAAAATAAGGTTATGAAGCAAAGACCAGTCGGGACTACCAAAGAGTGGCTGGAATCATTGCTGCCACACACAAGCACACAATCAGAAAATAACTTCGTAGTATCTTTAAGCAACTGATGAACCAGAGACAATGGCAGAAGCTAGGCTAATGAGTAAAAGACTGGCCTTATGTTTTAAGTTAAAAAGTAATTTTTTAAGCTTAAAGCGAATATTTTATTTTCTTTAGGCATTAACGTCCCAGAGTCTAAAGGAAGAGGGTAAAAGACACATGAGTCCAAAGAACTTTCTGATTTGATGAGTCATGTAATCTGACTCACCATTGTCTCTCCTTTTCTAACATGCTATTTCAGCTAGCTGTGCTGCAGCACTAACAAGACCAGTTTTACATAAATTGATCAAAATCTAGAGGCCATGGTTTGAAGTGAACTGGCAATTTGTACTGCATTTTCAGTGCATAGTTAGAAAATGTAAAGAAAGATCACAGCCCAGGATGTCCAGTTTTTTTTTATTTATTTATTTATTTTTTTTATTGTGAATATGTCAAGTCAATCAAGTAAAGATATTGGCTACAACTCCGACTAGATCTAACCATGGGTAATAAGAAGAGTTACAGTAAACAGAATAAAATATGCATTACAGTACAAGCTGGGTCACTAAAAAAAACTCAAAGATGTTATTTTTTCTGCATTGCTTGTTAATTCTTTATCGTTTTCATATTTTAGTGGACATCAGCAAAAAATAGAAAATGCTGTGGGACAGCAGGTAAAATTATATAAAAAATATTTTGTATCAGATGATTTTTTTTCTTTACAGGAAAAAATAATTAGTCAAATTATTTTTCTTGCTTAGCTGTAAAATCCACCACGTAATGGAAGTACACACTGTAATTATTAGCAATTAGAGCCACATGCCTCTGTAGTACATTTTAACTATTTAACTAAATTAAATAATTTTAATACACTTAAAGAAAAAAAAATAACACAGAGAAATACTTGTTACTTATTGAGACCTCATCTCTGGTGAATGATGGTTCACATGTACACATTTCCCTCTCAGCAGTCATTTATCACAGGAAGAAGAAAATCACATGAAAAACATGTTTTTGCTCAGCAGTGTTACTTTCTGCTGTGCTACTGCAGAGCTCCCAGCCTCAGTTAGGCTGGTTTCGCAGCCACAACATTACAATAATTGTAGCATCTGAACATTGAGTCTCTCAGTATGCCTGCTGGCGAAAAAAAGCTTCACTTTATTCGCTTTCACATTAAGAGAAGGTCAAAATAGCCATTTGCACATCTCAGCCTGCTGTGTGCGTCTTACCTGAAGTATTTCACAGTCTTCAGACTATTTTCCTTGCAAATTTTAACTATTGTCTTGGTCAGATTGGAGAAAAGAAAAAAGAACACCTTTTGGCCAGCGTCTATGGGGGCTGGGTTGAGTTTTTGAGTCGTGTTGTAGTCTATTTATGCTATAGTGCAGAATATTCTTTGTAGCACTTTGTGTGCAGAGTTCTTAGAGTTCTAGAAGTCCTTGTTCTATATGGTAAAATAGAAATATTGCCTTTCATCTATTTTTTAGCACAATATCTTACACAAAGAATTTATATTAAGACTTGGATGCGTCTGTGTTTGATCATTGAAATGGAATTAGATTTACTCTTGCTCACATTTTTAATTCATAAATCAGAAATTATTTAAAGCATACTAATTATGTTTCATTATCCATCTTATGTGTCTCAATGTGGAGAGGTTGTAGGTTGCGATGCTGCAACGTGTGAGGTAGCCCGTCACCTTATATTTGGACAAATTGCATGCATTTTCTATGCATCACATAATCAACACGCAATGTTGCATTTATGTTTGTAATAAGGATGTATTTTGAAGTTTTTACAAAAAAATCAACTTTATTTTTGAAACTGAAAAAAGTAGTTTCTTTGATGATTTTTGCCGGCGTGAAAAGATCAATAAAAGGGGATGGACTCGTCCCATTTGGTCTTAACAACTTGACTGTAATGTTTTTTTATATAAATGAAAATGCAGTACCATGCATTTCCTGTTGGCAACAAAACAATCAAAAAGAGGCTTGCTTTTAAAACTAAAGGTAAATATTTCCAGAAAATATGCATGTCACCAAACTCCTCTTTTCCCTTTAATTGAGTTATGACTGCCTATTAAGGATTTATTAAATGTTTACAACTTAAATAATTGGCTTATTAAATCTGTATTGACCGTCTCTGATGGAATTAGTTTGAAGACACCAGGACAAATTCGTAAACGACAGTGGAACCTAAGAGCTTCTGATAGTGGAACAGATTTCAGCCATGTAAGAAACTCCAGCAACAAAAGTAATTCATCATACGTCATATCTGTTTTATATATAGTCTTTGAGTTTAACTAATTATGTCCTGTTTTAAAGAGAACAAAAACGTGGCATCTGTTTCCTCCATACGCCTTTCATTTTGGAAAATACAAGCACATCTGCTCTATCTGCACAGCTTGCAGAAGAAAGCATAAAACACAAAATTTGTTAGGTTTCAGATGCTAATACTAAACTTATTGACTGAAGTCTAACTTAGATAAACATTTAAAGCTGATTATGCTTCTTTCAGAGCTTTGTTTTCTCCCAGTCTAAGATAATTGCAAAAAAAGTTACCGTTTACTGTAGAAATACAGATAAGTTTGTTATTCACTGGCTTGTATAAATGTATGCTTTGAGATGCCTCAAACTGCTTAAATTTAAACCCCAGAACGATCTTATTTACTTTAACTGTGTGAACAATCTTTAGGCAAACTGCGTATGTTCCCATAGACTTTAAAAAGTTTTAAAGCCGTGTCAATATCCGTTCCAAGTGTAAAATTTAATAATATTAACCTGCTAGTTTAAATAAACAAATGTGATGAAGTCCTTCTGATGTGTCTTGTTTGTCTTTCTAACTCCAATGAAAGTCGCACTTGCCTTTTTTGATCATGATATATTCCCAGACTCAGTTATAGCTCTAGAAAGTTTGCAAGTGCTCAGAGCTTCTAAGCATTAACTTTGCAATGAGAGCTTTATTGTTCCTCCTGTGGCTTCTCTCAGCTCTTTGTGCTAACTTTCTGTGAGAAGACTTTGCTTGAGGTTATATTTCATAATTCACATGTTCTTCCTTTTGAAATGGAGAGTAGAAGCCTAAAGGTGATATCATCAAGAAATCAAACAGTCCTAGACTGAGCACTGATAAAGGTAGGGATTAAGTCAACATTGTTTGGTTATGTTTGACGTGCTTAAAAGCTTTTTATATTCTTAGATTTTTGGTGCATCCCAAGTAGACCTGCATTAAATCTGATGCAGACATTCATGCTGCAGAAAAAGCTCATTGTTTTTGTAAACCTCAGATGCTACAGTGTCAGGCTAAAAAAATCTAATCTATGTTGGGTTTTTTTTTTTTTGAAGCAATTTAAAATTCTGTTGTCCGTTTTCAAAGACTATGTTAAAAATTGTGATTATTTCAATTTAACTGCACTCTTCTGTCTTATGACACACCTGCCACTTCTTATAAGATCATCCATCCATCAATCCGTCCTTGGTCATCTATTCACATCTATCCTTGCAATGTCGAGGGGTGGGCTATCTCCACCAGAAGTCATTGGGCGCATGTGGCAAGATACACCCTGCACAGGTTGGCCGTCCATCATAAGGTCTTGTGAGGTCAGCGAAGAGGAACTGATAATTGATTATGCTGCACCCTTTACTGGTACTGCTGACAACATTTTTTTAAGCATAGGTCAGCCTTTGACTTTGTCAAATGACGGTGTCTTTGGACAGTTTGGCTTTAAGTTTAAGTTTAATTTGATTTTACCAGTCAAATCACATCAGTGAGAAAATCATCACTGGGATTCTCTCAGGGCAGCTAAATAGTTGGGCCTTTTCATGTTAAGGAGAAGCTGGTGCATAAACATACACAAACTGATCCTCTAAACTAAATTGTTCTCTGTACTTATGGTTTTGTACACATTGGGATGAAACGAGGTGTTTAAAACTGCAACTGTACAGGCTAAAAATCATGTGTAAAAAATGCTAATTATTTTAAAAAGTGACATCTAGATGTGTTAAAATGTACGACATTTTTAAAGTCACTAAACCCGGAAGACTCAAAGGAAAGATTGGCATTCTGATAATTACCATGCAGTCACTTTGTCGGCATGTTTCAAAGCTAAATGTTAAAGCACTAAAAAAACATATTTTCTTCAAATGTCATTTCCAAAATTAAAAATAGAAATCTATATATATATATATATATATATATATATATATATGTATATATAATTTAAATCCCAAAAACATGCTTAACAGAAACTTTGAAAAGAGATGAACTTGAGAAAGTTAAAGAAATTAAACAAGTTCAGTGACTTGCAAACCCTATTTTCTTTTTTATGTGTAAAGGGAAATCCTAATGTCCACTGGACTGAAACGGCAATAAAGAAAGCTACAGAAGAAAGCATTCTGTTTCAACTGGAGTGAAATAGATGGAATATTTGAACTTTATAATCTCTTTGAAACAGGATAGCAAACTCCAACCTGGAGCTTTAGGTATTCAATTTCCTTCCCATCACAAAAAGAAGTGGGCTGGATTTGTAATTTAAACTTTTAATCCCAAACCAGTCCAGCAAATCGTGAGACAGTAAAATATACAAATATTTTAAGTAAAAAAAACAAACAACCTGTTATACTTTTGTGACTTCATATCAAATTTCCCTTTGGAGTGTTTTGGAGGCATAAACAATATTAAAGATGTCTACAAGTGCAGATTTTCCTGACAACAGCACTTTTTAAATGAGAACTTTTGTTTAATATAAGAGTCAAAAACTGGCAGTCAATTAAAACTGCGTCAAACACAGATTGAAACGCCAAGTCGTATGCTGACTGCCATAATGTAGTTTCATTCCTCTGAGACGACAAGATCTGTGTTGCAAGAACATGATAGGCATCATTTGTTAGTTTGACTGTTTCATTGTCATCAAGAACCTGTTAAGTGAATGTTATTAGATTTGCTGGGCTGTTCAGTGTGCCCACACAGGCTTACCGAGTATGGAATTGGATTTTGTAATCATGCAAGCTCGGATACGTGTGTAAGAAAGTTTCCTGATGATGGGTTAGTTTGAGGGCAAACAATCAAGTCAGGTATGCAGGTAGGTTGTTGTGGATTGGATCAGGAGCAACTCTAATGACAATGTAGGCAAATCAACTGAGCAATAATGTCATATAGTTTCTTAACTACTTACGCAGGTATATGGGCAGAGTAATTTTAAAGTGGTTGACGGCTGTCTTTGACGTTGTGGATAATGAGACCATAATGACGAGGCTGGAGAAGTGAGTAGGCATTGATTCGGCTCTTCACTGGTTTTTGTCATCGGTTTTAAATACAAGTTTTGTTGTCTCCATTAATGATTTTCATCGTTCCCTCTGCTTAATCTGTCTGAGTGTTTTCAACAAGGATTGATTTTACATTATTTAGGTATACGAAGATTACAGCTTCCATAATGAGGTCAGAATTTAACCACATAAATGGTTGTTTCATGATTCTGTTATACATGTACATTAAGTTTAACTAACCCTGTCACTTTTCTTTTCAGTGACTGTAAAACTGCCATCTGTCCAGTCCATAAGTAGATAAGCTCTCTCTCTCTGGCTGGCATGCAGAAGCAAAGTATAAAACACAAAACATTTTGGAGTTCTGAAGCTCACAGTATATACTATCTAACATTTCCTTGGATATGTACAATTTCTGCCATGCCCAACAAGTATAAAAAGCTTAAAAATATACACTCACTTTCAGAGAGAGCCTTAATTTTAGATTTACGTTTCATGCTACATACATGTTTGAAAGGCTTACGAGTGAAGTACATGTTCAAGAAACAAATTAATAGTTGCATGATGTAACCGAAGAATCCTTAGAGATATTTGAGATGAGTTCCAGGATTATTGTGATCAAAACAGACAATGAGGTATCTGCTGCAGAGGGCTGACAGTCCTATATAGCCAGGACTTGAGAAAAGATGATCTTCAGGTGAGTGCGACCCCAGGGAGCAGTCGTACACAAGGAGGAGATAAGATGCACAGAGACGGGAGAGGAAACCAGGAAAATAAAACACAGACAAGCAACTACTATCACAGAATCTGCAATCAGAATCATGACAGACCCCAATGACATAGAAGGATATAAGTATCACTTATTTTTATGGTTCAAAAGTACTGTTGCCAAGCTATGGAGGCCATGGACAGTAGTGTTTGAGAATCTGAGGTGTTCTTATTTTACATTTTTGCTTGAAGAAGTGGTTCAATTACAGATTCCTTCTGAGTTTGCTTCTTAGGCAATTATAAATGCTTTAGATGATCAGATAATACAAAATGCATCATTAGTTTAAATAGAAAACACATGCTGCAGTGGGAATATTGCATTGCTCCCTAATTATAACTATGTTTGCTCACTCTTTTCTGCAGAACTTATGTTTTGTGGCACAGCTGAGTTGATGATGCTTGATAAACAAAAGTCCAAACTTACAAAATGCAGAAAAAAGAAGGATGGAAATCCATCCAAAATGCAAGAACATCACAGAGAGAAAAACCATCATGAAGAAACAGAAAGTGGCACAAAGAACTGGCTTAGCAAAGCAGACAGATGAAGTTTTAGTGAGATATGAGAGAACCTTGATCAGTAATAAATGCGAGGGAGGTGCAAAGTGAAACCAGGTGAGTCTAATCAGTAGGATGAAAAGCAGATGTCTCAAACAAAATAGTAACTCAAAAGATAAAAAAACCCAACTCATTGTCCTTGGTATTATTACTGCATTTCAGACATTGGATGTTTTTCTAAGCATGAATAGTGTTCAAGGTCACACTACAGAATGTGGTGGGGTTAAGATTTTGACTAGGTCATTCCAAAACCTTCATTGTGTTTTTTAATTTTAGTTTTTGAGTCATGGAGGAGCAGTTCTCACCTTGTAACTTTCCATTAATGTAATTTTTGCACAGTGTCTCTCTTAGAATTGGACAGACCATAAACGCTGATGTTAGCTGATTGATGAAAGCCATGTCTGCATCACTTTCAATGTCATTCTGGGTTCTTTTGTAATCTCCTAGATGAGACATTTATTTGCTCTTAGAGTAATTTTAGATTCGATGTTCTTCATTTGTGGACAATGACTCACTGCTGTTTACCCATGCACTGGTAAACATACAATTGTCTTTGCAAGCATTTCCAGACCGACGGATGCACATAAATTGAATAAACCCGTTTGATCGAGGTGTAAATTTTTGCTCTATAATTTTGTGTAAATGACATGACACTGTAACACTGTTGTATGTTTACTTAGGGCTCTCGCAATGCAAGATTTGTCTACTCCTCTGGTTCTAATTGGATCCAAAACATTATATTTAAGACAACTAAACAAACTCTTATTGGATAGTTTGAGCAAAACTTGTCTTGCACCGTGATTGAGAATTATTATGGTGAAAACAGCTATCTACGATCATAATAAAAACAAAGTACCTCCCCTTTGAAATGCTGCGGATAAGTTTTCATATTAGCTTCCTCTTTGTTTAATGATATATAAGTTTGTCTTTTGGTCAAAACACAGCCCTTATTTGCATGTTGTGCTTTAATAAAACAATTCCCACATCAATCTCGAGACTCTTTTCTATATGGTGGCACACTCCATGCTTTTTTTTTTTGGTGAAGTGTGCTTTATGCATTTTGTTAGATTTAATAATTCTGTCAAGGAGACAGAGGTGTATTTTCTTTTCACAATGACTGTATCTGGGCCTGAATATAAATTATGGATACATTTTTTTAGGGATGAATTTACTTTAGCTACTGAGGTGTTCCCCCAGCCATTCCCTTTTAATTAATGACCAGATTAATCCAATTACGGCTCACTTAGTAGATTTATAGAACTCTAATGTATTATTCATTATAGGTTACATTTGTCGTCAAAGAATGCAGGAGGTTTCAGCTGTGCCAGTATGATTTTCATGTTTAATTCATGGAACACTCCAGCTGCTTGATTTTTCCACAAGATGCAGCACACTATGCAATGTTTTCTGCGAACAGGGTTCTGCATGTGTGAAGTGCATATTGATCTCAAGACGTACTTGTGATTGGTGGCAACAGTGCGATTAGACCCTTGATTAAATCCACAACAGCTAGAACAGAGCATAATGAAATCTTAATGCTGGCCAGACAGAATGCTGCCTGCAGACATAGGAATTACAAAAAATATACATGTGATGGACAAGAGAATTAAAGAGGCTAAGTTGTGCATTCGATATGTGTGTCCTCTATTTATGTTAAACAGGATAAAGAGTAATCCTGAAGGTCCCTCCAGCCCAGAAGCTTTGTGTTTCGTCTCCTAGGTTTGCAAGTAGTTCATTGAAGCTGCCTGAGGCTCATCTACACCTGCCCTGAGGTAATCTTTTTTCTTTCTCAAATCACTTCTTATGTTATCAGATATTTTTATTGACCATATATAAGTTTGTCTTTTGGTCAAAACACAGCCCTTATTTGCATGTTATGCTTTATTAAAACATATCCTACATCAATCTCGAAACTCTTCTCTATATGGTGGCCTACTCCATGCTTTTTTTTTCTTTTTTTTTCCGTTAATAAGTGTCAGCACAGGAAGGATCGTTAGAGTTGCTTGGTTTCCTGCAGTTCTGCTGCACAGTGACCCTGAAAAACACAGAGCTGCACTACAGGGGATGATGCCAGGCAATGCATCACATGGGCTACGCTCTGCAGTGAGCTTTTTGTCTTCCTTGTTCATCTTCACTATGCCCATCATGTCCTGCTCACACATTTTGCAGAGACATCCGCTGACAGGTTGTGTGGCCACATTTGTCATTTGCAGTCGTTGTGGTGCTCGGATACCTCAGAAAAACAGAAGAGTTTGTAACTTTTAAATGTTCTTTTTTTTTTTTTTACTGATATATATTCCTTGTAAGTATTTTTTTTAAAACAATTGTAATTCAGTTTAGCTCACTTATAAACTGAACCCACATAAAATGAAACTGAAAGCTGAGCTGAGTCTCACAAGCAAAACCGAGGCCTGATTATTACCTGACCTGCAGATGAACTACTAAACGATTGAAGATGAACCTCTCTGACAACTGAAAGTTCTCAATAAGCAACACAACATTTAAAAATAATTAACATTTTTTTGAAAAACAGCTATTGACAACTGTTAGTCTGGAGAAGGACACAAAGCCTTTTCTAAGAGTTTCTGATTCCAACAAATCAAAGTGGGAACTCTAATCAACAACAGGAGGAAATAAGCAGTGGTGGTGAACCTTCCCAGGAGAGGCCAGTCAACCCAAATTACACGAAGTGCATGTCAGTGATTCAACTAAAGCCATAAAAACATCCAGAACAACATCTAAAACATGACAGCTCAGTCTTGCAATATTTAAAAGCCTTCCCCTAATGCTTTATCCATGCTCTTGGATGATAATTGCAATTTTATGCAGGTTCAGTCAAAAACAGAATCAACTTATCCTGTGACCCCATGTTAGTGGGTTAAAAGCCTCTCTGCTATAAAAATCAAAGTAGGTTTTCATGAAATAAAATTTGTCACTTTATTGTTTTAAAGGTCTCCATTCTTTCTTTTTTTTTACCTATACTAAAATGCCTCTAATCAGGTGGGCACAACTGTTGACTTAAGCACCATTCAGAGCACAGATTGAAGTAGATTAATGTAAAATACAGCTTTCTGACTTCCAAAATAACAAGACCCCAGCCTTCAGCTAATCCAGTCACAGCTGAGGCAGTTCGGCAGCACCCTGAGAAACCTGACACTAAGCCAAGTATGACATAACCTCCCACAATATTATATTTCCTGTCTGGAAACTTTCAGGGGTCTGTTGAGAGACCAATGGGTGGAAATTATGTAAAACAATATTCAGCAAGCATGGAAAACCGTTCAATGTTGGCTAGTGTTGAAGGTCAATATATCTAAGGCATGCTTTGTCCTTGACCTCAAAAAATGAATTTTTAGTTGCTTTTAGAAGGAACTGAAAGTTCATTGTAGCTTCAATTTTTTGAACAATGCTTAATCAGTCTAATGCAGTTAACGTTGTTTTGTTCTGTTTCAGTCACACAGTTTAACTGCAGCACAACAATTGCTTGAGTGAGGCTAAGAAAAGATTGTGGTTTGGTTTACAATCCAATCCTCTCTCAGTAATCAGTTGGCGTTCTCTAAGAAGACTTTGAAGTGTTCTCCTGGTATTCCTATCCCACCAATGCGTCATAACAGTGCAGCACTTTCAATCTATAACTTTTAAGATTTTTAAAAATGAACCTAAAGGCAACATTTTTTCCACACATGGCCAACTTCCTCTGATTTTATATATAATTAGTTCTGTCTGTTTTGCGTGTATTTTGTGGTGGCATGCAGTGGATTTAAAGGATTTCAGTTTGACAGGCTTGCACGGTTGCGGGTTGGGAGCTGGCGCCTGCCTTCAAACTTAAGGGCAATTCAGAATCTCTAATTAATCTAAGACATATGGTTTTGGACTTTTGGAGGAAATCACAGTAAGACACGACCTACAAAAAAGTTTTCGGCCAAAACTGAAGTCTATGACTACTGAAACAAAAGTTAATTTTGAAATAAAGAACCATGTTTAAGTAATAATATATAATACATGGAAAATTAAAAATCATTTCACTTGAGGTTCCATTATTGCACAAACCTATAATAAACCCATAATAGACCATTTTAACTCACTCCTTATTGTAGTGTCAGATGCTGACTAAGTAATTACAGGCATAAGTGAAAAAAAAAAAACTCAATTCCTAAAATAAGTTGTAGCCATTTCCCTTGTGGCTTTACAAACCAAACACAGTAGATCTTGTGTTCAACAAAATAAAAATCACTTTTTGCAGACCAGTTGTTTAAAACAATGACATTTAATTATTCTTCAAATTCTGAAATTAAAATGCTTACAATGAGTGTTATGGCTGTAAAGCAATAAGAGTAAAACCCTGGGCAAAAAGAAAAATTATTAAAGATTTTTGTCTACATCTAACATTTGGATGCGCAGTGGAGCAGATGTCAACCCTATTGCCTCCCAACATAAAGGTCCCATGTGTGAATTCCGACTCGCTGCTTTTTTGTGTGGAGTTTGCATGTCTCCAATTTTTCCACCTACTGCAGCTTCAGTTCTCTTTACAAAAACATGCATATTAGTTAGGGTAAATGAGAACTTTAAATAGCATTGGGTGGTTTGTCCATATCAAAGCTGCAGTATGCAACTTTTATAAAAATATTTTATCATATATATATTGAAACTCACTGTTATGAAAGTATGGTATGACACAGGAAATCTGTCGCATTCCATACCAAATAAAACAAAATGAGCTTGTCTGCCTTCTCGCAGTGTTGAGTAGAAAACAAATCACAGCCAAGAGAAGGCTAGATAGTATTGCTGATAAATAGTTTTCTTGCAACGGTGAGTTATTTCTCTGCCATTAGCACACTTAGCAGCACATCCTAGAGATTGATTGACAGCGCTAAGACACTCCTCCTGGATCTGATTGGTTGGTTTTGGTCGGAAGTGGTGCATTACTTAGATGGCAATAGAAGCTCAGAGAGGAGGTGGAAGAGAGATCTTTTTGTAGATTATCTGCCTCATATTACATTGTCACAACATAGTGACAGTTTTAACAAATTTGTAAAAAAAACAAATTTTTAATAAAAGGTGCATTCTGCAGCTTTTTTGAGGTAATAGTTAATCTCAGAGATAGTGAGCTATCGCCTTAAAATATGCTACAGGTACCAACAGATTGTTAGAGAAATGATCTATAGCTAGTAGACCTTCATTAAATATTAGGGTGGCAAGTGCTATTCACTTGCTATCAGCCTGTGATTTTGTATGGTGAAATAAACATAAGCTGTTTTAATGAGCCCTAGATCAGACGATGTATGCTTTGAAGGTGACACCCTTGATCTATTTATAAGAGTTTTATTTGAAAGAAAAAAGAAGTAGTTCTCACTGGCAGTCCTAGACCAAATTTACCAGAGGGGCAGTGTTTTTTCATTGGGGCACATATCAAAAGAATGAACCCCCTGAAAGAGTCGCTTGCAGATCCAAACTTTCATGATGCAGCCCTATGTATGTTAATACTTCTAAAAATTTTTCCCTTCAGATTTGATTTATCAGAATTGCTTAGGAGAGTTTAATGTTGACAACTTTTTGTAATAATGGCCTCATATTTGATTACTTTTTCAGATTATCATACTTTAAAGAGCATCTTTGAATTTAGCATATTCCATTTCACTGTTTGATATCTCTGTAAAAGTTATATAACTAAAGGAATCTGTGCAAGTAAACAAACTTCAGAGCATTTCACTGAAGCTCAGGAGGATGAGGCACAGTTCTTGTTTTCTCCACATTTTATTTTTTGGAGTCCAGACTGTGACTGAGAGGGTTTTTCATTTGGATAAATTATCCATAATAATGATTAGTGAGATAAGAGTGCACAGCAGTCATCCTATATCGCTAATACATATCAGTCATTGCAAGTATGTTTGTAGAAAACAAAAGATTTCAGAGACTCAAGACAAAATATTGTTTCAGCTGTTATAAAATTTGCTACTTTATACGCATTAGGCTGTTCTCAGTTTGCGTCACACTCATTTTCTTTGTTTTTATGTAAGACATACACTTTGTTGTTTCAAAGTATTTCAATTAACGCAGGGTTGGGATGAACATAACCAGGTCATCAGTACAGGCACTTAACCTCAAACAAAGTGAGATCTATAATGTTTTCACTTTCTTTCCAACTTTTAAATGACTAAACCTATGGGTTTAAACAGAAACTTCATCAAACACTATTCTACCTTTGCAAATCCTGGAACAGTTTTGTATGTAGTAGCAAAAATAAAGTACACATTTCTCTGTGCAATTTAACTTATAACAATATATCCTTTATATATATATATATATAGTACAGACCAAAAGTTTGGACACACCTTTTAATTCAATGAGTTTCCTTTATTTTCATGACTATTGACATTGTAGATTCACACTGAAGGCATCAAAACTATGAATAACACATGCGGAAATATGCACTAAACAAAAAAGTGTAAAACAACTGAAAATACCCCTTATATTCTAGTTTCTTCAAAGTAGCAACCTTTTGCTGTGATTACTGCTTTGCACACACTCTGCATTTTCTTGATGAGCTTCAAGAGGTCGTCACCTGAAATGGTTTTCACTTCATAGGTCAACCTGCCCTGTCAGGTTAATAAGTGGGATTTCTTGCCTTATAAATAGTCATGAAAATAAAGAAAACTCATTGAATTAGAAAGGTGTGTCCAAACATTTGGTCTGTACTATATACAGTATATACGTATATATATAGATATATATATATATCTATATATATATATATAGATATATATATATATCTATATATATATATATATATATATATATATACAGTATATTAGCCAGTTGCACCTGTTTCTCAACATTGTTTTCTTCATAATTATCTTTGGTAAATTTCATAGATTTTAACCAAAGTTGATGAGTTTAAATTGACTGTTATAATTTAGGAATTTGTAAATTTGAACTTGTTTTTAAAATAATGTCTGTGAGAAAATAATTTACTAAACTGCAAATGTGGCTTATTTAGTGTATTTATATTATCTTGATGTATTTATACGGGTATTTACATCTGGGACTGCAGTTTTATGCTACAGGCATTTATTTATTTTTTTACCTTTTTGAATATTGAGTTTTTTCCCTCTCGTAAATGGATCCTTTAAGCTAAATGTGTCTCTTTGCTGATTAGTATTTGGATTCATCTGGCTCTCCTGTATTACTACACTTCTCTGGATGTATGCTGACGACTTATTGTCGGGCTTGTACACAATGGATCAACCTCGCCGTGATTGGACTATATATGTTTTGTTTAATCTAGTAAGTGCAGCCTTAGGACAAAAAAATGATGCTAATAAAAAATAGTTCTTCGGCCTATGCATCTCTCTAAGTGGTAAAACTTACATAGGTATTTGTTATTCCTCATCAGAACAGAACACCTGTGTTCCAAATGTTTACTTTTTCTTGTCTATAAAGTAATAAGGTAATAAGGGTTCTCCAGTTGTTTTTGCATTTTGAACACTACTTCAGTGCCACAGTAGCTCATAATTATGTGTCAAGTTACTTATGTAAACCGCAATGGGACACACCAGAATGCCTGCCTGAGAGTGAGATGATAGAGTGCATGATTATGATGTTTTTGTCTGAAAACACACTTTAATTATTACTGTCTCTCTTAATAAATGTGACATTAAAATTTGACACAAATTGGATGTTGGGTTTTACACTTTATGCCGTTTTGCATCGTCTCACATAATAAATTACCACTGTGACACATCGCGTCACCACCTAAACATGAACATTTAGACAATGACTGCTTATGCAGTCGTTGCATGTCTGTAAACAATTCAGAAGAAATGCTGACCCAACCTACCTAACCTTAAAATCAAAATCTGACAAGGGTTTGAATACATATGGGCTCATGCACTTAGCACACTGCAGCAGACAAAGACATCAATCAATCATTTCCAGGGAAAAAACAATTATTTCAACTAATGGGATGAGTTTATGTTCTTCCAAGGTGAAATATTAAGATATGGATTCAGTTTATTATGGCTTAACTTTGTTTGACTCGTATTACTTTTTGCTCATAATTTTTCTAATTTCACCCTTGCAAGATGTCCACTGTTTTGAATGTTAAATGTTGCCTCCAGTATGAAAAACTGACTCCAAACACTCCTGACATTGAGGTTTACAACTGAATATGAATCTGGCAAACCAAAGTCCTTATTTACTTAACACTCCTGGGTGATATAAATCTCTTTAAAGTTTGCAAAGCTTTGGCCCAACTGAATGGTCAGAGGGCCGACAGTGAAAAATGTCTTGTGCTTGCCTAATCTGGTTCAGCACTTCTGTTCTTCCCTCACCGGATTTGTGAATCCTTTGTGCATTCTTGGAGAAAATGAGAATCTCTGAGGTGTTCTGCCAACATAATTGTACTTTCTATCTATTTTTAGCCATGCATTTTCACTCTTAGCCACTCGTTTCTAATATCCTCATACATTATCTTAGTATTTTTACACGTATATATTTTGTCAGACAGAAATCTTTTCTATAGTCCATATTCTATTTTATATTGCTCATAAGCTGCGCCTCATTATCTGGTTTCTATACACTGAGCTGCTACAATATCGTCACATGTATTTACACATTTTGAACATTCAATTTGTAGTAAATCTTACAGTCGGGTGAAGTTCACTCAACCTTCTGCTATTCACTCTCTCTGCTTTATATTGTTACTTTAATCCTTAACCATATCTTCCAAATAATAGGCAGTTTACAAGGTAATAAAAAAAAATAAAGTCACACTCCTGTACCATTTCTGTTCCTGGATTACAAAGAATAATAAAATTCAAACTAGAGCTTTCCACTCAGGGGTTTGAAGCAGTATTAAGATCAAAGCCAACTTGATAATTTAGTCTGAGGATTGATTTGTACGAATAAATAACATCAGCATAAGGGGTGAACAGACAGAAGCATTAAGAATAGAAAGATTGGGCAGCTTTATTCCAGTGGCAGGGTGGCTTTCTTCCAATAAGATAAACAGAGATGTATTCCTCTACTGAGGTACCCTCTGGCAAAATGCTGTACTACATCCACAGTACCACAAATGTGCTTAATGATGCATTAGTGATAATATAAAGACTGCAAACTTGATAGAACATAATGAAAAATATTCTGCAAGTACTGACAATGTGAAAAATTATGTTTCTGTGCAAATACACACCTTTGTTTTGCAATATTTCACTGTGGGATTCCAGTAATGTATCCACTTTTGGTGGACGTGTTTTCATCAAGACATCAGATTTTTGGTCTAGGCTGCAAAAGATTTCAATTTGACCTTTGGCAGCTGAATGCGAGATGCATTTTTAGAGATCTTTATGCGTGACGGAGGGAATAAAAAGTAATTTTCTAAATTAGTGCTGTCTTTTCTGTCAGCTGCGATCAGTCTTACCATTCTTCTCTGACATTTCTAATTAACCACGTATTTCCATAACCAGAGCTGCAAATTCCACCAGCGGTCACACTGTTATCAAATCAACAATCCTAACAGCTTTTCCACCGGTCTGATTTTTAATATATCAGTGGCTAAAGTTCCAGATGTACATGAACTGCATTTTACACATTACTACCACATGATTGGCCAATTTTAATGTAGCAGTCAGACCCTATTTTCATGTTCAGTACAACAAATTAACGCTCAGTAAAGTCTTAAATATCAGCGCTCATGCTCAGACAAAAAGGATATTTTATGATATTTTTCAATCAAACAAATTTTGATACATTTAGATTCTTTATGCAACTGAACAAAACCTTCAAGAGCTTTCTTTTTTCATATACGGTAAAAAATTAAATGTTGTACATCATACACTGGTCTCATAGTCTGAAATTAAATTAATGAAAGTGGCAACATCATACAAAAAACAGAAAATGTAGCTTATGCACCAAAACCCCACAATTTCATATCTGCCAAAATGAAGCTTTTGTCAGTTTATGGTGTGTTTTGTTCTGTCATTCTTTTTCTTTCCACCATCATGCACCCGTTTGCATCACCTATTATGGCTTCATATATCTGCCCCACATGTCAGATTGTCATCATCATTCTGCCTCTTCTCTGGTCTGTCCAGCCATGAATTTGAATGTACTATTCAGAGAACTCACTTGGGTCCCATATGTTAAAACATTCTTTATTCTATTTGCTCAGTTAAGACTTTTTCTTTATTTTTTGAATCCTAGCTTGACTAGCTACATT
This sequence comes from Xiphophorus maculatus, assembly GCF_002775205.1. Classification (NCBI taxonomy): domain Eukaryota; kingdom Metazoa; phylum Chordata; class Actinopteri; order Cyprinodontiformes; family Poeciliidae; genus Xiphophorus; species Xiphophorus maculatus. The sequence goes on from NC_036450.1 coordinate 10,194,417, forward strand.
TTGATTCCTTAGTCATTGTGACTTTACTGCTTTAAATACCGTCAGTCCCCAATGTATAAATTAGCTAATAGTTTGCATTGTTTTATTTATTTATTTTTCCCATTGATGGCCACCATATATCTTATGCAAAGATTAAGGGTAAAATATTTGTTGTACATCACTAAAAAAAATGCTCCTTTGCCACTCCAAATGCATTTGTGTTGCTAAAAATAACTTCATCATGCTTTTACTTTCAAAGGAAAGCATGGGATTAGAAAAAAATATATATTTTCATAGCTTTTCAGCACTCAAAGTACAAAACTAGAACATTTTTCAAAGAAAACGTAGTGGTTGTATTTGTTTTCCTGATCATGTTTTAGTAAATATGATGTTTTACATTAAATAGAAATAAAGACATTAATACACTGTCACTTCATCCCAGAGAAAAATGTGTTCAGTGTAATATCATGCTTTGACATTAAATGCAAAATTAATAGCACACCAAACCAATAAGCTATTCAAACCTAAATTTCAGCTAAGGTTCTAATAAAGTTGTTAAAATTGACAAAAAGCAGAGGCTGTTCAATATGAGAATAGCTACACAAAGAGGTCAGTTGTTTGGATCTAGTTTCCGCCCTCTGTTGCCTCAGGTCGAGGCAGAATTTCTGCAAGAGTGTTGACTAGGAGGCCGGCTGGTGGCCCTCTTCAACGCTTTGCAATCAGTCACTGCCCTCAAAGCTGCTGTCTGGAGTGCAGAAAGAAATATTTCAAATGCAGCCTGCAGGAGCTTGTCTGTCAGTTAGATTGTTAGTCCATCAATAGTTCTACTATTTTTGGAAGTGTTGGCTGTTTCTAGCTCAATCCAAATATCTAACAACAATTTTATTTTAGATTCATGTTGATGGTAGTCATGGTATTTTGCATGAGGAAGCAGTTGCTCTATAGGCTTTGAATTTATGGTCATAACTTTTACCTTTATGTGTGGCTCATACTCAATGCTTGCATAAATAGGGTAAAGTTAAAATTTTAATTACTGTAAATTACTAAAATTGTTTGGAAAAGTGCAATTCATCGGAGAGAAAAATAAACTTCTAACCCTAAGGTGGGAAAATCTGTTGACAGACCAGCTTTTAGTTTTGGACTCCACAAACCAGAGAGTTAAAGTTGTGATTTTGCAAGAGGAAGATTTGCAAAGTATTGAATCAGAGGGTTAACTCACCACACAACATTTTAGTTTTTTATTTCATTTTATTTTATTTTCTGGAAATAATCAGTAGCTTTGTTCCAGTTGACACGCAAGCATTTTGTGTTTATCAAATGAAATCCCAAGAAAATTAATTGAACTGTTATTTAAAAAGTTCAAGAGATATGAATACGCCTGGAACAGCAAAGTCCTTTACTTTCAATAGTAATCATCTAATACAAATTTTAAATAAGCAGAAAGTAAATTTCTGATTGCTTTTGATTATCAACACTGAACAATGCAATTGAAATCATGAGAGAAACAACACTCAAAATCATGTCTAATATAAATGCTTTTCTTGCTCATTTTCATAACCCATTTTGTTCCTGTCGATAATCATAAGCCTGTTTTTGATGCATAAAATAAAAGTGTAGCTGAAGTAAAAAGATAGGAAATGACGACATCAGTAGCATTTGCATGTAAAGCTCAAGGTCACACAGTTTAAGGTTTTGTGCAAAAATAATTTAATTTACCCCAAGCTGGGGATGTTGCAGGAATATGACCTAATAAGCCTGATATTTTGTTCCTTTATAATATTTAAGTCTAAGTCTATATAGGGCGTATTTGTGATTCTTTCAGGGTAGTCCTAATGCTAAAACAGCATTGGCATTGCTTGCTTTGTGATTTTCATAAGTAAATATTTTTTTTTCCCATTTTTTTTTAATCTTTGGTCAGAGCAAAACATCTTGCATTTATGCATAAAATCTCTTCAGATTTTTAAATACAGATAATCTTTAAACAAAATGGAAAAAGAAAAAAAAACATTATTTACAAACAAATCACAAGCTGTGAATCAGATAGCTTCTCCAGCATCATTACCCAGCAAAGGTGCAAAGTGATAGCTTACACTGTGCACAACACAGCAGGCACTAACTTCCCACTGGCTGGACATGTAACAAACAAAAGACGAATTGTTTGGGCTGCCACTGACAAGTACGTAGCTGTCAGCAGAGCTCCTGTGCCCCCAGCAGCCCTCGTCCTCATTAAAAATTAACTCTCTTTGTCTTTCCTATTTTCCCTAATAAAAAGGTATTTTATTGAGCTCAACCATCTTTTAAATAAATGCTCAAAATCGTCAAAGATTTATATGAACTCTTGAACACATGAATGTTGAGAGATTTGGAAAGTTATGACCATGGAGAAATTTAGGGCCAGAGGTCAGTGGTCCATGAACAATTCAAATCTTGAACTGAAGCAGGATTTTTAAATCCGAGGTCTCCATTATTAACCAGGGTTGAATGAGTCATAATGATAAGTTAAGACGGGGAATCAGCACACCCACTGATAGACGGTAGACCCATTGGAAACACTGCAGGTTCCGCTGATTTGCTTGATCTGGTTCATTTACTCCAGTGAGGCACTCACTAGAAAACAAAGCAGTCTTGCCAGAAATACTGCTGACAGAGATGATTCTGTTGAATTGGTTCTTTTACTTGAGGTAGGGACTCACTGTAAACACCGATTAATGAAAACATGGCTGACTCAAATGTTTTGGTCAAATTAGCTTGCTGCCAGTTAGCACACACTCTGGAAAGACGGCAGACACAGTTTACGTAGGCTCACCGACTGCTCCCACACTGACTATCTGCATTAATGATGACAATAGAACATAAGGATGGTGCAACACACAACAGATAAAAATATCAGGGGCATGGCTGACTCTTTAGGTGAGCAATGACTCCCAGAGCTCACCCATTCTGCCAGGCCTGGTTTCATTATTGACATCAGCAGAGGGTGCTTAAAAACAATGACTCAAGCTACTTAATTTAGTCAATGACTCAGATTAAACCAAAAATATAAAATTAAGAAAGTTTACCACCCGTAGGACACCACCTTTATAGAGCAGTAAAAGTGTTTGCAACATCTTACAGAATCTAATTGTTTTGTTTTGCTTCTGAGTGATCTGACAGTGTACAGATTCTGAATTTCCTCTGAGTGTAAATGTAACCTGGAATGATCCTTGCCACTTCCAAGTCAGCTTAGATAGACTCCCTGCCAGCTCTAGCATCCTTAACAAGATAATTATGCAATCCCAACGGATGGATGTTTTATTCAGCATCAAAAATATGTTAACAATTTGTGACACACTAAATATGTGTTGGTATCTGCCCATTAATTCAAAAACAACTGTGAAATTTCTACAGTCTCAGACAGATTTGAGTGGTTTAGCTAAAAATAATATCCTCTTGTGTCTCAGATAGAATTATGTAAGAAATGGCTCTTTTTTCCACAGGGCCTTGTAGTCAGTATTGTTATAGCTCAAAGGCAATTTAAGGAGAATTACTTCTTGCCTAAATGGACTGAAAAGATCAACGAATTTCCAGAAACACACAATGTGAGCAAGAGTTTAGAAACTAATTTAAAACTGATTCCCCTCAAAACCTTTTCTTTAGATTAGGAAACAAGCACACAGCATGAAGATGGTGTGTGAACTGGATATATGTTTGTGTGCGTGTAATCCAGCGACACCAGCTGACACTCATTCTTGGTTAGCTGTGTAACTACATCTAAGAGGAGAAGCTTTTGGCTAAGAAGGGAGTTTGTTGCTGTTTGCTGATGTTGTGGAAATGCTGATTAAGACGCACAATTTATTCAGGCTGGCCAGGGGTATGTCCGTATCTTCCACTAACAGTCCCTTAGGGAGGCTACTCAACACCAAACACAAATCATGGGCTGCTGTCAATTAACCAGAGTGCCTTTCTGTAACGAGAAAGTGCACATGGCACAAGGCTGTGAATGCATGGCAGTTTAGTAGATTCTCATTTAGTAGATTTATCCTGATCCAAATAAATGTAGAAATCAGGGAAAGGCACATTTTTAATAAAAAAAACAAAAAACAAAATTATAAATATAAAAAAATCATCCTGACTGGATCTAAATGTGAAGAAATGAAGGTCATTTATGAAGTATGTGTATCTTTTGATGTAATTATGTTTTCTGTATTGTATTTGTATTGGGATGAATGGCATGAAATTTACAGCGTTACTTCTGCTTCTGGGTTGGGAGTTGTATTTGCATTGGCCCAATTGTCCCATTTGTCCAGTTTTATTATCCTTCACATTTAATAATTGTCTTAATAACTTAAATATGCAAGTGTAATGCTTTAAGAAGTAGTCAAAACATTGGCTTAATTATTTAAAACGTTTTAAATTGATAGATTAAATGAGGACAGACATCAGTCGGAAGGTGAGTAATTACTTTTGCTCAACAAAGGGAATCTACATGACGTTTCATTCGATTAAGTATTGTTATCATTTGGTCATTGCTGCAAAATCTAGGTACCACAGAAGAAAATAGCATATAGGTGGCAGCTGTTTGTTGAATATAGATATGGTGTTTTACTGTTGTGACAGACAAATTGTTTGTGCTACATCAGATGCATGGAAAGCCAACACAACGTTATTCGCCCAAAGCAAAGTATCCCTCTGTGCAGCTATCAGGTGAGGCAAATACGCAAAAGCTTTAAACTCACCAGATGAGAATGGATGTAGGACTGTGATCAGAGCTCAGGCAATCTCAGGAAAATATTATCAGACCTCCTGGAAAACGATTCATATGATGGTGGAACCTCAGCCGGTCATATTTCCTACAAAAAAGGTTTGCTTATGCCCAGACACTTAGCGAGGGTAATGAACTAGAGTACAACAAAGAATGGGAGATTCTGACTTCACCAGTTATCAGTCAAAGCATGTACGTATGGGGAAAATTGAAGAACACTTTTATTCTTTCTAAAGCTGGTGGCACACTACTCACTTGATTTCACCCATGATTTTGGAGAAAATCTACACCAATCAGCAGTAGTTGTGGTCAGACGGCAACATGAGTTGGCAAAAAAAAACCTTGTTAGTGGTAAGGACTGGAGTCTGCCACTCTGATTGGGAAACTGACCTGACAACTTCAATTTGAACAAATAATTGCATTTTTTTTATATAGTTTTTTTTTTTTTTTTCTATCCAACACATTGATCATGAATGAATACATAGCAGTATTTGGTATAATATAAATTGCTTTGTGATTTCAGTTCGAAGTGAATTAGTTTCTTTAAATATGTAATGCATACCAGTAAATAATCTAACCTTTCTAATCAATGAAATTCTGATTCTAACAATGGGTTGCGAATATAAAATAATGTGAACCAGTTATACAGTAAATAATTACTGATAATACACTATTTCGGTGGAAAAACACTTGTAGCATTACTCAACATTAAGAGTTTAATATGAATAATGTGAAATATACTGTTAAAATAACAATCAGCAGTTGCGTATGAAACAATCATCACCTAAAAGAACATATTATCCATAATAGAAATAACTATGGATGTTCAGAGATTGCAAGACAATATTTTAGTTGTTTGTGCATGATTGGCATTGTTTTTCTTTCACTTTTAGATAAAGTCCACTTCCACCTGTGGAAATATTGCTACTGGGCAAAACCTTGTCAATGATCAATCACCACAAGCCTTTTCAGTCTTTTCCTTTCTTCTTTCCAGCTAATTCAGTCTGGATCTGAAGAAAGTTACAAGACGATAAGAGGAGAAAGCACCAACTCACCACATCCATTATTCACAAAAGCATGTGTGAGCAGCTGTTTCCAGACTCATTAGTGACAAATCAGGGTGAGATTTATGATAGCATGACTGATTTGATTAAACACATTATATGATGATCAAGGTAGTTTAAAATAGTTTGGCAGACAGCAAAACAACAAATGTCTGAAAGTGATTGAAGTATGTTCTCTGTTTGGCCCTGGTTTTTCATACATATATAAATCTACAATATGGTAATACTAATGCATTTTATATTCTATGTGAAATACATATACATGCAATATTTTTGTGGACAGAATCCACAAGAGGTAAACACAAGGGGAAATATTTTGGAAGAAACATTTGTGAATTCATGAGACGTGATCTTTGCTGCTCAGTTCTCCTTTGCATCTTTATTCTCTCATGAATAGAGGAGGAAACATCATTCTGCCACATCATCCCGTTTTTCCACCCAAACAACGTTTCTAATTAAGAAAATTTCTTTCATTGTGAATCTTAAGAGACTTTATTTATCTGCTTTGGTGTTTGGTGAAAGATAAAAGAAATGTAATAAAAAGAAGAAACAAAAAACAGATTCTACGTGCCTTGTTCCTGTTAATGTTCTCTTGCATCCATAGAGTATTGCATGTCATGGTGCCCAACTTGGTGCTAAATTTAATCATTTGTAAAATTGGATGAAGATGTGCTAATAGGAAATGTGGACATTTATAATCAAAGGAGAGGAAGGGCAAACTGAACAAAGAAAGGTGAAGAATGGAAATTGGCCCTCAGGAATTTTTCTCAAAAATGTATTTCCCTAAAATCTTTTGCTTAACTTGATCATTTATTTGTAGGGTTTAAAACCACTCTACTGATTCCAGAGGTTTCCTTCTTCTGGACATTTCTGAATATGAAACTACATGGCATTTAAAGGTATCTAAAATCAGAATTATTGAACCTTTTACCTTACAGAATTGCAGAATTGTGTTGGACCATTATGTATAAAGCTGCTCATTTAATTGTGGTAAGACATTTTGAATATAACTGTGACAAATCTGTATATAATCAGATAAGCCTTAGTAAACCCATGCTTGAGCTCTACATGATACCATCCACAGCTATGGAGACACTTCTACAGTTTATTACATTTTAGGTGATTTTGTGATTAATTTGATCTAATCTTGTTTTTGGATAGTTGTGGATGTGTGTGTTTGTTTGATTGTTACTTATTTTGTTCTGTTTTTTTGTTTTTTGTTTGGACCTTGAGTCTGAAATAGAAGTTTCTATGCAAGTTACAGCTTAAGGCAAAATCTGATGTACATAATTATATTACAAATCATATATGTTTATTTCTTGATTAATGTGGTTGATATTTTCTATTTGACAAAAATGCGATGAATGACAATATTAGTGTGTGTTTTAAATTGGTTGAATGAAGCTTAGTTGTGAATAAATCGACATAAATTGCTGTTGCACTTGTGTTAAATGAAAAAAAAACTGGATATCATTGGCAGAGGAGAGACAATAACACCAGGTGATAAAATACTGTTCGTATTTGTTGCACCCCCATTTGTAAGCCCGCGCGTGAAACGTCCTGCACATCAAAATTGATACTTGATTTAACATTTGCATAACATTACTGCAATACACTGCCTGAAGCCATAACACATCCAGAGAGAAGAACTGCAAATCCTTTAAAAAAATACATTTAGTTTAGGGTTAAAAAAGCTGATATATTTTATTGCACTAAGGGTATAAATCTGTACCAAGCTGTTATGTTGCTGCATCAGCAATTGTTGGTTTATTTGTTTGAAATTCTAGCATGGCAGAATGATTGTGCGCATGGTGGTCTTGCTTGCAAGGTTTTTTTTTTTCCCACATCTTTGTCATAAAAAATAATAATTTAGAAGACTGTCTAAAGTATGAAGACATTTTTATGTCCGTCACTGGGGAAGAGCAGGCAGAGATAGAATTGCTGAAACCTTTTCCACTGCAAATCAAAAAGTACCAGAGCGCTGATACTAATGAATATTGAACCCTGTGAGTGATTTACAATGACGCAAAGTGTTTGTCAAGACATTTGAAATATATTTCACACATTTTCTTCAGATTTTCAAATACCACAGAACAAACTGAATTTATGCCTATGTGTGACTAAGTAAATCTTTATCGGTCATAATTAGCTAAATCAATTAAAGAGAACCTATGGAATGGGGTCTTATTTTGCAATCGGTGTGTCACTGCTGTTTAGTCTTGTATGTTCTAAACATGGTGTGCAATCAACTATAACAATTCTTAGCTGCATAATAATACAGATAAGCTTATAGTTAAATTATTTGAATACTGAAATACACAATCATTATAAACTATAGACAGCATTTCAAAAAAGGAACCATAGGCTGGTTTTGAAGCATGAAGATGAAAGTGTCATAAATAGAGGTCATGCTGCAGCAGGACCTGGGTAGCTCTTCATCGTAAAATGTAAAGTGAATTACAATGTATCAAAGAGAGCTACAGGATAATATGGAAAAAAAAAACAAGGCAGAAACCTGCAACATGGCAGTGACCCAAAGCATACCATTAAGTCTACAAAGGACTGAGATGTTGAGATTCTATGGCGTGACTACAAATGGGCTGTATACTTAAAAAAAACTCAAACATCTCACAGCTGATGGGTGGGAGGGAGGCACATCAGCTACAAAATGTATTTTACTGGTGTCTTTGTTTAAAAATGAAAAAAAGTTACTTTCTGCTTTGTAAGTGGTATAATATTCCTTACTTTTCCAGGGATAAACAAGATTAAACATCACTTTTTGAATATTTCTAACTAAAGAACACTAAATGAGATGTGTGGGCACACTTCACCTTGACCCGTTTAATGTGTGTTAATTGTAAGAAATGATGTGCCTAACACACCACACCTCAGTGGTCCTGGTGTCACTTTGTCTAAAGTCACACAGCCCAGCGTTTATCACCACATCATGCAGGGAAGCTGCAAAAAAAAGTTCACTCTTACAGAGATGATAGATTGCTTGATGGCTCAGAGGTAAAACACTCCTTTACCACTTTACCACTCCTTGTCACCTTAGCCTTGCCAGTAAACCCACAGAGAGGGCAAGAAAGCGTATAAGTCTCAGCTTCAAGTGTTTTGAGAAAAGGACTTTAGAGACAAAAGATGAAAAAAGGAATTCATTTGGAGCGTATTAAAGCTGAGAGCCTGATTACCCCAACCAAGTAGAGCAATGTGACAGGGCAAAAAAGTTCTGCTGGTCCTTTTAAGCGGAAGCTTGATGGGGTGAGTCTGAAGCACAGCAGGGTTAACAAGGGCGTTACAGATCTGAGACAGTACTGTACAATGATGTTACAAAAAAGCACCCAAGAGCTTAACAGAACTCACACACTTACTGTAAGAGGGGAAATGCACCACTCCTGCTTTCCCATGCAAGCTCAGAGGGGTCATTGTCGTGGTTTATTTACTTCCTCTGCCACTCTCATTTAGGGTAAACATTTTTATTGATAATTCTGCTTCATCAAACTCAAAAATAATTGCAACCACCACCTGCCAAAGGTAGCCCAGAACACACAGGTCAGGGTGAAGCTTCCACAAGTTATAACCTCACTTTTCCTCATTTATGAGGAGGATGGTGAGCCATTCAACATCGAGCAAAAGACATAGCCTGCTAAGGAAAAAATAAAAGAGAGGATAGATAAAAATTATTGTTATTAATGTATTTTTATTATAATAATAATCTAATAAATTTATGACATTACTAGTATTATCATAATTAACACTACTTATAAAATGCTAATGCACATGGAATAAAAAAAAAAGATGTCAAAATGAAGTAAAATTGCTTGCATTTACCACAGAAATACATTGCATATACGTACATTTCTCACACCAGTACAACACAAACTTAACCCTTTAGTGACTCATGGTCTGGTTGCAGCCACACTGATTAGAGATCGTTCCAGTCACAGAGGAGGATAATTTTTTAAAGCAGCATTCTTTCAGAGGCCATTGTGTTGTAAGCTCCAGAGGTTGGACAAAAATTCATTAGAGGCAGTTTATGTTTTAAGGGAACAATGGCCGATTTTGTTTCCATGGGTTCTCACAAATTTCTGTCACAGTCCAGTTGGTCAGTTGGCACTCTTGCAAGCACCATGAACCGTCCAGCTGAGACGCTGAGGGGAGCCTGCTCTTCAGTACAGAAACTGCAGCCATGTAGAAACTGCAGCCCTCATACTACAATGTTCATTTGGACTGAAACAATTTGCTTTTATTTTTTTCCCCTCTGCCTTTGCCCAAGTCACAATGTGCAATCTTCCCGTTTTCCTATCTAGTTGATTCCACAGTCAGGCCCATCTTCTGTTTCTCTTCCTTTTGAGGGAAACAATTACACCAACAGACAACCAAAATATGAAAAAAGGGAAAGTGGAGCAATCTGGCACAGAAACAAATTGGAAGACAAAGAGAGACAAAGCATGAGAGCCTCAAACGACTGTGATCACAACAAATGTTTTATGCGAGAGCTGCGGAAACATCACATGAACACGAAAAAAGAAATTAATGGCTCTGTAATACATTGTACATTGTGCTTACAGAGTGCACAAGCTGCTAAGTGGTTTGAAAAGCGCCAGAGACGACGTGCTCCCACAGTGTAGCTCTGCTAGCAAGAATGAAGCAATTGAAGCATGAACTGAAAGCACTTATTTAACTGGAAGACACATAAGACAGCAACTCAAGACACAAAATAGAAATATTACTATAGTATCTAAATGTTATTGTTAAAATTACAAAATATGACAGGATCAGTTTACTCTTGATTTTCAAAAGATTAAAATTGGAAAAAAAACATACACTAAGATTTATGAATAACTTACTCAAACAGTTTTGATGATCTTTCTTGCACCTTTACATTGGGAGGTCGGTTTCACAACAGGAGCTGAATCAAAATACTGAGGGCTCACGGCTTAAATCAAACAATTCATGGTTTAACACTTTCCATCCATCAATATTTATTACTCTTTAAATCGTAATTAATTTGCAACTTAGTCCCCAAAGTAAAATATTATTTCAGTAGTGTAAATAGTAATCAAAGGGCACATTTCTTTGAGATGAGACTTTTCATATCTATAGTTTGTTTTGGCTGAAATCAGGGACTTAGTAAACTTGGGGTATTTTTCTCATGTTTCTGTTTTTGTTCACTCAGAAAACCATCCAAGCTGACAAGCACCCCCTGTTAGAAGCCATGTGAGGACATTTGCTGCACTTCTTGGTCAGATGTGTGTAAGCTGCGCTACAATTCTCATATTGGCATAAAAAAAAAATCAAAAATAAATTAACTATTTTCATAAGAATGGAAAATAAATTACAGTAGTGTTTACAATCAACATGGGCTTCAAATCATGAATAAATTATGCTTAACAGCTGGAGAATGAATTAATGTCCGAGTAATTTATTTATTCTTCATCCGACTAATTTGACCGATTTGACTTTTTCTCTTGTAAGGGGGAAATAGTGTAAGCAATGAACAAGGTGCAATTATGCAGTGTTTATCCTAAAATCATAATGCACAATTTAATTCACTTGCATCCTTCAATCTCCTTTATTATAAGTCTGTCAGCATGTCAAACATTGGTTTGAAATATTTACCAACCAAGCCTTACAAAAATTCCTGAAAGCTCAGATTGATCTTGCATTTTTATGCCCACATGCTTTGTTCTGTGACCCCTTAAATTCTCCATCATGTTTTCTTCTTTGCCAGGCCACATAAAATGTTTAGTTTCATTTAGTGAGGGCATTTTTATATATTAATTTGTATAGATCATAATGTATAATGGGATTCTGGCACCTTGGCCAGAATGTGCCCTTTCAGAACTGTTCAACCATGGAGAAAACTTTCTTAAAATCTGAACATAAAGTCACTCAACAGCACATAAATTCAATTTTTTAATGAAAATTTGCACCAGCTAAGCTTAATACTTTTATTTTAGAAAGTTATTAAACATGCAAAATGGCCAGAATTACACCGTGGTTGTTGCAGGTCTTCTTCTGGATTGGTTAAATGGGGCATTGCAGCAATTTGGGGTAGCCACACCCCCTTTTAAGTTTAGAATAACTAAAGTAAGATGTTTACCAAAGAAGACTAAATGCTTGACCACACTGTGCTTTCAGAGTTAAGTAAATGATCTGCACCCCTATCTGAAATAAAAAAAACATTAAGAGTTTAATTATTTTGGGGGTATATGAGACACTGTGGAAAAAGTTTGGGAATGTGTTATTGTGGCTTCATTTGTTCCATCAGAAAAAAAAAAAAAGTTTCCTTTTGAGAGTATTGTGTACACTCACGTAAAATAAGAGGTGAGAACAGAAACTTCCAAATACAGGGTTACTCATATATGAAATGACTATAAATGCACACATTTATAGAGCTAGCAAGCTGATGATAATGCAAATACAAAGTTAAGAAAAATTACTTAAATGAGTACAAATTGGTTATTTCACACATGAATGGACTCTGGGAAATACATTAATTCAAAGATCAACAAACCACTCAAACAAAACAAATCCATCATATTAGCTTTAAAAACTTTAAATTCTCAGCATAGCCTTGCTGACTGTCCAATACCCAGTTACATGCTCTTTTACAATGACTTTCCCTTTCTTACAAAGTGTACATGTCTGATGTAATTAAAATGCAACCAGCAAACAAGCAAATAAAAAACATGAAAAGAAACTTAACTTAATTTTTCACCAAGCATCATTTCCTTGAACTTTTGGCTGCATGAGCTTGCAAAGTTAACTGTTATCAGAGCTTATTAGTACCACATGAAAACCTGGCAAGGAAGTTTATGTCAGAAGGAAATTTGAAAGCACATAATCTAAATAAATCTTGACTTTACAACCTCAGTCTAGGTTTTATTCCTTATAGTATTTAAGGGTTGCCACTTTGTGCAACTGAGAGTTTTCCTCCCTCTACTTTTGACATCTGGGATTGTGACTCAAAGACTTGAACATTCCACAATCTTTCCACGTCCAAAAAGAAAATATATGAACGTCTGCTTTGGTAGGAAAAAAAAAAAAAGATACCGGCTTATTGCAAGAAAGCCACTTCACTCCGCTCCATTCGACTCAAAGTTATCTTCTCCACAGAGGCAGTGGACAATTACGTGTCGAAAAGCTTTGCGTCTTTGCTTTATCAAAGCTAGCACAGCTGTAAGAGCAGATAAAAACCAACAATAATCAAATAAAGCGCCTTTGACACACATACACTGATTCCGGCAGGAGACTGCCAGATTTCTTTGACCTGTGTGTCATACTGTATCAGTGCAATGCACTCACAGATGTGTGCTGAAAAAGCCAAAAGGAGAGGCCTGAAGGGCTTTCGAGATCTCATATACTTTGGAAGTTCTGGAGCGTTTGGCTGTAAAAATCTAGATGGAAATCATCTATGAGGAAGGCTCTGATTGTCACTTATGAGTGCCATGAGAAAATGTGCTTTCATAAATTCTTTAAAATTCTTTTTTTTTTTTTTGAATAATGGTCTAGCAGGAGCTTTTTGTGATGAATTGAAATGCAGGTGAAACAAAGTTCTGAGAAAGGTCATAACAGGTACTAAAGTCAAGAGTAAACGACAAGGACAATTTGGATCTGCAGTTATTTAAATCATCTCACCTGCACATATGTATTTTAGCCAGTTGCAATTTTGATTCACAATAAGATAAAAAATAAAGTCTTAAAACTATTCAAATGTTTATTTTTGTTTGCCTTTCCTGCTGTGAAAAGTCTATCTCTGCTTATTAGGAGACATCATCTTATTGTCTGACACTATTTGTGCAATTTGCACCATAAGCACAGCTAACATTCCTGACTCTTTGTTGCTATAAGATGCAAATGTTTACAATAAGTTTGAGAGACTGCCATCAGTTCCATGTTCAGCATGTTCCATTTGAAAACTCAAAGATGAAAGATAGAAACTTTGCTGTACTGGATTCAATTCATGTCTGTGTTAAGTTCTACTCTCTCTCTGAGCTTTTTTTTAGCATCTGACATTGCTGCGCGCTGGTTTCATTTTAAACATCTTGCTGATGCTGCTAAATTTGACTATTCTCCACTCAGTAAAGAAATCCACTCAGTAAAGATGTGTTATGGTGCGGATGATGCTAGAATCAGTTAATGTTTCTTTAACAGATGGAAAGTGTTTGAATTTCACATTAGAGAGATATTTATTTGTCTTCAATCACTTTTTTCTTTCCAATCTACTTAATGACATAATCACGGCATAATGACAAGTTTCAGAGTGAAAGCCTACTTGTTGTCTCAAAAATAATCAATTACAGGATCATTTCTAAAATTCTAATCTTTACAGAAGTCAGCAGCATGTAAGTCGTGCCATATTCTTTTTTTTTTTTAAATCTCAAACATAAATGATTAAAATTGAAGAAACAATTATTCAAGGTCAATCAGAGAGCAGACAACTCAATAGTTTAATAATTGCAGTATCTTGCAATTTTATTTTAGACCACAGATTTATCAGTTGGCTTTAGGTCTAACATGATCCATCAGCTCTGACCAGATTCCCTGTACAGAAAAAAGTTTCCCAACAGCATTGTCCTGTTTGACCACGGTGAAAGTGTTTTCAGGTGAATGTGCAGTGTTGTGTTTTTTTCAATAATAAAGTAAAACTTGGTCTTAATTTTGCAGTTGATTGTTCAATCAATTTCGAGGAAATCTTGAACAGTAGCCAAGTAACTGAAATGCTACAAACAAAAACAAAAACACCAACTATTGATGGCTGCAAACTACTTTGAATTATATACATTTGTTTACTGTAATAAACTATAGAAAACAGTGAAACAAAACTAGAGAGAAATGGCTATTATACCACAAGACAAAAAAAATAAATAAAATAAAATATGTGGCTGCGTTAAGCAATCTTGGAAAATACTGTCATTATTTTCTGAAAGAAAGCCAGACATATTTTTAAGCAGGATCTAAGGCTCTGTGGTGTATAAATTATTTACCCTACTTAAAATTCTCTGCACCCAAACACATGTCAGACACTCAGCAGATGAAGGATTTTACCACTAAGGTACAGGCAGAAAATTTTTGTGCTTGAAGATGATCTTCATTAGTTTCCGCCAAAACGTGTTTCCCCAGGCTTAATGTACCCATGATCAAACTTCTTAGGCTACAGATGAATCAAATTTATTACAACAAGTAAAGGAAACATCCAAGAAAAAAATTTATTTGAGAAGGGAAACTTTAAGCCTTGCAGCAAGAAGGTTTGGAGTCCAAATTCTGACCTTACTGTTGTGTTCCTATCACTTTTTTTAAGAGTCTGATTCAATAAACACACATGTGGGGAATTAAACTATTTTATTTTTCATTAAAACAGAAATGCAGTAAAAAGAAGATTAGGAGTATTTTACAAAGTGAAAACCACTTCTAAATTGCTCTGTTGATGATGGAACGTGCAGATGCAGCAAATGGATTTGCATCAGTTCCAATGCAGTGTCAAAACATGTGAGAAAGTCTTTTTTTTCCCCTTTACTTGAGACAGAAACATACTTTTCATAGAGTTAGCAATGAACTCTGCTGTTTACTGAACAATTATAGAGTCAAATGATGTTGACTGATTAATAAGTACAAGTCTGTCCAATTGTGAGTCAGTAACAGGACAAAGCTCCCAAACTAAGCATTAACTCAACGATACTGTGACAGAAGTTATGTTGACTACCATGAACATGTCCCAGGAAAAATTGTGATCTTTTTGTGTAAATTATCATTTCTTTAGTCCAGACAAAAAACAATCTTTTTATCCAAAACATATTTTTTTCCACCTGCTGGTATATCTGTATGTAGTATGTCCTTATATTTTTTTCTTAAGGGTTTAGTCATGACTGACTATGCATGCAGTAGCTAAAAAAACAACACAAACAAACTTTCATTTAATCCATTTTCAGAGTGATCACTGACATCAAAGGCAAATAAAAAAATAAGATGAAAGAAAAACAAGAAAATTGGAGAAATATAAATAGACTTTAATAATTTGTATTTATTCTCTAAGGGGTATTTGGCAGTTTCTTCCTCCTCTCAATCCATTTTGCTTCCACATTTATCAAGATATTGATTAAGCCAAATAAGAAAAATCATGAGAACCAACATGAGGAAAACAGAGCAGAGTTTTCACTTCAGTGAAAGGGTTTTTTTTTTTCATCTGAACCCCGTGTATGAAATCAAGGACAAAAAGGACAATCTGAGCAAGATAGTGCCACAGAACAAAGAAAAGATTTAATTTAACTTGATGAGAACAAGCCATTTTTGAAGCATGTAGAAACTCCTGCTGAGTACGAGACAAAATGGCCCACATGTAAAATAACGTCCTCTGAATAAAGGGAGGTCTGGTCGCCTGTCAGCTACAGGAAACTTAAAGCTTGCATTCATGTGAAAACAGACGATTTAACCAAAGCTAAGCGGAAGGTGACAGAGCAGCTGGAAGTTAAACAAGTGGAAAGGTCCAGGCACAAATAGGAAAGTGTGGGTACAATCCCAACACACAAACATAGACATGCACACGCGCTCATACACACCCCAACACATGCTGTGGCCCATTGCCAAAGGAGAATATCCTCAGAATTCCATCTGGTTCACAGAAAGCTGATCCTGTGTTTACAGAAGGGCTGCTGCTAAGAGCCTGCTGGGGCCCAAAGCAGACTCTGCATTCACACTCTGCTGACCTCCATCAGCTGGAGTACAAAATCCTTTTGGACTCTCACCTACACCGCAGGGTCTCTGCATTCAGAGCTGCAGTAGCGCCTTAGACCTTGTACACTTTTAACTGTGTTCAAAGTGCTTCAAAATTGTAAGGGGGGATTTGTTTGACTTGTTGTCTGATTAATGAATATACAATAACAAAAGTAGTCATACCCCTTGAACGCTTCAATTTTTCATTATGTTACAAACTCAGATTTTGATGTGCTTTCTTGAGTTTGTGTTGTAGACCAATGGAAAGTACTGCATAATGTTGATGGTGAAGTAAAATGACATATTTCAATATTTTCTTCAAATAAAACTTTGTAAGATTTTTCTTGAAACTATGATCAGTCCCCATTAGCCAGTCTATTGCTTGTATTTTCTATCAATTATGCATCACTCGGGAGTAAAAATTAAGGCAGCTTCTCAGTGGGGTTTATGTCTGGACTTTGACTGTTCCATCTATCAGATTCTATTGTTCACTTTGATCTAAACTATCTCTGCTTCAGTCAAGTTTCTGTCGCTTTTGAAAGGTTTTCTTCCAGATTTGTTCTGTATTACAGTTTTCATTTACTAAATGAGTTTCCGTAATATCGACTCACAGTTTCCATTGATTTCCTGGCTGTTTCTTTTTTTTTTAATAATTAGGAAACTTCTCAAGAGAGTCAGATAACACTATATTTTATTGTAGTAAAGTAAACAAATACACCTTAATTTCTAGATTTTCATTTGTAAAAATGTGAAAATAATCACAGTTTTGGCTGTGCTTCACAAATACTCTCAACTTTTTGTTACTAAATGACAGAAAGATTAAATGCAATAAAATGCATTCATAAATTTTTGAGCTTGCAATGTAAGTATAGGAGGCATTAACCTTACTTGGCTAAATGTCAGCAGAAATGTGATATGCTAATTATAGCATGTATATTTCTAGTGGTGTAGAACTGCATGACAACCGGAATCCATTTGTTGAAACATGAAAATGTATGTTTAACATTCTGTCTGCAGTTTTCTTCCCTCCTCTGCCATTTATAGCAGTAACTCATGAGGGACATATGAAAAATTTGATTTGAAACAAGTCTGTCACTGTCTTCATGAGCACTGCCTTTGGGGAACAAGTGGAGGAGTTCAGTCGGTTTTAAATTGCTGCCAGATGTCTCGACATCCTACACTTTATTCACTTAGCATATAGATGGTAATAGGAGTTGATGATCTGACAATTTTTGAAGAAAATGTAGCTGCTGACAAAACTTTCTATCTAGTAAAAGGTAAACATGGAGCTACATATCTGACATTTCTTAAAATTTAGAATTCAGCTGTCTAAAATTCATTGACTAATTAGAAATCACTTTGGCCTTTGTCAAAACATAATCATGATAATGGTTTTGGGAGCAATTACTGCAGGACTGCGAGGAAACATCGGCTGTAAAATACTGCTGATGTTTGGTATTTCTGTTTAGAAATAGCACAATGAACCTCATTAACTAAAACATCTAAAAGGCATTTATTGAATGCGAGTATTAAACTTTATAACATTGCAATAAAAAGGATATATGAAGTATATGAGTTATAAACTTGGCAGGGTGACACTGCTCAGGAAAAATTAATCAAATATCTTGTTTTAATCCTATTTGCCATCACGACTTATAAACTATAACAAAAATGCATCACATGAATGTTTGAAACCTTAAATAAGTCCTGAATAAAGTGTCCAAACTGATGGACTGTGCATTTTCAAATTAAGAATGAATTGGTACTCTTCTGAATGTAAACAACATATAATTTCCTTTGGGAAATTATATTTATACACAATTACACCTACACCATAAATGTATTTTTATTTATTTACCAGAACTAAAGAGCACACTTGATTATTAAAGCATCCACTGTAGAACAGCCTCACTGAAGAATAGTTGCCCCCTATTGGACATCAGATTGCTCAACTTCAATAATCCCCCTTAGACTGTCTGAAATTGAAGCAGTATATACTTAACAATATGTTATTATTTGTATAGGCACACTTTTGATTTTTCTTTTCTTTTCCTCTGTTTCTGTGTGCTGCAGTGGCCAAGCGATGGCATTTGGTTGCCTTTGTGCAACGACAATAATAGTCAAATAAAGCTTTAATTAGGAATTTTAAAGAATATAAATTCACAAAAAGTATATATTTTCATCTACAAAGGTGCTGAGGAGTAAGTGGTGGGACTCTACTAAATTACAAATTATTACCTATTACAAATTCTAGCTACAATGATTACATAGTCTATGTACAAAAGGGTTACATTACAGCCCTTGTGCATTGGATTAATAACACAACAAATATCAAACAAGAGAACTCATGATGTATGATAATTTACTTGCATAATTTATTAAGATTGAATGAGAAAACATGCTCCAAATAGACATGTATAACCCTCATACACCAAACTGAGCACCTGTAGTTTGCAGACACACCAAACAGACTTTGGTTGCCATTCTGTGTTTCTTTTTAAAAATCAAGGAAAAACCCTGGAAATAATAGCATTTGAGGCCATATTTTGTTAGCCTTCCTCTACTGAGCAGTCAATAATTTTGAAATTAAAAGTATATGAAAAAATATGTAGAAATTATGACAGCCTTATATGCCTTCAAGCTTCCCCTGAACTATGTGAATAGTAACCAAATGAGAAAACCTTTTGTGCTGCACTATATGGTCTGATCGGAGTAATCTAGCACTCTGACTCTTAATTTCAAGGATCCAAGGAAGTGTTTTGACATCTTCTCGTCTGACCTTTAGTTATTTAATTAGGAGGGTCATTTCAGATTGCACCAAACCCTAAATATATTTTGCTGCTTGTTCTTTTGAACTTGAGTGATAATGATAAATCTGTTTAGCATTAAAGCCATCTCATATATTTTGGGGGATTTTGTGTTATATAATCGGTACAATAGTCAATCCATATTTATATTCCATTCTCTCACCAGATTGATTCAGAAACCGTCTAAGTCTTCGCCAGCTTGACGGCTCACAAATTAATTTTCAAACTTGACATGGCGAACATGCTTGAAATGTGAGATTGTACTGATTTACAATGCCACACCGTGATTTAGATGGATTCAATCCAAGATTCAATTTGTTGGTGCAGAGGAATTTTCACAATTTATTCCAGACATGATGCCACAGGTCAGCTTTGAGGCCATCAGTGAGTGAGTGTGGAAAAGCCAAAATAACAGCAGCAAAGATATGTTGTGAGGATAAACATTTCAGTCAAATCATTTCAGAAAATAATACAAGTATTCAAACATATTGAAGTTCACATTAAGACAGTAATTGTTGTTTTGTCTCAACTTACTTTGACAGTTTTACAGTATAACTCAAAGACTAGACAGTAATAAGATAATATATTTTTTAAGACGTTATTACAAAGCTATTAATAATTTGTAAAGATAGATAGTGGGTAGAAATCAGAAGGTGAAAATGTGCTTAGGTATTTGTTTTAACCCAGTGGTTGTTGTTGTCTGTGAACACAAAATAATGTAAACTTGTCAATTTGACCAAAAAGCAAGCAAAAGAAAAAAGAATTATATATATATACTGTATATATACTATATATACTATATACACCCAGATCAATTTAAAAGTGTATTAATCAGGACCTTGATCATAAGGACATGATTGCATTTTTTTTCATTTAAATTTTATATACCATCTCCCCAACTGGTAATGCTAATATTCTGTTACTGCCACAATTTACTAAAAAAAATAAATCTTCTGGTAGTTAATTAATTAGCAAAAGAAACCAGGTTTGTGGTATATCCGTTACAAAGAAATCTGGAATATGAACTACAAGACTGGAACAAGCATATCAAAAACAACAACCAATGTAACAACATGTGTAAAAGTTTTAAAAAAATAAAAAGTTGCATACCAACCATAAAAAATACAATATTATTTATTGATAATGCCTAGCCTTTGCTCATTTGAAATAGATGACAGGAAAAGAATACAGAAAAAAGAATCTGAGATCAATTATTGGAGAGGTGGAAAAGTGGAAACTGCAAGAAGAGAAAGATAAAGAGAGATCCATCTGTTAAACAGAAATGAAAGCAGCCACAGGATATCTGGAGCAGGAAACGCATTAGCAGATAGAGGAAAAGAGTGACTCCATCTTCAGTCTGCTTAATTTCTGGCAACTTCACACATTCATAAGTGTTATGAAATCCCACACTTAAATGATTCCATTTGTAGAATTTACTCAAAGGATCATCTGAATGCCACCATTAAATATGCATAATTACATCCAACTGATAATGACAAATTGGCTTGAATTTCAGAGAGGAAATGAGTGTGAAGGAAGAATGGGAGGAGAGCAAGTGGAATCTAACTTGCAGATGGGAGAATTAAAAGAGTTTTGCATATTCATAATTTAAATGTGCAGTTTTTCCACATGAAAGACTCAAGACATGCACAGATAAGGAGTAGATTTGAAATTTCTCAAAACCATGTGACTTATTAGCAGAGGTGTGACCAAGTCACTGTGTTGCAAG
Source organism: Xiphophorus maculatus (assembly GCF_002775205.1). Taxonomy (NCBI): domain Eukaryota; kingdom Metazoa; phylum Chordata; class Actinopteri; order Cyprinodontiformes; family Poeciliidae; genus Xiphophorus; species Xiphophorus maculatus. The sequence goes on from NC_036450.1 coordinate 10,215,453, forward strand.
TCTCAAGTCTTTGTCCTCAAGTCCGAGTCAAGTCTCAAGTAAAGACAGGCAAAAGTCGAGTCAAGTCTCAAGTCAGGAACCTTTAATTTCAAGTCATTTCGAGTCGTTTTTATTTTATTTTTTTTTATAATTTGCAATTATACATAAAATTCAAATAATAGACCATTTGTTCGTTTTAAAATATGTATTTATCTCAAATAATAGAACATGTGTAGCTGAACACAAAGTATAAAAAACATTTTTAAATTGGACCACTTTATTGCCCAGTTCTGTTAAACTTGATATTCAATAAAAAAAAGACAAAAATGCTGACATTTCCACAGCACAATACAAAGAACCATAACAGCAGTTTTTTCCTCTTTTCTCTGACCTGTCAAAACAATATATTGTCAATATAATTTCCCAACATAGATGTCTTCAAATACACCAACCATCCTTAGATGATACTAGACCCGGCTCATCATCATGATGGGACAGAGAGACTCTGTTCCCTGTGTTCAGGTCCAGAATCTGCTTTCTGTTCCGGAGCCCCGCTCACTATCCACCGGCTTCCTGAGCTAACACGGTGCACATTATTTGTGGAGGCATTTGAAGGACCGGATTTATGGTAAATAATCACCAATTTAACCCGGAGTACACATGCTAACACGATAAATGACAAAATACACACCGTAACTACTTCCATAATGTTGCATGCTCCATTATACTTTAACATGTTATAGAACACCAAACAATATTAAACACTAAACATAATCTACTGCGGCAACAACAATACAACAATTTACCAGTTGAGTGCGTAGCAGTTGAGAGTTAAAGACCTGAGAGATTAACAGCAACGCCCTCTTCATCTCTACCTAGTCTGACGACTTTAAATACTATCTTCGGCCACGGGCTTCCGCTTATTGTAAAGCGGCAGCAGTGATGTGGTCCTCCTCGGCTCCCCACTCGGCCAGGAACATCATATTTTTTAACCTCGACGGGGACGTGAAGGAGGCTCTTGGCTCTGGTCTTAAACTCCCCGTAGTGACAACGGTAGGACTAAGAGTCCCTTGGAGGGAGCTGCCCTGTCCCCTCTGTAATGCGGTCCTAAAGACTGCCAGGGACGGCCTGGGGCATTTCCTCAAGAAACATCAAGCGAGGAAAATCAGCTGGTTCTGCATCAAATGCAACAGCTCGAAGGCAGGCCTCCACAGCGCTACCTGCCACGCGGCCAAATGCGAAGCCAACAAACGCGCTCGCCCTGTGACCAACTTCACGTTTGTATGTGAGATCTGCTCTTCTAGTTTCAGAACTAGAAGAGGCCTCTCCATACACACTAAAAAGCACGGCAACGCAGGTAAAAAACCGAGAACCAGGAAACATGGTGACAATTACGCCGGTCACCATGAGGGCCTTTTCTCACCCCTCCCCCCACTCACTAACAAGCGGGCGACCCAGCCTAGTGGGACTCTAAAAAGCTGCCTGGAACACCGATTCAGCGATGCGAACGTCCCCCCGGGGTGCATTCACCCTCTCAAGTCCTCGCCAGCTCTGGTCAGCAGGACCCTGTCACTCTACGTGAAGCTAATGAGGAGCTCCAACAAAATACGCGGGCGTAAGCCTTGGAAACCTCGTAGGCTCCGTGCGACCAAGGCAAACCGGAGGGACAAATACAGGACCATCCAGATCCTGTACAAGAGCGACATGGCTGCTGCCGCATCCCTAATCCTGGACGGAAAGGAAGCTACCCTGTGTAACATCCACATTAAAAAAGTCGAGAAAGCTTACAGCGAGTTGTGGGAGAAAGAGGACAGGTACAAGGAGCTGGGCGTGTTTGGCACCCTACTTGAAGCCAACAATGAACCCTTACTGATGGCCATAACCCCCAGCGAAGTGTTGGCGGCCATCAGAGGTTCTAGGGCACATGTGTCAAACTCAAGGCCCGCGGGCCAGATGTGGCCCGCCACGTCATTTTATGTGGCCCGCGAGAGTGTCCGTGTTGAGTATCTAAAAATAAATACAGAAAAATAAATTAAGAGCGTGCTTTGACCAAAAACTACATTTCCCACAATGCCTTTCTACCTCTGTAGCCGCGGCAGTGTTTCCACATCCATGCCAACAAGTGGAATTGAGATATCAATAATGATCCCAAAATGTCCAGAAAGAGAAAAGTTGATGCAGACGGAAGACTGTTTCAAGAAAGATGGGAAGGCGAATACTTGTTTGTGCTTCAAGGAGAAAAACCAGTATGTCTTTTGTGTTACGAGGCGGTGTCGGTTGTCAAAGAGTACAATCTGCGTCGACATTTTGACACCAAACACGGAGCTAAGTATGCTAAAGCTAGCCTTCAAGAAAAGCAACAAATTGCCCAAGAATTAAAAGGCAAACTGCGGTTGCAGCAGAGTTTGTTCTCAAAATCCACAGCCAAAAACGAGGCTGCAGTGAAAGCTAGCTTCATTGTGGCTGAAGAAATCGCCCACGCTTCCAAGTCTTTTTCAAAGGGAGCGTTTTTGAAGCAGTGCATGCTGAAGGTCTGTGAGCAGGTGTGTCCCGACCAGTTACAGACTTTTAGAAATGTCAGTTTATCAAGAAACACCATCGCGAACCGAGTGAAGGAACTAGCAGAAAATCTTACAACACAGCTGACCGAGGAGACACGCAGCTACACAGCTTTTTCATTAGCTGTTGATGAAAGTACAGATCACACAGACACAGCGCAGTTATCAATTTTTATTAGAGGCGTAAAGTCGGACCTCTCTATCACTGAGGAGCTGTTGGATGTGGCTGCAATGCATGGGACCACGACGGGACAGGACATTTTTGATGCGGTGGAGAAGTCCGTAAGTAAAAATGCATTGCAGTGGGAAAACTTGGTGGGATTAACTACAGACGGTGCACCGGCAATGTGTGGAGGAAAAGTGGGCTTGGTTGGACTAATGAAGAGGAAAATGCAAGAAATGAACTGTCACACGCCTCTGATAACATATCATTGCATTATCCATCAAGAAGCTTTGTGTGGGAAGGTGCTGGGGATGGAGGACATTGTGACCACAGTCATGAAAACAGTGAACTTCATTCGGGCGCGGGGCCTGAACCACCGTCAGTTCCAGCAGTTTTTGCTGGAGATGGGCTCGGAACACGGGGATGTGCCGTACAATACAGAAGTGCGGTGGCTGAGTAGGAGCAAAGTCCTCAAGCGATTTTTTGAGCTCAGGGAAGACATTGCTATTTTTATGCAGAGTAAAGGAAAACTCATGTCTGAACTATCAGATCCAAAGTGGCTGTGTGACTTTGCTGTGCTGTGTGACATAACCGACCATCTCGCCCAGCTGAATCAGAAGCTGCAGGGACGCAAACAAGTCATCACGCAGATGTCTGACACGATCACGGCTTTCCAGCGTAAATTGGACTTATGGATGTGGCAAGTGAAACAGGACAATCTTGTCCACTTTCCTGTTTGTCAGAGCATGTCAACCTCGTTTCCCGAGACTTTTTCATGTGCTCAGTTAGCTACCAAACTGAGCTGGTTAAAGACTGAGTTTGATTGGCGCTTCTCTGACTTCAGAGCACAACAGTCAGGCTTTGACATCTTTGCCAATCCTTTCACCACCGATGTCTGCACTGCACCCCAACACCTTCAGATGGAGCTAATTGAGCTTCAAAGCGACAGTGGCCTGAGAACAAAGTTCCAGGATGCTGCAATCCAGGACTTTTACCGTCTGATGCCCCCTGGTTTGATGCCACAGCTTCGACTTCATGCTGCCCGTGTTCTGTCCATGTTTGGAAGCACCTATTTGTGCGAACAGTTTTTTTCCATAATGAATCTGAACAAAAACAAGCACAGATCACGCCTCACGGATGACAACCTCCATGCTGTTCTACGCATTGCCTCAGCACAGGACCTAAAGCCAGACATTGACACACTGGCAACGGAAAAACGGTGTCAGACATCTGGTCAGAAAAACACAGGTTAGCATTTTTTTTTGAAAACTAAAATATAAGAAAATGTAATTCAACCAAGAAGAAGAACAGTTAAACTGTGTGCAATTTAATGATTGTGCTTGCATTTTGTTTTGTTTATCATTTTCAGAACATGATCAACGATAGTAGAGAGAGAATCCACTTGGTGTGTTCAAGGACAGGCAGCATCTCCTCATCAAAGACTAACCAAAAAACTTGAGTAATATAGTTGTGAACTGAATCAACCTTTATTTTGGTATTTTTAGTTGATTATATATTATTTATGTATAGCTGCTGTTGTAATTATTTAGTGTTTGCAGGTCTTATGTGTGTATGCAGGCAAATTGTTGTCATCAAACCATCAGTTGGATGCAAGGCTGTGTGTAGCCTTTTTTTGTAAAATGCTACATGTGTCATACATGTTCTTTGCAGCTCAGTTTTAGGATGTCTTCAAAGCTATTTGACTACTTGTTATTTTTTCTTTATTCACTTGGACAGTTTGATCCTTCATTAATGGAGTTATGTGGGTTTTCATAAGCTGACAAAATTTAAAAGGATTTATGTTAGAGCAACAAGCAAACATGTTTTCTATGCAACTGTAATTGTCACTTGAATAAGTTATAATAAATAATGAGTTATTTAACATTACGGAGTAGTTACATTTAGTTACATTTATAAGTTACATCTGGCCCTTTAAGGACAGCCATTATGCTGATGTGGCCCTCGGTGAAAATGAGTTTGACACCCCTGTTCTAGGGGGAAGAGTGCGCCCGGTCCCGATGGCCTCAGGAAGCCCCACCTGCTGAAGTGGGACAAGGATGGTGTGAAGCTGGCCCATATTTTCAATGCCATCTTATATAATGGTAAGCTCCCCAGGCTCCTCAAGAGAAGCCGTACAACTCTGGTCCCTAAGAGCCCGGATCTGGTGGAGCTGAGTAGAGTAGAAACTGGAGGCCCATCTCTCTCAGCTCCACCATCCTGAGGCTCCTGTCCAAAATCCTCTGTGACAGACTGAGCGAAGCCTGCCCTGCCCACTCATCACAGAAGGGCTTTACCAGGGGTTTGGGCTGTAGCACTAACCTGATGCTACTCGACGGTGTGGTGCGGAGGGCGGTCCGCCACAAGGAGACCCTCGCTGTGGTGTTCATTGATCTGGCACGCGCGTTCGACTCAGTCTCACACCAGCACATTCGTGAGGTGCTGGAACTGAGGAAGGTCGACGCTGGCATCTGCGACCTGATCAGCAACTCATACAAGCACGCCAGCTCCAGGGTACTCACCAGCGGAGGGCTCACTCGGTCGATTACACTAAAGGTCGGTGTGAAACAGGGTGACCCAATGTCCCCTCTGCTCTTCAACCTCTGCCTGGACCCGCTGCTCACATTTCTGGACCATAGAGGCTCGGGGTTCACCCTCTCGGGCCAGAGCATCACCGCAGTCGCCTACGCCGATGACCTAGTCCTTCTCAGTGGGTCCTGGACAGGCATGGCTAGGAACCTCCTGATCCTAGAGAAGTTCCTAGATCACACCGGCCTTGAGGTAAAAATCAAGAAGTGTGGCGGCTTCTACTTAAGTGCCTCCAAGCAGAGCGTGGCTGTGAACGACTGCGCAGAGTGGACAATTCGCGCTGCCCCTGTCCCAATGGTCGACGCGACCCGGGCATATAAATACCTGGGAGTCCAAGTCAACCCGAAGAGGGGGATCCTGCCTTCCAACCCAGTGAAGGAGATCACGCCAGAGGTGTGACCAAGTCACTGTGTTGCAAGTCTCAAGTAAGTCTCAAGTCTTTGTCCTCAAGTCCGAGTCAAGTCTCAAGTAAAGACAGGCAAAAGTCGAGTCAAGTCTCAAGTCAGGAACCTTTAATTTCAAGTCATTTCGAGTCGTTTTTATTTTATTTTTTTTTACAATTACAACTGTAATTGTAACATAGCAATTACAGTTAATAATTGCTATGTTTCATGGTTTAATGGTGCAGACAGTTGTGGTTTCTGACATGGGCAATATGGGCAACCGCCCAGGGCGTTATTTTTATAGGGATGGCAGGCGACCTCTGCGGATTGTAGCACAGCGATGAAAGCAAAACAGAATGAAATGAGTTGTAATTGATACTGGTTAAATATATTTCAGCTCTAAGTATTTATATCTAGGTGTTTTTATGGAAATGTGGATCTTTCAGATCAATCTGAGAACCAATTTTGATAGGTGCACTTCATTTTATTGTGTCATGTAGCGCAGGGCGCTGGTCTTGGTCTCGTGTTCAGTGGTCTTGACTACAACTCTGCTACGTGGCTCCTCGATTGCATGTCTTCCCCCCCACACCTTCGTTCCATCCCCTTTCAGTTGGATTTCTTTCTAAATAAATGTCACTAATGAAGTTCATGCTACGTTAGGACAGGAAATAAGATGTTTCCATCCCTGAAATTATGATGCATAGAATCACATATCTAAGTCTGAACTCTTACAGAGAATAAACACAATAAGAACATGTTTAATCTGTGACATTGTTTATTAAAATGGCACATTTATGATGTATTCAAATTAAATACTATCGGCACACTTAATGATATTAGCGATTAGGTTATGTATTCAGCAAGTACTTTTACTTTTAATACTCAAGTATTTTTAAAAGCCAGTACTTTTTTACTTTTACTTAAGTAAAATGTTAATGTGGTACTTTGACTTTTACTTGAGTACATTTTTGCCTGTGTATTTGTACTTTTACTTAAGTACATTTTTTGAGTACTTTCTCCACCACTGGAATTATACATAAAATTCAAATAATAGACCATTTGTTCGTTTTAAAATATGTATTTATCTCAAATAATAGAACATGTGTAGCTGAACACAAAGTATAAAAAACAGTTTTAAATTGGACCACTTTATTGCCCAGTTCTGTTAAACTTGATATTCAATAAAAAAAAGATGAAAATGCTGACATTTCCACAGCACAATACAAAGAACCATAACAGCAGTTTTTTCCTCTTTTCTCTGACCTGTCAAAACAATATATTGTCAATATAATTTCCCAACGTAGATGTCTTCAAATACACCAACCATCCTTAGATGATACTAGACCCGGCTCATCATCATGATGGGACAGAGAGACTCTGTTCCCTGTGTTCAGGTCCAGAATCTGCTTTCTGTTCCGGAGCCCCGCTCACTATCCACCGGCTTCCTGAGCTAACACAGTGCACATTATTTGTGGAGGCATTTGAAGGACCGGATTTATGGTAAATAATCACCAATTTAACCCGGAGTACACATGCTAACACGAAGTTAGCTAAAGTCAACTATCTTACAGCAAAAGAAAAGTGCCACCTACCGATCTTTGTGAAGCTTCAAATGCCGGACAAAGTTGGACGTCGTGGCATCTCCATCCGATATTCTCTTCTTGCATGTTTTACAAGTTGCAGTTCGGTTTTTAGTCGAAAGTTCATAACCTATGTAGCCAAAAGAAATTACTCGCGGAAGCATATTCGAGCGGTTATTTCGTATTTCGTTCCCTGAGCTCTGCAGGTTTGCCGCGTTTTTTTAAACGTCCAAATTCTGTTAATTTGATTGGTTGTGCTGCAGCTACGTACACATACATACATAAGGAGAGAGGAAAACCATAGTGACGGTCTGCGCATATTGATACGGAATGAGTGACATTAATTAATGACGCCACTTTATAAATAATGTGTTTTAAATTTTAAGACTGAGTAAAAAATATCAAGTCTTTTCAAGTAAACAGCTTCAAGTCGAGTCAAGTCCCAAGTCAATGGCATGAAAGTCAAAGTCAAGTCCGAGTCTTTGAGCACTTTTTCAAGTCAAGTCTCAAGTCGTGATTTTAATGACTCGAGTCTGACTCGAGTCCAAGTCATGTGACTCGAGTCCCCACCTCTGCTTATTAGGTTGACAAAGTTATTCAGACAGTGGGAAACCCAAGATGTGGAGTTCCTGGAAGAAGCTTATAAAAAACGGCAGCGAAGTCTGAAATGGTTTCTGAACTCAAAGAAGACAAAATTATACGAAGAAGGGAGAAAAGTTAACTTGTGATCATTTATTAATAGCGCTTCGACCTAGGCCATTTTTTGAAAGTGTTTTTTGTTTGCAGCCATACAAGGAGATAAAAAATAAAAAAATTTAAAAAATCATTTTTTTGTACCCGTGTTGAACCATTGAGATTTTAAAGAATTGACTCAGCATGTCATGCTGCACTATGTTTGGTAAAAACGCTAACTCTTTGACTTAGCATTCAGACCTTTATCACTTTAAACCAGTGGCAAAATGTGCTCATGTTGCCATGTATGGCTAAAGCTTTCTTAGGTAATTTACCCAAGACTGACTGGCAAAGATAACATTATTATAAATGAGAACATCTTGACACCAAAATCTGACAAATGCATACCAATAAACAGCAAATAGATTTTATAATGATAGTTTCATGTTTTAAGTATTTAGATTTTCTTTTCTTCAAAATTATGCGTCATTTTAGTCAGGTGCCAAAAACTACAACACACACAAGGTCTGCTTTGTCCTTTTTTCTTCAAGATCTTAGACAGATGCTTTTTAATAAACACCAGAAAACTCACAGCACAGCTTGTTTGTTTTTTTTCCTCCATATTACTATAGAATTTCTGATGGAGTTTACTGGTCTAATACTTCATGCCCTCACAGAAAGAAAAATATATTTTCAACTGCATCCTGAAACTGCTCACTCGGAAGCTGTTAAAGCAATTGATGTATGTGAAGTAATTTGGGTGAGACAGTCCTGCTGGACTGAAATGTGATTTTAATCACATCTGTCTCTTCATTTGATATTACTTCTCCCTGTAAACCTGAGACAATTAATCCTGACTAAAGACTCCTGAGGATGAATGATCAGTCTCATATGCTCTATTACATCTCTCCGAGCTTATACCTATAGAACCACAAACCATGAGAGATTTTTGTCTTATAAACACTCCTCCTGCCAACTCATTCCTTGGCCTGTACGAAATTCCTAAACTTCCAGCTGATTATATCTGACAGATTTATGACTTCTAATTCAATGAAGAACTGGACTGTCTCTAATTTTAAGGTCTTACAGACATCACGTCAGACATTAAATCCCTCGTTGGTCTGTTATTAGAGGACAGAAAAAAGGATTGGACTATTTAAAGACCATCAGTAGCTCAGACTCCTCTAATGAAACCGACAAACTCTAATACATCACTCTTAAATATCTCTAAGTCTTTTGTTGAAATAGCTTTCTTTCGGCAGTTCACTGAAAATAAAAATAAAAAATCTAAAAACTTAAATGACCATTTCCTCCTGATCTCTTAAATGGTACTTGCACATCATGATTAATCTGTGTCAGCCAGAGACCAAAAAGCTTCTGTGTAGACTACATTCCCAAAGACAGAAAATATCCCATCAGTGACTATTTTGCTGATGAAGTTCAAACTCTCCAAATGCTGATTTCTTTAAAAACAAAAAAGTATTTTTAGGTTAACATATAGAGAAAATAAAAACTATCAGCTTAAAAATAAAGAATTATTTCACGTCGCCTATTTTCACAATTTATTTATTTATACAGAATAATTGGTATAAATTTTGATTTCTTTCAGGCCAAATCGACGGTGAAATATTAACATAAACAACCTTTTTGCAACCACATTCATCATTTCCTTTCCCTTCAGTCACATACACACATTACATAGGGGAGGTGGGATGTCAACTTGAGGCTTCACAGTTAGTTTTAAATGTATAACCCCAAATGGTTTTAATTACATAGAATAATCGCTGCCAATCCATGCATGACTGAGGATAAAAGGATGCCTGATTGTGTTCTAATTACAAACAAGTAGAAAAATACAATGGATCAATTTAATTGCAAGACAGTAAAGCGATTTAATTTTCTGATTAAAATTTATATCTGTAGCACCAATTTGAGGCAGGTTTAAGGATGCGATTTTGGAAATGAATTTACTAATTTTATCACAGTTTATAATTAATTATAAGAGTATATATATTTTGGCTGACATTGAACCTTTTTGACGTGCTGTAGCCCAGAACAGCATGTTTAAGTTTTAGCCTAAACAAAAAGTTAGGTTTGCTGGAACTGCACATCTGCTGATCTCATCATAGCAACTACTTCTCGTTGCAACACTCCTAAGAACGCTGTAAATGGCTTAATCAAGAAACATTGTTGTGATGACGTGCTGAAGGCAGCATGTCAGAAAGAGCAGAAACTTCTTAAAGAGACGGAGACTCATTTTTAAGGTTTTAAATGGAAAATATATATATATATATTAAGTTATGTTAGACATATGCAACCTTTTTTAACAACTGAAGATAAAGTTGACTGATTGTGCTACAAAATGGCACAATGTGCCTCAATACTACATAATGCTGCCACTTTAAAGAAGGGACACTCAATGAAACTAGGAGGACAATTTTTGTAAGCCTTTTCTAGATTTATACAACAAATATAAATTTGACAACCAAACTTTAATGAATCACACAGCACCACTAGTCCACTGCCAGGGTGGTAGTCACACTGTTTCTGTCCTTTGTTTGGTTTAAAGTTTTCAACTATACTGAGGTACTCATAAACATCTTCTACTCTTCAAATATATTTGCCTAGATGAAGCAAAGCCATTTTTCATGTCAGAATGTTACTCTGTTGGATTCATAACTTATTCATCATTTACTGGGACCATGTATTGCTTATTTGATCCCCTCAAACTATTGATTCAAACCAGTCAGATGCAAAACTGCTTACATGTTGATTATTTATTTTCAACTATGGGCTGAAGAAGAGACAATGAAACAATAAGGAAGACGAATCAAGGATAAACTAAGAACTGGCATTTTGAGAGTTTTTCTTAAAATCCCACTGAGATGCATCATTCCTTCCAAAACAACTTTGGAAGACAGAAGAATTTGGAAAGACAAGATCAAAACAAGAGGGGAAAAAAAGAATAATGATGTGGACAGAACAGACAGCCATCTGAAAAATCTTAAAAAACATTCAACATTATTATAGGGGAATCTGAGTTCAGTAAAAACAGAAACACACAATGTGATGTTAAAAACCAAGGAACATGGGCAATACATAAAAGGATTTATAATTGCATACCCAAAAGGAAAATAAAATTAAAAGGTAGCACAAGAATAGATAAGGATAGTGGGTTTCAGTTTAGTTTTTAAGAGGCATTTGTCATAGCTCATTAGAAGACAAAAATAAAACAACTAAAGAAGAAAACAAGCTCTAAACAAGGGAGGTTGAAGGATGTCCTTATTCTGCCCAGCCCTAATTGTGATAAAAAAAAAAATACATTTTAAAAAAAATCAAAAGTCATTGACTCACATATTGAACATATTCTGTTCCTCCATCTTCCATTGTGAACGCCACCCACCTCCTGCCAAATGAACAGATTGTATATCAACATTTTGACTCTCGTTCCTTCAATCAACTGCATGTGAATCAATAACTTGACTTGATTTTCTTAGGGTGAACAGACATGTTGTAAAAAATTACATGCAGAGTTTATAAAGTGTGACAGAATTTCTTTGGACAAGTTGTGCAATTAAATATTCATAAAAGCTGAAAGATTACGTGTGGAAAGTGACACGTTCATCCACTTCCCGCTGCTATGTTTTACACAACTAGTGCACAGCTCCCTCATATGAAGTGTTTTGATGTAGTGTGTTAGGAGAAATAAAAGTGGAGACATGGGAAATCCTTGTGGACAACTGATAGGTTTATTTTTGTCCTAACCTGCAAAGATTCAGCCAAAGACAGTGGTTACTTTTCTGCAGAACAGGAGAATTGAAAGCAGACGCGACGAATCGCTGGAATCAATTCTGCCAGATCTTTCTTTGCATTTCTCTTTATTGTATAGAAAAAGGAGGTTGGGCTTCTTCACACAGTCACACAGAGAATTGACCAACCGTCTTTACATTCTGGAACCTTCTGTGGACATGCCCTTGTAAGGGCATGTGGCTGACCACAACTAATCAGTTACACATAGAGCTAATAACACATGAATGTTTTAACGTTTTTAGCTTCCAGGCAAACATCCTAAACAAAGTTAATAATATACTACAAAAGATTAATAAAGTACTACAAAAGAGAGAAGTTAAGTAAACATAAAAAAGAATAATAATATGAGAGTAATAATATAAAAAGAATAATATGAAAACATAACTTGTAAAATAAACTCATAAGTAAATGAACAGGAGGATAATTTTTCTAACAACAACTGTTGTAGTTCAAGTCTGTTTGGCAATCCACCATTAATCCTGAATCTGACTTCATTCATAACCTCTGTGGTTCTAACAAATTTCTCATGAAAATTAAACCTGAATAATACTAAAATAATTATCAACTGAATCAAAAGCTTTTTCAGCATCAAGACTGTAATAGCTTCCCTATTTTGTTGTCTTTTGTTTGTCTTTGCTAAATAAAACCTGTCTGATTAAAATAATTTATGTATGGGAGAATTTTTTTTCAAATCTTCTAACTCCTGCTTAGTACACTGACTCTTCATGACATACTAACTACTTTACAATGTTATTTAAACTTTTAAGCAATACGCATTTACTAGTTACTTTAATTCAAGTAATTATCCTTCATAATAAGATGGAGAATCAGATTAATTTCATTACGACTGAAGCTGAAATGTTTCACTGCAGATGTTGCAGGTTCTGCACAGCAGTTCGGAAAATTAGGTTTATGCATAATGGACTGGGGGGCCATGCTGGCAATCTCACTCTGCAGTTGATATAAAAGAGAATGTTTATGTTCACACTAGAGTTATTTGGCAAAAGGCAAATGCTGCAGTTAGAAGGTTAATGGGTTCTACATTTACTTAAAGGACCATGGTGTGCACTTACAGTACAGACCAAAAGTTTGGACACACCTTTCAATTCAATGAGTTTCCTTTATTTTCATGACTATTGACATTGTAGATTCACACTGAAGGCATCATAACTATGAATAACACATGTGGAAATATGAACTAAACAAAAAAGTGCAAAACAACTGAAAATACCCCTTATACTCTAGTTTCTTCAAAGTAGCAACCTTTTGCTGTGATTACTGCTTTGCACACACTCTGAATTTTCTTGATGAGCTTCAAGAGGTCGTCACCTGAAATGGTTTTCACTTCATAGGTGTGCCCTGTCAGGTTAATAAGTGGGATTTCTTGCCTTATAAATAGTCATGAAAATAAAGAAAACCCATTTTAATTAGAAGGTGTGTCCAAACTTTTGGTATGTACTGTATACCAACACTCTTCTTTGTTTACTCTTACTGTTTCTTGCAGCTGTTTGCTGCAGTTAAAATGTAAAATTCTGACAATAGCTTTAAATATCTTTTTCTATTTTTTTTATTTATTTATAAAAATCACAGACAGTTGCAGACATCTAACAGAAGTTAGATGTTGCATATACAGCTATGTAGATTAATATACATAAACAATGTATTGCTGAAAGACATTATATACTTTGGCTTTCCATTTCAAAAACAAACACAGCTGCTGCCAAAGGCAGGAACAACCAAAAGGACCGGAATCTGTGAAGTCCTGCCAAAGCTCTGCCACCCCCATTTTAATAACTCACTAATTAGCTGAGTCTGACAGACTGTTGATTCAAAGCAGCTAAATGCTTTGCATCTAAGAATCATGCACCGACCTCATAATCAAACCAGTATGTCACTAAAGTAGAGAGCTCTGAATTGCAATTGTGCACAATCAGAAGAATAAACTGAATCAAGAACAGGCTTTGCTGTATTTCTCACAAGAAGAGATTCAGAAGTTTGTTTCCGTAATAGCTTTGAAACAAGAATTCAAATTTAAAGCTGCTGTCACATCTTCCCTCTTTTTTTCCTTGTGTTGGCTTCTGCATATAAAGCTTTTTAGACGTTCACAAATGAGGAGAGTGAATTTCTTATTAAGTTTGTGAGACATCATCAACAGCAATTGCATTTTATGTTGTTGGGTCGTAAGTAGATCGAGTAGAGTTTCAAAATTCAAAAGGAAGAAAGACGCAAAAATAAATCAAGAGTTGGCAAATGATTGGAAATTGCATTTCATCTCAAAGAGGATGTTCATCAGTTGATCAAAGGTTTCAGACCATACCCAAAACATGTCAAAAACTTGGAAAATGTTTGCTTTCATGCCATTTTCTGTCAAGCATTCACACTCACATGACCCCAAAGATGAAATGGCTTTTTGTGTTTGAGCAAAGCAGGATGGTTGAGGCCCTGTGCAAGACTGCTTTAGCAGGTTGACTCAGATGTTTTGAGAGTTAAACGATCTTGAGATCTATAGGAGAAGAAAAAGCCAAGAGGTAGAGTTGACAAAATAAAAAGGAAAAAAAAGCCTTTCTAGGCCAATTAAAGGGTTAAACAAATATCAGGCAATCTCACAAAGTTACAGACAGTAAAGATTAACATTTTTTAAAATATTAATAGAATATTAGTTTCTAGGCTTGATAAAATGGGCTTTTGACAAATGAAAGGTTAAAGAAGGTCACTTGTGACAGATATTCGAGTTAAATTGTCATATTTAACATATCAATCAGTATCACAAAGTGTGAGGAACTGGGTGAATAAATATTTCTATTAATACACATTAAGCAAGAACATACAGTTCTCAAAAAACATCTGTCATTATGGACACTTTTTCTCTTCAGTTCCACATAACAGGCTGATTGGGGTCAGTAGATAAGATTTATGTCCATACCTGTCCAAGCAAATAATAAAACTTGCCCAGCCATGTATATAGTTGATTCATGGTCAAACTCACCTTGTTCAGATCCTACAGGAATCCAAATGGGAATATGTTGAAACGTCAAGGCTTAAACAAATTGAACAGATAACCACACATAACAGAATGGGACTCTGATTCTGTTTTTATTTAAATAAAGCCTTTTTTCCCTTTAATTTATTTGTCTGTCAAAACTTTAATCTACCCAAGCAATTTACCCATTATCAACTACAAAGTTAATGCTGAAGAAACAAAAAGGAGGAAACAAGTTTTTCCTGTGTCCGTGCTGCCCTGTGGGTTTGTAATGCAGTTCATTAGCAGGATGAGTTGTGTCGAGATGTTAAAGCAGCCTGCCAAGACCTTGAGGCCTTTGCATGAAGCTGCCTGTGTAGGGATGGCAATTTATCCCAAAGGACAGTGGAAACGAAAATATAACAGGCAAAGGGCGCTGTCATTTCACCAGCAGCATTCTCACACCAAAGCATCATCACAGGAAAAACAAGGAAACAAGGTGATGCACATAACAGACCGCAAGTTATCCTGGGAGTTCAAACTACACAGCCCCATAATTACAGCTGTAGAAACAGAAAGTGAGCCATACTTCATCTCTTGACTTGGATAAATGGTCTGGTAAACCCAAGAGTTTTCATTTTACAAAAGTTTTTTTTTTTTTTTTTAAATAAGTTAGCCAGTGTAACAAGTATATAACAGCATTTTATCTTTAATTACATGTTCTATACATGTAGAAGCAGCATATGCAGTATACCACAAATGGGTGTATTCAGCAAAAAATTACTTTAGTAATTGCTGCTTTAAGACAAAACGGTTTCGACTGGAAATCAGTAGATCCGGCAAAAATTGTGTGGCGTGTAATTTTCTGGCAAAAGGGCATTATAAAATATTTCAAAAGTTTTCCGTTCCTTGTTCACAAAATTGTGGAATTTAGAAGTGAAACAAGACTTTGTTTCAGGGTATTTTTCTGATCCACATGCAGACTTACACATGGGACTCAGAATAAAAAAAATATTAAAAGGTTATTTTCAAATACAATGGCAGTGCACAATCGACGCATTCATACACCAGAAGTCTGACAAAAAGTGGAATAAAAGAAATGACTCCACTCCTTTCTTTTAAAACTACTAAAATGACAAACATCTGAATACTGTGAAGTCTGGCTGTATTACACTGCATGATATTTGCATAAGAAAACCTGTTTGTCGCTGAAAATTATTAATCATCAGTTCAAATCAGGATTGAATGGGCTACAACAGGCTGTGCATACTCATCGTCACGTTCTTACCTTGCCTGCAATGTCTGGAAAATTGTGTTTATGTACAATACCTTGCAAAAATACTGATACAAATATTTTCTTATTTTGTCAGTTTCCAACCACATAATTCACTATATTTTATGGAAATATTAAGTGTTTAACCACAACATAGCATAATGACTTAATATGTCATTCTAACGTAAATGTTATATCTTTTATTTGAAATTCTAAGGAGTGTAAAGATATTCAAAAAAAATAACAGGTGTATAGTTAATAACAGTTGTTTCATACGTTTTATTTATTTTTTTATTGAACTGGGTTTTTACATAATCACTAAAAATTAAACTCAGATTCCTCCTTTTATGGATAACAATTTAATTTACAACTATTAAGATATAACAAAATTATGTTAACTTATTCTGGGCATATGAATTTACTACCAACTTCATAAAAATCAAGCTTTTCACTAGAATCTGTCGTGAGGCCATCACTGAACATTATTTTATTAAAATAAACATTAAAGTTCTAGCCTACACTCCTAATTGACTTTTGTCTGCACACAAATGTATGCCAAGTCTGTTTCTACTGCCTCTGAGTAGATACATTACAAGCAAATGAAAAGCAAGAAAGGGGTGCCAGGATATGTCAAATGATACAGCAATGTAACCCTCTTTATTACATCAGCTCTGTCAAATCAATACAATTTACAGAATCCTGTATGCATGTGCTAAGCATAAGAAACAGCAGTAAACACAAAATTGCTTCCACAAAGCCATTTTTTTTAAAAGGTACAGTGTAAAAATAATTGCATTTTACATTACATTTGAATTACATCACTTTTATGACTGAATGAAAAGGAATTGAGAAAAACAGAAGTTGAAGTGCATGCAAGTGGTTTTATTTTAACCGCAGACTGAGTGCACCGACAAATTTTTTTAATACCCGAACCATGTCATCCTTTGAAGCGCCACTTGATGAAATACCAACCAATACCAACTACAGTAGTGGTAAATATACTTTTAATTAATTTTATTTGGTTTTAAGGTGGTTATATGAAATGTATAATGATTACATCCATATAACAGTGAGTTAGTGTCATGTTGAACTAATAAAATTTTTGATGTCACCCATTCCTGGCTTTATATTTATACATGCATATATATCTTGGCTTCTGCAGTATCTAGTTGGGAGAAATACTTTATCAATTATGTGTGTAGTTCCGAGGACAACTCTCATCCCAATTTGTTCAATTTAGGTCAGAGAGGCTAGTTAAAGGGAGGCCCTTTAAATCTTCCAACGGCATTTAGAAATGAATAAACTAATTAAAAACCCTCTGAGGCTTGGGTCAGTAATTAGTGCAGTGTACAGCTTTCTGTAAACTTTTTCTTAGCGGGTCAACTCCTCGTTTCATTCGAGTTAGTTTTTTTATTTTATTTTAGTGAACCCTTAAAAAAGTAGAACAACCTCAAGATTTACAGAATAAACTTTTTTGTTCTTTTTTAAATTGCCATTATGTTATATTGTTAAATGGAAGAAAGGACAGAGAACAGAGAATTTCTCACTTTTTCTTTGATTTAATAAACTCTCAGCTGACTGGAATTGTGTTTTGGGGCACGAGTATGCTACCGTTGAGACCAAGAGGTCTGTCATCTGAACTGTGCTACGAATATCTAATTTTACAATGGAACTGAGGGTCAGCCCTCAATTTTACAACTCTTTATGGGTTTTCGTGCAAGTGTATGTGCTAAAGTGCCTCCTCGGTTCTTGTTAGAAAGTAAGCAAACTAAAAGCAGCAACACTGAGCCTGAAACCAAATCTAGCAGACTTCAAAGACAGAACTAACAAAACTGGGTCATGAAGAAAGATGGGAATAAATAAGTACATTCATTTGAACATCTGTGTTTTAGGTCACTGACAGCTTTAGCAAAAAGCTCACAAGGGAATTAATTCCAGCTTGAAAGACAAACTCAGAGATATGGCAGATTTTTGACTGATGGAAAGAAATATTTCCAAAAAGCTATGTGATTTATGGTGTGACCTTTGAGACCGCTCTGTCTGCAGACGCATTATGATATTTATATTCCAATCCTCACTTGAACTGGTTTAGGCCATATTCACGCTGGACTCAGACCACACAACTATAAAGTTAGACTTCAGGGAGCATCAAAATGTGTGCTTCCTATGATGTGATGGAGCACAGAGCCCACCATCTGTTTTGACTCTGATCCAAACATGACACTGGGCTGATTCATCAACATGGTGGCAGAAAATAGTAGACTTCAAAGAACATCACCCGTGCCTGTATGAGGGTGTGCCAGACAATGGCTGCCAACATGATCTAAACTCACTTTTCAATACTATTAAGATGCAGCTGGATTGTAAGTTTTGTGTAATCTGTATAATTTACAGACAGGTCAGATTTCTACAACTACACCATTAGTTTAAACATTGCAATGGATGAGAAAAATCCATTAGTAGTTATTAGATTAATGAGACCTGATCAGATGCAGATGAAGGAGAATAAGGGGATGCCAAAATGAGCAATATATTCTATGTGGCACAGCTTTCTGTGCACATCAAAGGCTGTTTAGTGTTTATATTACACCCTTGTAAGGCTCAAAGCTTTCTCCTGTCTCCCAGTAACCAGCACAGCCAGGTCTATGCACAGTGTGGAGGTACTGCACATGGAATCTGGAGCATATTGATTCCTCTGTGCAAGAGGCTTGAACAGTATGATATTCATTGGTGTGGAAATCTTAAGCTACGTTCACACAGCAGGACATGATGACTAATCTAGATTTTTTCATTGTTCATAATACTAATTAAATGTGATGGTAGTCAGACTTCTGTGTGAACCGTATACAACCCTAAATCAGCCCACATATGCAGAAGAAGATTGAGGTTACACAGCAAAGCAGTGTGTACAGAAGTAATAGTGTATCAACTTAAAGTTACTCAGCAATATTGTCAGAAGGTCATAACTCAAAGGAAGCTAATAAAAGAAAAAAAAACAAAAAAAAAACTGCAATGGCTTTTTGTGAAGCAACTCCTCAGAAGTCCGTTTGGTTGTGTAGTCAGACCCAAGAGTGACGGGATTTTGATGTGATGTGTTGTGGAATAAGGTCCTACTTTTCATAATTATGATTTTCAGCCAATGTTTATGTCTGGATTCACTGTGTCTGGCTTCAGTTGGTGCAGAAATATGATGTACTGTATGTCTCACATCAATGACAAAAGTCGCATAAACAGTTCAGACTGCAAACATTGAAAATTATCAGACATTTATTTGATTTAGTATGGAAGTGGTACAACTCAGATTTTGGGGGGATGAAAAGATTGAAATTGGGCAGTTCAAATTGTCGTTAAAAAAGTCAAATATGTCTTCATATGGGCAAAAAACACACATTTGGGTCTCATTTGCCTGCTTTAGATTGTTCAGTTAACTTGGTAGGATCGTTTTGTCAGTTGTCAAAACTGCCACCTGACTGCTCAGTGAATCAACATAAATCTTTATTTGCAGCCACAATTATGAAGCGACACTATTGCGCCGGTTTGTACATGGTCAACATTTGGGGTTATATTTAAAGGAGGAAAACAGTACAGTGCGTTCTTGTTTCACCCCAGAAGACCCCGTCCAATAACTTTGAGACAATCTGCTGTCTGGCAGATTTTTTACATCAAGAGCCATTTTCATTCAGCACAAAGCGATCCTAACTAACAATTGTAAACTGATGTTATGAGAAGATTCTGGCCTGACTAGGTTTTTTGAGGTAAGATGGATATGGGAAAAAATCTAAGAAAGTAAATCAAGTATGCTCCATGTGGCAAGCAACTTATACACATAGTCATAAGACTGCTTTATGTAATGTCAAAGTCTTTAAATCAAAGCATGACACAAATATGTAAAAATAAGGCTACCATCCAAATGAAAATGTGTTTTTATGTCATTTAATTTGCTGTTTTTTTCTATTTCAGCTTACAAAAAAATAAAACAAAAAAATGAATGTTCACAGAAATATTTGATTTTTCATTCTCAGTTCATATTCTTCCATTGCAAACAACAAAAGTTGTGTTTTGGGATGTACATTTATCATTTATGAATCTGGAAAACAACCTGAAAACAATCTGCCAACTGGTGAGCGAGGAGGAGGAATTTGTAGTAATTGAAGCAGAAGTTTTGAGCGTCACATCAGCCTTGGCAATAAACCCATCCCTTGCAGTATATTTCTCCAATTTTATTCCAAATAGATTCAACACATACACAATTCACGCCTTTGTTGATATCTTCATTTCAACTACTGCTGGCCAACACATCACAGAAACAGTGTCCTGCAGTTATACGCAAGATCTTACAATATACTCTGCTTTCCAATTTTCCATCTAATATTACACAAAATCATCATCATCACATCTCTGCAGAAGTGGATTTTATGTGTGTGAAGACTTGTCTTGCATTGTCCTGAGTACTGCTCATTCAAGACAATCTGCAGAATAGCTTTTTTATGTTACAACCTCAGGGGTTCCATCTTACAATCATTGTATTAAATAGAAAGTCTGTTACTTATTTTCTGCCTTTCCCTTTGTCCCTCAGAGTGTTTTCTTTCTGTGTATTTCTGTTCTCCTGCATATTACTGGTGATGTTCAGTGCATTGATCTGTGATTTATTTGAGTCAGTTGAAAAGCATAAAGGCTTTGACCAATTCTACTTACTTTTTATGCTGCTAATGCTGCCATTTTTATATATCCTGGCCTATTGTAATCTTGTTTCTTCTGACTATGCAAAGTTAGTCAGCAGGAGTTGGTGCAAATTTAGCACTTTGTAAAGTGCCAACTACTTTGAGCTCTTAAAATACAACTACAGTTAAGTTAAATATTATTCATGCACTTTCAGATACAGGTTTAAAGTAATCTTTTAATTTTACCATGTTAGTTCACACTTGAAGTTACATTGATGTTATTACTTTAAATGAATAGGAAGCATTATCTCTTTCTAAATCGGTTTGGATATCAGGTTGTTTGCCGACTTTCCAAGCCTCTTTGTAGTTTCACTTTTAATCTATTTAATACTTATTCCATTTCCAGTTTATTGCACATTAATTACGACAGACAAATGTAGTATTTTCTGTTTTTTTCCAGATTACTTCTGTTACAATGAACATCTTGAGATGATTTCACTTCAAGAGTCTCATAAGTATTAAATCTACTTTGGACAATGTTGATATAGTCATTAATTCTCTGTGCTATAAGTACTGAATACTATAACATTAGTAAGCTAAAATGCATGAACAACAGTTCCATCAACAGTTAATAATCCAGAAATAAATTGTTTACAATAAAAAAAAAAAGAAAACACACAAACATTTGAAATATATTGATAGGACTGAAATCCAGATAAGTGCTCCCATCTATAAATAGGTATTATGTGGGTACAGAAATGGATGGATGTATAAAATAACTGTAGGGTGACGTAATATATGAAACCAACAGCTAATTTCTCAATGCGAGTATCAGACTAAACCACTGATCTGATTTTGGTGGATTTGGTGCTGCCATTTGTCATATTATGCAACACAGTGACAGAAAGAAGCCATCTACTGAATAATTGTGGAGTATTTCTCAAGAAGATGACCATCACTCAAAGGTATGACACCAAACAACTCTTTATAATTAAGAAAGATCAGAATGGAAATTAATTTAGTCATAATCACGATTTCGTCTGAAGGAGAAACCATGGGCAAGAGAGCCATGAAAGGACTCAACATGAAAAAGGACTGGACCGTAAATTGAAGGAAAAGGTTACATTTTTATCTGCCAAATGCTATTAGTGCAAAGTAACATTAAAATGACACTGACAGCAGATACAGGCATCTGTGGTAATTCTCAAAAACACTTGTGTGGACATTCACTTCTACTTTAAAAGGCATCCATGAGTGAAATTTGCTTTGGCCACTCAGGCCTCTCAATCCTTTTCCATCTTTTATTGCAGCCCTCTATGTTCTTTGAGTGCCTCTGAAACTGTCTGCTTAATCAAATGTGATTTTCTCTTGCAGAGAAGAGCATCCTACAAATGTCACAGTCTGGGCTTTTCATCCGCCCATATTCAGAACGAGCAAAACCAGGCCATATTTTGTGTTAAGTGCTCAGCATGCTGATGATTGGGGATTATACCTTGCTGATGGTTAATCCCTTCCCCTGACAGCAGGTGTATATATCGCTGCTCTTTGGTTGCATTTATGTAGCAAACGCAAATACTTTTTGGTTTTCTTGTACAAACCTTGAAGCAGATTAAAAATGCACACAAACCAACAAGTAGGAATGTTGGTGTCAATTTGTGGATTTGATTGATTTATTTTTCCATTTGATTTTCCAGGTGAGAATTATTATTACACAAACAGTTTCAGTGCATCAATAATAAATCAAGAATCGAGAAAAATAACTAACATTAATTGAAAATATCAATTCTTACATTTTCAATGAGTATTCTGAGTATTTTTCAGTCTGAGTGCTGTCAAACATTTTCATTCAATCATCAAAATGAGAAAAGATCTCGACAACTTAAAATAATCTGCACCATTTAGTAAGGTGAATGTACATCCATATGTGAAACTATGTCCATAATTCTATATATACAAAATCCAAATTTGATCATTTCTTATGCTTATAGCAATTCTATGAAGTTGTTTACTTTAAGATCATTTCAAGCAGCCTCAAAGTCAAACAATGAAATCTACTAACCATTTCGTATTTGTGTTTATGATGGGTGCATGAAAATATCTCACCAGAATTGAGGTGGATCACTATAGCATTCTCAATAATCCAGGTCTCATTATTTTGTCTTTATCTCTATAACCTCTATATTCATTACTAATGAAAAAATCTAATAGTTGTTTAGAATTTCCTTTTTCCTCTTAAAAAATTATGGACTATGGGAAAAGCATCTTCTAATTTCTATTTCAGTCCTTTAGCATGCTTTGAAAAACAGTATTATACATTAAAAAAAAATTAACTGAAATTATCACCCAATTATATTGTGTCCCACAATGCAGTATCTTTGCAACACTTTCCCAGCATGCTGGCAGTGAATATGCTGCATTTCTTTAGCTGCTTTGTACTTATCACTAACATAGCACTGCAGGCTGTTTGCTTGGTCACCTCGCTGGCAAACTCAGTTGATGGCAAAAGCTAAGAAACCACCCTTCCCTTGCACATCAGTTGAGTACCTACACATAGCGCATATCAGTAGCTTGCTTGCCACTGAAAACCTGTCTGCAAAAACCAGATAAATTGAAACCCTTCCCCAAAATACTTACAGAACACAGTAGCTTGACTCCTAACCATAAATATCAACTGCTGAGGGGGTGAGAATGGAAATTTCATGATATGGAGAACAAAAAAAAGAAAACTGACTAGAGGGAGAAATAAGCAGAGATACCTTTACGTTAAAGCAAGGTAAATTTATTTGAAGTAAAATGTAAAAGCTAAAACAATATTTTGGTCACCTTCCTAAAAATAATGGCCTAAGTAATTTTTTGGCCAAAAATGATTTTGGCAAGAAAACCACCACCTCTTTCTTCCCAAAAGATGTTAAAGGGGGGAAAAAAATTATCAAAAATTTACTCTGTTTTCCACGGTCACCTTCCATGCAGAATTATAATAACCAATGATCCCAAAATAACAGACGATATTCAGTCGGTGGTTTTACTTAATATTTGTCAGCAAAGTGATTTGAACATATGTTGCAGAATCACAGCTTAATGTCCACAGCATAAAAGGCTGTTGGAAGGCTACTGCAAAAGAAGCATTACGTATTGGAAATTAAGCTGCTTTAATTATAACTGGCATATGTTTATAAACCTGGTGTCTAATAATTGCTTAATTCTGACATGACTACATTTTTTAAACATATTTTTTACTGTCCACTAAGGATTATTTGAGACAACCATTGAACAGTAAAGACACTTTGCTTCTTCCAACCCTGGTTTGGGCTTCTTGCAGTTTGACAAATCAGTTGTGAAGAGTTTTTTTGTATGGTGTCCAACTACTGTGCGACTGGTATGAAATTTGAAGTGGACAATACTACTAGATTGACAAATGCTGCAGAGGGAAAGACCTACATCGACACAGCAAAAATTCTGCGCTTGAGTTCTTCTGAAGAATAAAACGCTCATCTTAAAAGGAACCTTGCTCTTGTGCTTTCCACTTTGAGGAAAAGTACAAATTTCTCTCTTGCAGAATATGGCTTGGCCTTTAGCTGAAATATTTATGTACCATCACATGGATGGCTACATCAACTTAAGAAAATCAAGTAATCTCTTGTGTTTGATAAAGTTTGTATTTGTGTCCAGCTTATACAGGTTTAGCTCAAGGACTCTTCTAAGTTTCTATGTTAATTATGGTATTGATTAACAGTTTTCCCGTTTGTGGGGGAGAAAAATAAAGTCTTTTGTTCTTTTCTTTTCGGAAACGTCTTAAGTAAAAATAGATATGGGTTGTTTTTCATTGCATTTTATGCTGAAGATTTTACAAGTACTGCAGACTTTTTGCAGCAGAGGTTCTACATGGCAATACATCAGGCGGTTTCAGCAAGTTGCAAGGTTCTGTAGAAGCACTCAAAACAATACAGCACTGTACTGATATTAGAAAATATAATTTGTACTTTTGCATACTTGAATTTGCTTTTGAATATATACATATTTTTAAAATTACTTGAGTACCGAGTTAAACTTTGATCAAACAACTTTTACGTGTAGTTGAGTAAAATTTGACCTACAGTATCAATACTAAAGTTGAGTACTTTGTCCACCACTGATCTGAACTGCTGTTCGATGCATAAAATAGTGACAAAACTCTCTGCTGCAACTTCAAGTCTCGAAAAGGCGATCTCTCTGTCACTTTATAAAACTCTATCAACAAGGCACTCAACCACAGGCATGCAAGTGTTATTAAACCCAACGTGTATCGCCCAGAGTAACTAAAGGTGCCTACGACATCGCAGAGTTTCCTTCCAGAAACTTCTCTTCTTCCTGTTGCTGGAATCAGAGTTAATGCAGTCAACTTTAGTTGATGAGGGAGAATCCAAGCACAGAGGACCACATCTGAATCAAAGCATGGGGCTTTTAAGTGCAAGTGTGCACAGTGTTTGGGGGCATGTTAAATTATCCTCTCTGCTTCATCGTTTGAACTGTCAGCTTTTGATGCCACAAACAACACTACACAAGCCAGACGCCACTATTATCATGGGGTTGGCTTCATTGTAACTGTGCACACTTTCATGTTTATTGTCCACTGTTTATGACTTCCGGCTTTATCGTCCCCTATCAGGTCGTACCAGGATTTCTACCACCTGCCACTGATTTCTCTTAAATCAGTGACTCAATAGACTTTGTGAATCTGCTCAAAAAAGAATGTCTTTTGTTAATCAATACCATGCTACTATTGTGAATATTTTTCATTTTTATATCAAAATCAACTGTTGTAGACGGCATGTTTTGCTTTGCAGACTAAACATCAGCGATGTTAGAATTGAATTAATCACTTCATAAACGATGCAACTTGTACTTTCCTAAAGGCTTGTGAGAAAATATATTTTATCATGATGTCAAATTCTTTAGCATACCCTGTTTAGAAGCTCTGGCAGAGACCAGACACTGCAGCACAATTTAATCTTTGACAGGATTAACACTGCCAATCTGCAAATAAAAGAGTAAATATAATACCAAAGAATGAAGTAACTGGGAAAATCCTTTCAACACATCAAGGCAAAGCTTTGTTTAATGAAGAACAAGCACTTTCTCCATAGGGCTGCTCCAAAGGTTTACAGAGGAAACAACTAGAAATGCATTTGTAGTATGGATTATGTTTGGATGGCTAGTTAGGAATTTAAACAAAAAAGAAAATAATAAAATAAAATCAGTACATCTGGATGACAGCCAAATTCCCACATGTATGATTCTGGAAAATAATTTTTCTTGAGTGCAGACATTCATGTTTCAAAGAGCCTGGATATTCTGCTCTTGAACCACTAAGTTTATATTTCAGGAGATAATTTGATTTTTATTACAGTACAAACCATTAAAAATGCTTAAAATGTATTAGGGTCATAATTAAAAACTTGCAGTAGAGTGATAAATACAATCATTTTTCTATGGAAGAATCTGCAAGACTCCTCTGATGGAGCACCTCACAATGTCTTCACAGGCTAGACAAGCCTTTTACTTCATGAGTAGCCCTCCTGTGACAAAGTGTAGAATATAAAATACATAAAAATATGGATGAAAAGCTTCAATAAACTAGATATTTTTCTAATCTTTTAATGTGATCTTGAGTAAATATTCTTTGGAATTTTCTTTAAGTGGTTTATTCTGATTCATGCATTAATTTTCATTTGATTATGACTCAATCTCTAGCTGGGCATTTCTATTAGACAGAAGAAATAAAATATATTTTTAAAATAACAGGTAATTTATGAATAAGAAAAATTGATAAAAGGAAATAAAATATCTAATTTACAAATTATGATAAAACAATTTTTTAAAACCCGTTTTGCAGTTTTTCTTATTTTTACTTAATAGTTTAGTTAAATTGTTTAACTGCAATATTTTAAGTATAACTTGAACTATTTTAGTAGTATTTTGGGGAGAAGTATTTTGTGTTTATTCTGTCAACATGTGCAGAGCTTTCTGTTTGAGAATGTCAGTGCTACAATTCACTCCATTGCTAATAATGGTACACCCTACTGGGCAGATATTCATATCAACAGAGATCAAGAGCTGCTTGGATATTAATTCCTGACAGAAGGCGATTCCCCAACTTATTAATTTTGACTCAAATGACCAACTCTGTTAATAATTGGCCCTGGTACTTAATAGTTATTCATAGCCAAAACAGACCTATTGCTGTATAACAATCAGTAAAGGTACTGGTGAATTGGGCAAGTTTTAGTCCAACTTATATTTTTGTATATACAGCTTTTTAAAATGGCAATTTTAAGTTTGAAATGTTGGAGGAAATTAAAAGTTTTAAAGTTGAGTTTATTTATATTATCAGAGTAAAAATGTATTTAATTCAAGCAGGTGTGAGACTCACATAGACAATGCAAAACACCAGCAAGGGTTATATCTGTATTTCATTAGTGTGAAGGTTTAAAAAGGTTGTTTGGCACCAAAAGAAAAAACACCGACATCAATACAACCTGGTTCATTGTCTGGCCTGTCAGCTTATTCACACACAGCAGGCAACAGAGACCCAGCAGTGACTTTGTAATGGAAACACGAGTACTCACAGTATGACATGCTAAAGCATGTTTTATTGTGAAAGAAAAGAAGATATCAGACAAAGCACAAAGCTGGGAAAATATAAGTCAATTACCTCATGACTTTACACACAAATATCCCATATTTTCTGCAATGTGGAACTTTTTCCTAATTTATTACAAGTAGAACCACATCATGTAAGAATTAATAGTCTTTGCCATGAAACTCTAAATGTATTACAATTTGAAACAAAGATGGAACAATAAAATGTGGATAAACTGAAGTACTGTGAATACTTTCCAGATGCATTGTATGACTCAATAGTAAAATTTTTATCTCAAAACCATTGTAGCCAAAATGAAACTGACTTTAAAATCTGTATCCCTTGGATATGATAGGGTGACAAAGGCTTCAAAAGGGACATGGTATTAAAAATAATATTTTTTCTCTACTTGAAAATATTTTAGAGCATAAATCACTTTATTCTAAGAAAGGAAATTATGTTTTAAACTAATTAAGTGAAGGGTTTAAAGGTAGACAAATATGTAACACTTCAAAAATAGAAATATTGTGATGTGTCCAACTGCTTGTTTTAAATATTTCTTAGCCTAACCAATTTCTGTCAGTAAGTAAATTATTTAACCTGTTCAACACTTTTTCAACAGAGATTCACAGCATGAATTCACTCCTACCTGAAAACAAACAAACACTATTAAAGGGTTTTAAATACAATCAAAGGTGTAAAAAAACTGCACAACCCTTTTTTAATGACAAGTTAGCTTTACTATTTAAATCAGCTTAGAGAATACCCCCCATCAGGGTCTCCAGGCCTAATTGTTGCTGACAAGTTTTAAGCCAGCTGTGGCTATTTGCCAAGGTCTTGGCTTTAAAGCATATCTAATTTTCTCCTGTGGGTCCTCTGTCCTCCAAACCTTGTATTGAAAGCTGATGCTGTGAGACTTCTGAAGCAGGAACCATTTGCTCTTCCATGCAACCACAGGCAATTATGATTTGACCCTGTCATCTCAAAGAAAGCTGGTAGGGCAGAATAAGAATGAGTCAGGGCTAGTAGCACCAACTAAACTTTGACAAGTTTTATGCATGCAACTTGGTCATCATTTGAAGGGTGTTCAACACCTTGAAATCTTTGATCATCATCAAGCAAACCATTAGGAAGTTTTAGTAAATTTAATACAAACAAGAGGTGCTCTACGTACAGTTCCAAATAAACTAACTCGCATTGCAATATGCAATGAGGTGGAATAAACATTTTTTTGTAAAGCATAAAGCCTTATGCAACTTTCATGAATTCCCCACTCTGACAAACTTGTGACCACTTTTCATGACATGACTTAAAGGGTTATGTTACTTCATGACTTCAAGGCATCCAGAAACGTTCAACAGAGCTAAGGTTACACCACACACTGCCATGATTAGCACTCTACATAGACCATGACAGTCTCAGCATTGCTACCTAGTGCAGAATATCTTTCATGTGCAAATGGCTGAGTGGGACAACTAGTATTGTAGAAGCTATCAATCCCAGTAGCAAACAGCACAGCCTGAAAAGGACAGATTTGAGCAGGTGGAACGTAGTGAGGCAGAATATCAACATGTCCCACATGTCCACTGACAGAAAGGCGGTGAACATAGTCTAGCGCTAGTCCCAGAAAGACAATATTCTGTGCTGGGGCATGCATGTTCTCATGGTTGATCATGAAATCCAGATTGAGTAGCTGCCAAATGAGTATCTGTGTGTGTGCTTCTGCTCTGAGCATCCTTCCTCAGAAGAAGTCAGTCATCCAGATATGTGGTCAAACAAGATGCCATGCTATCTCACCAAGGCCATCTGCCACTTTGGTACACCACCTGAACACCCTCTGGCTCAGGAACAGCACAGGTTGAAGGAGAACACGGAGCAATTGTAACAGACATCCTGAAAAACAAATGTCAGAAATATGGATACGTGCATCACTCAGGTCAACAGGTGAACTGAGTGTCTCAGTGCAACAGACAGTGAAAAGATGCATACAGATCCAGGATAGGGTGAATCCAGTTCCCCCCTTTTTGGGAACCAGAAAATACCTGGAGTAGAGACTCCTCTAACTCTGCTCTGCTGATACAGGGATTATTGCTCCTTTCCTCAGCAGAGCAGAAATTTCCTCTTACAGAGTGCAATGTGCCTGGAAAATACATAATATTGCTCCTTAAAAACTAAAATACTTAAGACAAGGATGATCATTTAGTAGGTATTGTAAAACTTCAGAAAGTGAGAAAGTGAGCTTCATAAATCAATCAGGGAACATGTCTTCAAACAAATTTAATTTGTAATGATTTATGTTTTCAGCTCTTTTTCTGGATATTTCTTTTTTATTTTTCTTCCCAACAGTGAAAATGTGTGTGATCCAGCAGCTGGTTCATGATTCTTGTCATGCAATTTGGAAACAACGGCCAACAGAGCTGGTGTGAAGAATGCAGCCTGAGGACGCCGATTGATTCTGGAAAGAATGACAGATGTACATGTTTTTGCTTTAAAGATTGCTGGGGTGCGTTAATCCCACATGTGAGTCCGGAGCCCCATGACATTGATTAAAATCACATTTTGGACGCTGGCAAAATGAAACCATCTGATCCATACTTGGGAATTGAGACCTTTGAGATTTGTTACTGACTTCTTCCTTTATTTTGTTGCAGGGGAGAGGGCCTTGTTGCTTTGGGGGAGGAATGGCAAATTGTAACACCACATATAATTAACAAATGTCAATCTTTATTACGTTTATTTTTCCAGAGGCCTTTGGGATCCAGTGTAACCAACAATGGGTCCCATTGGGTCCCATTGTTGGTTACACAACAATGGAAGATAAAAGACTACAATGAGTTTCTTCAAGGTATGCTTACTGCTAGATTTGTTTCACGTGTAAAAACAAATGTTAATGAAGCTTTCTGGAATGTTTTAATTGTTCAGTGTATACATGCGCATTCGACTAGTGTTGAATTCAGTGAAGTTTTCACTGCAGAAAAGCTTAATGTATGTCCTCAATATTAATTCCTTGCCATTTGCTAGAGGAAGAAATCTTTAAAATATTCAGTTTGGACTTTCCCACTTTCTGGTCTGCCACTTTGAACACTTGTGATCTGACTGCCACTAAAATGTTAGAATTAAAAAAAAAAAAATCCAATCATGGTGCAAAAATCATACTCAAAATTATTCAGTTAGATATCTGATTCACCAAAAGTTCAGTCATGGGCAACATGCACTCCTGACCAAAATCTTATGACCATGGGAAATAATTGCAAGCATTCAAGTTTCGTTCTGGTGAATCAAAACATCCGATGGGTCATTTGTAAAAATAAGAAATGTACGCACTTCATTCATCACTGTTAAGAATTATAAGCGTTAAATGAAACATTTTTTCTACTTTTACCTCACCTTCATAAACAGCAGAGAATGTACAAAATATAAATTTACCCATCTAAGGCATTAAATTAGGTGTTGCAATCACTTCCATGGCAACAAATGTGTAAATGCCAGTACTGAGGCATCCAAACTGCTTCTCTAAACTGAACGCAGAAACCTCATCAGTTTTTCAAAAGAAGACTGGCTGAAAGAATAACTATGTTACAACTCAGACATTTCAGTCTGAGCTTCTCTGACACTCATTGATCCCTCTCCCACTGACTTCCACCCTGTAAGCCCTTCTCCCTGCAGAGCTTTATTCCCCTCCAGAGCTCCATCACTGTGTACTGGAGACAAAACAGGCTTACTGTAAATCAGAAATCAAATCCCACAGGCAACAGGGAATCTATCCTGCGACAAAAAAAGAGCACCTTTTCTCCTCTTGAAATGAGCGACAAACCAAATCAACATAATTTTTCTATAAGTCATTTCACAAGAAATGCTTAAAAATAATTTTCTCAGAGGAGATGAATTTTGGCAATCAAAATTCATTACATGGAGTGATGTAATGCATCATATGCTGTTCCTTTATAAAGTAATGAGGTTAACAGTAAAAAAATAAATAAAAAATTATGCATATTTTCCAACAGGGATGTAGGAGATTCTCAACATACAATAACTTTAAGCAAAATTGCTAAATGGGCTAAAAAGTAAAACAAAAATGTAGACAAAAATATAGAAAGTTACCTAATTTAGCCTTATATAGGCCACATTGAAAATTTTATCGCAAACATGCATGTTAAAATGAGGGTACTTCACAAGTTAAACCTGCATCATAGATGTCATGGTGAGCATTGCATTGTTCTTTGAGTGTCTTTATCAAGCATCCAAAATAAAAGCACACAAATCAACTGTTGTATACAAATGAGAAATTACTTGGCAAAACATCTGTCCACATAAATTGTCCTCTGTTAAGTATATTGTGAACAACTGAGAATAGACATCCAAAAACAGCCTAGAGGAGGTTAATGAATACATTAAAAGTCCAATAAAATTAAGCTTATTAAGAGCTTATTTGAGCTTTTACTTATCTAAGTTGTTACCAGCAGGGCAATTTTGTAATTTAATTCCCAACAATGAACCAGCTATAAAGTACACACTAAAAGATAAACAATCCAAGATGCAGTGCCATTAAAAGGCAAGCTGGTGACATAATTTGATGAATGTGGACCAAGAAAAAGGATTTAAAGGGCTTTTGGAAAAGGATAATTTTATCTTTAGAGCTGCAGGCTTTTATTACTGTTGCTCTGTGGAAAAAAACAACAGATTTTGTCTTGAAGACACGTAGAAGTTATAACAGAATGTAGACCAGCAATGAAACAAACCATATTCTATATATATATATATATATATATATATACACACACACACACACACACATTTTGAAATCAAAGTGAAAAGAAAAACAGATATTTTAATGACGACTTTAGCAGAAACCTCACTGGAAAAAATACGTATATCTAAAGGATTTCCTGTCATTTGACAGATCCAGCTAAACTAGTTCCATGTTGCCCCCTAGTGAGTTCATTTTATTAACTCTGAGGTGTATAGTCTAGCCCAGATTTGTACTCGCGTAAAAGTAGTATTACTTCAATATATTTTTCTCAAGCTAAAGTAAATATTAATACTAGTCAAATTAAAAACATAAAAAAAACTACTCAAGTGCTGAGTATTTGAGTTGTGGCGTTTAATCTCATTTAATTTGTTAAAATTATTTAATCAAATATCCAAACGAGCCAGATTCTGGCACTAAGAATAAACAAATAAACAGATGTGGGAAAATAAGTAACATAACACATTGGAGCAGAAAGACAATTCCTTTTCACAACATAAAAGCTTTGAAATCAAGACTTGCACTAGATAATTTGTGTAAATTAAAATAATGATTCCAGTGACAATTTTTCCTATTCAAGGAATTTTGGTTAGATCTTGCTTTTTTTGGCATTCGGTAAAGTAATTACCCTGACCTGGCAATACTGTGGTATTATAAATACTACCAGAAAGTGCCTCTATTCCAAGAAGTGGCTACTATAGTATTTTCAAGATGTAGATCAACACTTTACAAAATCAAAAAAGGTGATCTCAATATTGCCTTTGAAACTGCAACACATTAAAATTAATCTACAACTTAAGATGAGCTACATTTTTACTGTCACAATACAGTACATATCCATGCTTGCGCAACATTCCATAGAAGAGATGGAAAAATGTAAATCTCTATGATCTCCCGCCACTCTTTCCAGTCAGAGGTGTTTACATGGCAAAACTGGGAGAAAATGTCTTTTCTTGAAGATGGATGCTGAAGTAAAACCAAAACGTAGGCAAGCAAGGGGCAGACTGGCAGAGTTGGTAGAAAAATGAAAAGTCCACAAACAAGTTGCAAAGGGAGAGGCAGAACCCCCAGATGGTATAAAAATGGTTGTGTAAACAGGAGAATCTCATAATGAACCAAATAAACCTTAACGTATAATGTGAGCAGACCGAGGAGGAAGAAACAGGTGAGACTAATTATTTGAGTGGAAGAAGCTGAAGGCAAACTGAAGAAACAAGCAGCAGGGATTGGCTAAATGAGTGTTAGTCCATCCTGAGGACTTGCTGTCTTGCATGTTTTATGTGTTTATCTGCCTCTACACACCTGACTTCATGCTTCATTTGATTCATGTGTGCTGGAGCAGGGAAACATTGGAAACAGGAACAACAGTGGGTCCTGAGGCCCAGGGTTAAACACCACTGGGCTAGACAAACACTACAAGACACACAGATCTGGAACACCAATAAACAGGCAAAATATTGATACATACAAATGTAAAAGAATTAACACAGAAACCTAAAAACAAAATATAAAACCCAAGGTCAACGTATGAAGTCTAAATAGTGAATGCAAACTCAATGCTTTGTATCGTGAGTGTCCAGCTCTAGTTCTGCCTCCTCAGCATGTCAAAGTTCTGCAGAGGCCTGCTAATGAAACACCATTTTATCCAGTTGCATAAAAATACAGGATGCTGGCTCTACAGGACTGACATTGGACAGCACTGCCATACATATTGACACATATTAATTCGACACATCATAGAAATTCCCTCCTAAACATGCCATCAAGTTTTTGCAGAGCACTTCTGTAGAATCACTAATTCAAACCAGGTGTGCTGAAGCAGGGTAACGCATGAAACATGTATAATGGTGTTTCATGGGACGCGCAATTGGACATGAACTATATCTACCACAAGTCCCCAACCTAACCACATAACATTCTTTTTTTTAAGAAAGAGAATAAATAAGTCATCTGAACAAGGGTTAGATTTACTCAAAGCTTTAACACAAAATGTTCCGCTTATTATTAAACTGACTGGATAATGGAAACTCAATCTCAAGATAAAGTCTTTATTAGCCGTTGCCCCCAAAATCCTTACATGCAAGTCAATGGGTTCAGAAGGACACTGGTGACCTTCTGACTTTTTTCAGGTTTTAATAACCTCTTTACATAATCTTGCCTGTCCCCAGTGTTCAGGGTCAAGCAGGGGGACATTTGAGAGCTTGGATTTAGTCTTTACAGCAAGAAAAAGTACCCTAATATATACTCCATATCAGTAAAAAGCATCCTCATAATGAATGTAATATTTTGAAACATGGGGTAGGCTGTATGCGTTCAAGACAAGTAAACAGCTACTTCCAGCCTTGATTGAACACCTACTTTGTGTGGAAAGAACTAAAGCAACATCAGTGGCAATAATTCCACTTGAACTGGATTAAATATCCACCTCATATATTTGGCTTTCAGATAAACAAGCTCTCAGAGAGGTGCTATGGGAAAGGATCAGCACATTAATAAATGGTGAAAATGATTTGAAATGAAAATCCAAGGCTGCTTTTTATCCAGATGCAGTTTAATAAGTAAACAAACTAGCCCTGCTCAGCAAATCAGAGAGGGAAAGTTTAAAGAGAAACAAATAACATGGCAAAATATTTAAAAAGAAAATATGTAGGAAAAAGGATGATAAACAGACTATCATTTAGATATGCAGTGTTAGTCCTTAACACAATAACCTTAAGAGTAATTTCCAGGCAATCAGCCTCCTAAATTACATTCCAAGGGTCTTTTTGATGAACTTTAATGAAATTTTGATGAAAACTAGCAGATTAACAAGTGAGGTAGGAACATAAAAGTACCAAAGGAGGGTGATGTTGCTTTGTGATCTCTGGAAATGGAGCAGTACTGATATGTTTGTCCTAACAAGACACCATAGCTCAGAGTTTGTTCATTTTGTTTGTTTTTTTTGAAGGTTCTAGTGGCCTTTATTTGATAGTGAATTGACAGGAAAGTGGGTAATGAGAGAAGGGGGAAGACATGCGGCAAAGGTCACCAGGCCGGGAATCAAATCTGTGACAGCCACTTCGAGAACTAAGGTCTCCATATGTGGGTTGTGCTTAACCCCTGTGCCACCACAGCACCCCAGTTCCGAGGTTTTTGTGCGCAAGTGGACACATTCTTTGAGGTTGCATTTATGCCATGTTCCATTTGCAGTCAGTAGTCCCAACTTCCCAGTTGGAGAAACCGACTGGAACGTCCCACCCAAGTTGGACAACACAAAGAAAGTGGGAGAACATTTAAGACCCTAAGTTAGGATTTCAAGATGGCTGCCAATTCCAACATTATTAGTAAAGTCGTTTACTTTCGCTGTTGAGGTTTGGGGTTTTTTGTTTACATTTAATCAGCCTGTACAACAAGTCTTTGGGGGAAAAAAACTTTGATAAAAAGGAACAACGACATTTAATCTCTGTTTGGGATTAATAAAGTATTTATGATATGACTTGAACTTCTGCATAGTGAGGGACTTATTAATATCCTCGGCTTACCAAACTGCTCAAATTTTTTTGCTGCTATTGCAATACGTTTTCCAATGTCATTTTGGAGACCTTAGATAGCCTAAGCTGTCTTGGCCAGTGACGCCAAGTTTTTTTTGTTTTTTTTTTACTTAGATTTTACAAAGCAGAGCTTCAAACTGTGCACATTGCATTAGAAGTCTGCAGTGGTAAAGAATTAATCACAGTATTTTCTTGAAGAAGAAAGATCAAGTCTCTCCACAGTGAGTCTCTTACATTAGGGGATACATGAAAAATGCATGAACTCTTACTCCCCACTCGACCCATGGCATTTTGTTGCCAACTCAGAACTCACTTTTAAGATAAAAGTGAGGTTTCTCTAGTTCTGCTAGTTTAATTTCTTTGTGAATGAAATACTAGTATATTATTCTGGGAATACTTGGAAATGCCAATAATAAACATAGCAGTCATACAGATTGTTCCATGATTTTCCATGTCTTTTTGCACAAGAAAGTGAAACAAGGCCACTGTCAACATGTCAGTTACAGTTGCTGGCTTGGCTTGAATATCAAACGATTTTCTATTGGATTTTTTTTTTTTATCCAATGGACTGCATTTTAAATTGTTCTCTTTCGGGAGTGGGAATCTTTACCTCAGATCATTTTGCAAGCATATTCCAGTGGATATTAAGCTAACAATACTCTCATGCAAAAACCAGTTCATACAAAGTATTAAGCATTAAAGCACAAACTCACTAATGTCGTGGTATATGCAGCAAGGAATGTTTAGGCTTCTACATTGGAGACATTTAACTGCAGATACTGGTCAAAACAACTCACAATTGCCTCATTAATGACCAACAGTCTTATAAGTGGTTCTTCTATACACCTGTTACTTCTCATCATGTTCAGAACTGAAAAAACCTTTTAGATGGGAGACAAAATGTCAGTGACAGTCACAATTTGAATCTAAATATCACATGTGAAGCAAACATTGAGAATTTCAATAATTTAAAAACTAAATATTTTGTTTAAAAACTGGATTTGTTTAGTCAAAATAACTTTGCACAATAGATGTAAAAGCTAAAGAATGAAGTCTGGCATTTCTCAATTTCTTGCAGCCATAGCTTTGTTCCTATCATTTCAAATATACAATTAAATATTCCGGGGAGCAGCACTGGAGATTAATAGCTTGCCTTCACCTCCCCTTTCTCAGTGTCAAAGGTACTCTTAAGCAATGTGCAACTCAAACACGTGGACTCTCCATCAGTCTTTGTGTCTGCAAGTGTCATATTCAGCAATCACGACAAGAGCCAACCAAACAGAGGAAACTTAACTTTAAATTTCATTTAACAGCAGAGAAATTCAGTTTTAGGAGACTGGCCTCCTCTACACAGTCACTCAGGAAGCAGCCATGTAGCCACTGTTGTAGCAGTCAGTGTTATTCAATATAATGGATTAAACAGCACTTACTTTTGGAAGAGTCAGCTTTAATTGACAAAGGAGTCTATAGGATGCTTAGTTAAATACATTGATATTTTTGTTACACTTAATGTTGTTAGTACTTTGTTGAAGATGCCTGTCCTTCTATATGATCAATTAACTCTTGATTTCTCATCTCAAAATCTTTAGTCTATATTCAAGCTTGACATTTTTCAGAGAATTTATCAAAAAAGAGCTTTACATTAATAAAAATCTAGCAGTTTTTTGTCATAACACACTAAAATATACTTCACTATCAACTGTGTTTAATGAAGGAGCCTGGAAACAAGTAGATGCATAATTTAATCCTGAATGTGCTAAGACTAATCAGATTTAGGTTTTTATTCTGCTGAAATTTATTTTCTATTTGTTTTGCTAATAAGTTGGTATGGTTAACTTTCAACTGACTTTGCACACTGAATATATAAACATCCAAGAAATCTTTCAAAAGATTAGGCAGCAGTGAAGGATTTAGGGCTTAATTGTCAACATCTCATCTCTCTCTGCTCAATTTTGAGGTCCCAGTTGAAAACAACAAACATTAGACACTGAATATAGTTAGTTCAAATCGACTGCTCCTATTAAACAATTTATCATGTTAACAGCATTAAAGATCACAAATAAGAAATAAAAAATAAATATGGCTTTTGATTATTCTGTTCATTTGTCTTTTTGAGAGTAAATGTCTCCAAGACATTATTGTCATAAAAAAATATGCCTGTTGATGTATTTATTTTTACATCCCGTTGTAAAATGTAAAGAAAAAAAAAAACATGAGTTCAAATAATTATAGTTTCTGATCAGAAACACTCAACAGTAGCGTAACACAAGGAAGTTTAAATGCCGAAGTCTTTTCTTTGATCACAGTTAATGCCTTCTCTAAGAGGATTATATTGTCATTAGACAGATCTGCCTTTGAGGGGATAAATATAAATCCTCCAAGTCTCACCAGTGAAATCTACAACCTTTTGTGTCCTGCCACATGTGGTAGATGTACTAAAAAATGCAAGCCTTCACTGTTAGGTTTAACATTGCTGGGGATAGATCAGGTGGAATCATGTGGGGTGTCTGATTTCATCTATGATTACAAGATTTGCAGGCGTGACTTTTCTTATTTATTAGCACTTTTTACAAAAGTGTACCGTGCAAACCGAATGAAGAGTCTTCTGGTAAAAATAAAGATTACATTTTTAAGCCTTTCTTCCATAAAGACAATACACAAAAATATTTAAATCAGGGTAGAAAAACAGTTTACTTTTGTATGTTGCGTCATTTGTGAAAAGTAAAAAAATGTCACTGTCACGGTGGAGTTGCCTAAAATTAGCAATTAAATAATTTGAGGATACACCAAGAGCTTTTAGTCACATTATCTGAGAACTATATGACTTAAACAATTGGTAGCAAAGCAGTGTGTTCCTTTTTCTTTAAGATTTTGCGTGTTATATTGACAATTTAACAGCTAGAAACCAATGGGAGTCAGCCAGCAGCTTTTTGCGCTGTATTAGCACTACATCACAATTATGCAAATGAGCTGCTGTTGTCCAATCCCTCCTACTCAGTATTTACATTAGTACCTCAAACACATAAAAATGGCATACAGACACACAGTGGTCCAGCCTTACAGCTTTGGCCCCGAAGCAGAACAAAAAGCACAACTGAGTACAGAAAGGCAACTTTTTTAAAATATACATTTGGCAGGTTAGAGGAGAAGCACTTCTCTCCACATGCTTTTTGGGGAAAAAAGAAACGTTGTTGGCAGTATCCAGTTGTCAGTATTTTCACAAATACTGCATCTTCTCAGACTGTCACTTCCATTTTACAACAGTAAATGCGAATATATTACCTGGGGTCAGACAGACAGACACAGGACTGGCAGAGGCGTCATTTAGTACGCATTAACGTATGCTAACGGACAAATCATCTTCATTTTGCTGAACAAAAATACAAAACACAACACATTATTGTGTACTTACATCGCCATCATCTGCAGATTTGCGACAAACACTAGGAACAGAACCTTCCTTTAGTCAAAGGCTTTTGGTAAATCCTGCTGTGTAATGTTGTTGTGAAGTTCCTTTGCCATATTGTCAAAGAAACTACAGATTTCTTTGGCATTTTCGCAGTGCCATTGCAAGCAAAAACAAAAAGAAGCCACACTGTTCTGTTCTTGTGACTGAGATAAAATAAATGGACACATTCTCTAGGGTGCTCAAGTCCAGTCCTCGAGAGCTACCCTCCTGCAACTTTTAAATGCATCCTTACTCCAACAGACTGAAATCAAATGGCTGAATTCCCTCACTAGCAGTCATTCGGCTCTGAACAGGTGTGGTAACGAGCCATTCATTTGATTCAGGTGTGTTGGAGCAGGGATGCATCTGAAAGTTGCAGGATGTTAGCTCTCCAGGACTGGATCTGAGAACCCCTGTCTTGGCTGTCTTGAATGAAGTAGGTGGAGCTCCACTTGGGTTGCCAGGTGAGGGGCTGGACTTGGCTTGGGGTTGCTTGGTAACAAATTGTGACTCAACAATTTTTAGAGGTTTTTGAAACAGACCTCTTTGCAGACACCAGCAGAACATTTGCTGTTTCTAGAAACAGAAGATACCCATATGGTTATATTTACAATTACATTTTGGGTTCAATTATTGTGTTAATACAATGAAAGGATGTAAATTTTACTAGAGACTGTCATCTTGAGAATCTCATAAGCATGTCTAGACTGAAAACAGCTCATTTCTATTGATTGTAATATTCTATTTTATTTAATGAGACACAATGAGTAAGCTTTTATATTGCTGCATTTAAGAAAATGTCTTTAAATGAGCAAAATTGATCATGTGTTACACATTTTCACCTCATTTCTTATCTGTATTCATCTAACCTGAGTTTGTTTACAATTTTTATTAAAAAAACAACACAAGCAAAGTCACAGTTTTATAAACGATACACTGGCAAAGCTGAACTATTATTTCAGTTATATTGCAGTGCTCTGGAAATTGTTTTTGCAATATCTGGACAGTGTGGAAATATATATTTGGGGTCCTGCACCAGCACAATTTGTCTTCCTGTCTTTATCTGACACTTCATAATTCCCTGTTTGAAGCCTTTCTCTTTATTCAGTTTCATGCTCATCA
Organism: Xiphophorus maculatus; assembly: GCF_002775205.1. NCBI lineage: Eukaryota > Metazoa > Chordata > Actinopteri > Cyprinodontiformes > Poeciliidae > Xiphophorus > Xiphophorus maculatus. The sequence continues at coordinate 10,255,543 of NC_036450.1, forward strand.
TCCTTCCTCTCATTAATTTATTCACCTCTTATGATTATTTCTTCCCTCTATGGTTTTCCCCTCGCTGTCAGCGATGCATTGTCTATTCTCATTTTCATTCCTCCGTATCTTCCTCCTGCCCAATCTTCAGCTTTCTATTTCTGAAAAAGCAAAAGAGAAATCATCTGAAATTCTTCTTCTGAAATTATTTTTTACTTAAAGTGCAGATTCTGATGTTTCATTGAAGTACTTGGCACAAAGGCAACTTTATACTGTAGCTATAGGATGCAAAAACATTAACATGTGAAATTTTGACTTTTATAAAGATGAACCTATATAATATGGTATTTTTTTCATTGCTGGGAAAGTTACAGTATGTCCTTTTTGTGGTTCTGCAGTTTTTAAAGTAAAATAATTTCAGAAAGGAAATTACCATATTGAAAATGCAATCAGTCACTCGCATAACAGGAAAAGCCGCTCGGAGTTTTCCAACTGTATTAAGACAATCTTACCTTAATAAAACTGACTGTGTTTCAAATTTTGCAAATGGGAAAAAAACATATTTTTATGCCTACATTTGTGTTTGTGGTAAGTGAGGAGAAAGTGTAGTAGCCTTCTTTCTGTCAGCTGATTACTATCTAAGAGATAGATGAAGAACACCCCAATGTTGCTCAATGTTCCTCACAGTCATTTTCTGTGACATCCCATTTAAACCACTGGAACAGCATGGCACACTGTTGCCTTTTATAACTGCAAATTCTCAAAGAACTGTATTTTATGAGGCATTTTGAGAAACTTATCCAGATGTCTTGGCAAGAAATAGTGCAAGTGGGCGGTGAACTGTTGTAAAGCTACAAAAACACACATCAGGTCCAAGTTTAACTCTCAAATTTGTGAATGGCAAAGAAGTTATGTTTTATATTCAGCTTTGTTAACTGAACATCTTTGAGTTGACTAATATTTAGCTGCTCTCACACAAGGCATTTTCAGGAACTTTATCTTTCAAATTTAGACTTTAAGGATTATTTAGTAAATGCAAAAAATATTTTTGATTGTATATGTAAATGTGCCTTCCCTTACACACAACCAATGAGAATCCTTAAGAAAGTGGAGATTGTCTATTTTTCTATTTGAATAGGTGGCTTACTTGGTATGTAACCATTTGTTTTCTTACCTGAAATTCACTTTCACCCACACTAATGATGTCCTGTCTGGAATCAAAAGTTATCAGATGACATTATGGAAACATTTCTTGTTCCCACACCAAGCAGAGACTGTTGAGGTTTAATTAAGGAGGCTGTTGAACAAACTTATCTTTGGATATTTTTTTATGCTGCAGCACTATCTCTTCATGGCCTCAGAAAGAGAAAAAAAACATTAAGTGTGATCAAAGGAGTGATGAATCATTTGAGCTCTGTTACCACTGCATCTGTCAGAATACAGAGCAATCAATTGAATCACTTCCCCTTCATCTGTCTCCCCCCACAGCGGCTTACAGAGCTTTGGTGTCTGGTCACCCAAAACCATTTTCTCATTGTGACAAAACAGGAGAACTCTCCGTTAGCAGAGCAAAGGAAGAAAACAGATCAACAAGACCAAACTCAAAGCAAGTGATACTATTAAATGATTACGTCAGGATAGTTCAAGGTTGACAAGTGGGTTGATAAATCACCACGTCATGAAAGGAGAATTTTGTTTGCCTTAGTTAAACACTGAATGTTGGAGAGCAATAGTCATTTAGAACTGTTACCATGACTTCAAACACATCTCTGTGACAAAGTGACCAAAGTAACCAACTTTGCAAATGAATGACTAACAATAGTTTTATCATCAGAGACAAACATACAGTATATTGTCTTCCTGCAGCTCTAGCTATTTGATATAAAGAAACTAACTTCTTTAAAGTTGATGTGTCTTTCTGCCACCACAAGTGTCAAGGTTTTCATTCTCATGATTTCACAAGTGACACATATAGTCAAATGACCCCTGTTTCCATTTAGTACTTTCAAATATTTCATAATCCTACAAATGTCTCAAAGGAGTTGTCTGCCATGGAAGCTTTTGAACCAATCAATTGCCAATTCTAATTATGTTTTGGAACGTCATTTACCCATATTGTTGGGTAAATACAATATTGCAAACTAATAATTGTCGTTTATTTATTCTTATAGTACAAAAAATGAAAAGTGTGGAAATAAGGGACTAAGATGGAGAGCATTTACCAGCAGGCAGTTTTTCATATTTATTCTGAGATCAGGGATAAAATTACCTCAGCAATGATTCGTTGTAGCTGAGACTGGATAGTTTTTATGTTTGTTTGTTGCCATAATTTCATTAAAATATTTTGTTAGAGAGAACTCCTAAACCCTCCTACCACTTTCCATAATACAACGGAGTAGTATGGACAAAAGTTAATCATCATAAGACATTTAAGTGTCTTTTTTTTATCCATGGCTGCAAAATCATATTCAAGGCATAAGAAAATGGTGAACAGCTCATGCACTGCTAATATCACCATTTCCATAAAAGTGTGCCAGCAATAGAAAGAGAATGGTTCTTCCTGCACTTGCATCAGGTTTGGACAAATACTGCACATAAGCACTTCACATAAATGACTCTTACCACTTTACCTATGTTTGATTATTTGTCTTTCTTGGTGTCCAGTTGCTTTCATCAACGAGAAGGTGGTAATACCAGGGACAGTAGGAGCAATTGTTTTGGTATTCAGGTGTGACTATAGCTTAGAAAGAGGACAGTTTTGGCTAGAAAATTCTGCCAAGGCAGGTGGGTTGAATGCTGGGATTACTCTGAGGTTTAATGAACCTCTCATGCACCAGCGATTATTTTACACAAGAGACAAGCTGTTTGCTAACTCAAGTTAAACAATGTGTGAAATTAATTTATAAATATTAATGGGTTTCGTGATGAAACACCTATAATCCTCCTGGATTTTGTTTGCATAGGTGGTGTAGATTAGGTGTGTTGTGTGCTGGCTCCTTCAGGCTGTATATCTCAGGTGTTTATAATGAGAAGGGGATCAATGCATTGATTAAATAACACAAAAGATATATTTAGCTTTTTATCAGCCTCTTAACTCTGCCATCTAGGCTTTAGGTTGGGTCTCCTAATGAGACATAATTAGAGGCACACAGGAGAAAAATGATCCACAAATGCTGCAGAGGGTGACTAATAATCCAGGCTGTATCTCCCTGTATCTCCCACTTACCAGTCGAAAATGGAATTGGTGGCCGTAGGGAACTGTATTTGGAGAAAATGGTTAATTGGTGATGGAAAATTACAAATTCTAAATGTTGATATTAATATTAACCACCTAAAATTTACACATTGTCTACTTACATTTTACAGAATACTGAATACTGGTTATTCTTTATCATCATATTTAGCTGTTTAAATCTCTAAAATATTGTCTGTTAGCTAAAATAGGGAGGAAACAAATGCAACTTTTATTTGCCCCAATCATCACAGCGAATGAAAGGTAACCATTTTATTAATAAGCTCAGCATTCCCTCAGTGTATCGACCTTCTCCTGTGGCCTTTTCCCATGAAGGATGGAAATGCTGCAAGACAGCAGCTCTTAGCAGGATTAAATTGGTGCTGAGTAAAGCCTATTTTATCCCAACCGCTGCCTCAGGACATGTAGATGCTATCATGAAGCCAAGACTTGGCATTTCTTTCCCTGAACAGCGGATCTAAGGTACTTCACCATGGAAAAAAAAAAATTATAATGTACGACTACACACACAATAGCACCTCTTTTAACTGACAGTGAACATTAATGAGGTGAAAATGTGGTTATTTCAAAAAATGAGAAACGGTAATGTTACAGATGATCCGAAAGCATAATATGCTAAGTTGTCGATTTCATCTGGCAACGTATGGAATTTGTATGAAGATTTGAGAAGGAAAGAAGGAAAGTGGGAAATACAGAGACATTAAGGCAAACACACTGAATGGAATGAACAATAGAAAGTGACACCATACAAATAGACTAGCAGACCAGCATACAGTCTCTTACTATGTGTACCTGTGCTAATAGTACATAAAACAATCTGGATGGAACAAGTGAACTATTCTCAGTGCAAACCAAAGACTTCTTTTACAATATTACAACAGTCTGTTCTGGTAGTCATCATGATCAGCCTTGAGTTTAACAGTTGTATAATTTCTAAGTGTCCATTCTAAACTCAATTCCACCTCTTTTTAGATGTCATAGATATTCTCCTTTAGTTTTGTAAGATTTTTTTTTCAGTTAGAAGAATAGATGACTGTATTTTTGCCATAATTTTCTTTTTCTGCTTGAATAAGTCCCCATCAAAGTAAGGTCTTGTTTCTTCTTTCTTTGTATTCCTCCAGTTAATACAGGGTCCAACATCGCCCGTAAAACTCTGTCACCTCCTTCTGATGCCAGCTGACAGGCTCAAAAATCTGACCTTCATTAATAGTGGAGGTCCTGTTTTTGCAACATATTTCACATTCTTAAGTAAATGTGAGAGAAAGTGTGAAAAAATTAAAGTAGAAACAGAGGTGAACCCTGCAACATGTCATTGACGCAAAAAATGCAGTAAATCCACCAAGGACAGGATGAAATCTGAGACATGGAAAGTCAAGTTGTTTGTCCTTTTCAGATGCTGGGGGGTGACTTGAGATGAGGTGTAAACACAAGAAACCCACCAAACATTTTATAGCTGAATGTGAGGAGTTCGGCAAATGGTTTCTCAGCTTGAGGTTAGAGACTCATAGATTGCTACAAGAAACATCTTACTGAAGTTCAGCCAAACAGGGTAACAGTAGCCATTAGTGGTAGGTTCTCATCCTAAAATATTGCTTTGTTTAAGTGAGCATTGCTTAAGAAATGACTGTCCCAGCTTTTTAACTGTACTTGTATTTTTAATTAACCACCCACCTTCAAATAAATATACTAAAATTAGAAATCGACTTTTTCAAATTTCTTCAGTGTGGTGTTGGCTGCTACTTAAAAGTTATTTTATTCTGAAGGTTTTAACTTATCTTTACAAGAGGTTGCCAATAACTGAACATAGTTCTGTGTTAATGAAAAAACAAAACTTACTATTCAAATTATTAAGTCTACTCTTTTGATTTTTGTAATCCATACTTAGTGGGGATAAAGCATATGGAAATGTAATCATTTAAGGAGCAGCTCTGAAAATAAGTAACATATTTCATCAAAGCACTTTTGGAAATCTATTGTTCTGCAGCAGGTCCAAACACATCAAGATGCAAACAGGTAGGCTGTGATTATTTTAACAGAATAAAGATTATACACTTTATTGATTAAAAAACTGCACGTTTGTTTATCTTTTCCGCTATTTGAAGTGGAGAATGCTTTTAATGTTTGAGATTCAAAACATCAACTTTGTTCATCACTCATGAATAATGAGCATATGGTGTTTTACACATCTAATGCCGTAAGAAATATTAATCTAGAGAATTCATTTAACACTCCAAATGACAATTCCTGCCTTGTGCGCCAGAGTGACGTGAGCAAGGAAAGGAGACAAAATGTAACTATAAGTTCAATTCTAACATTTTGAGGCAAATTTATGTTATGTGAACTGCATTGCCTAGAACATTGAGCAGCACATAGTTTGTCTCGGCACCACCTAAGCAGATGCCTTGTTGTAATGAACTAACCTCTGTTCAGACTTTGAATCCAAGTCAATTGATGTTCCAAAATGGCTGAATAATAAGGCAGTTGTATTTTCTGGCTCACCTAATTGTTGAGGTGTCTACAAGTTCTGTAGGCTCACATTGCTTTTCATGTCACTCTTGCTGTTTAATTTCCCACTACAGAATAAATTGGATTTATTTGCTTCCAAGGTTATTTTGTATTGCGCCAGATGCTTCTGCAACTCTCATTGTAAATCTTCCAGCTTGCTGAGCTAACATGCTTTGTCATACCAATAACATCACCCAATGGCTTCAGTAATTTGCTATGCATTGCTATTTGTTTGTTTCCCAGCTTTGCGTAAATGGTTCGTATTCCAGTCCGACCATTTTATTGTGGAGTAACTGACAGGAACCAATGTGAGACACATTGAGAGCATTAAGCCCCCAGCTGCACCTCTTTGTGGTCTTAGTTCACCCCCCCAAAGCATCAGCTTGTGATGATCACTTTTTGTGGATTGGCCTGGGATGCTGCGAGGCATCATATAGATGGAGCAGTAATGAGGATTGCTTTCCAAAGTCCATCACCTGAACTGGAAAACATGTGTAAAGAGGAGGAGAGAAGCAGAAGGGTTGAACTAAAAAAGGATGGAGATAAGTAGAAGAGAAGAGAAGTGAAGTGAAGGAGGATATGATGGTGTTTGTGTGTTGCCACTGTGTCCCTAGGCTCTGTCTGGACCCAGAGGCAACAAAAGTACCATCTGCTCTGAGCTACTAGAGAAGCGGGGTATAATGCATCGGAGATAGAAGAACACGCTTCATTAAATCCATCAGTTAAACCTGTTTTTCCAAAGAGTAACCATGATACTGATGAAGCTACAGGAAAATTTTGAGACAACGAAAGAGACAAGAAATGTAATTTTATTGAATATTTCTAATATAACAACATAATTATAAGATCTGTTTATGTTTATGCATTTGGAAGGCACTTTTTTTCTAAAGTGACTCACAGATGAAGATGTAACAATGGAGTAAATATCAAAGCTAACAATAAAATACTTGGAAGGAAGACCAGCTGTCAGGCTCTACCATAGGCAGGGTTCCCACATGTCCTTGAAGTTCTAGAAAGTTTGTAACTTTGAAAAGATAAACTCAAAGTCCTGGAGAGTTTTGACAAGAGCTGCCAAAAAAACCCCCAAAAAAACACCTATTCTTGAAGGTCCTTTAATGCTTTTTGGCATTTGTAATTTCACACGGATGGTCAATTTTTTTGTTTTATCCACCATTCCTAGCCAATGTCTAAAGTTGAACTAGCCAAAAGACACATACATGTTAATGGTGATTGTAGGGATGGAACTCTGCACCCACATTTGAAATTTGAAAGAAAACTGCTGTAACCTTTGTCAAAAATGTAAACATAGAAAATGATGCAATCATAAAAACAATGGGCAGACTGAAATGAAGCCGACAGGTAATGTGGATGTCATCAATTATTTAGACAGTTCTTTTTCAACTCTAGCAGAATATGCAAACACCAGATTGTTATTATTCAATAAGGCTAAAATTTGTAGAGTTTAATTTCCTTTATTTAACAAAAAAATGATTGCTACAAAAATAAGCAGAAGCTCACAGCATTGTCAAGTGTTAAGTAAAACATTTGTCTTCACATCTGCGGGAGGTATTACTTACTTAAACACATTCTTGCAGCGTGAAACATGCTGAGACTAGGAACACATGATAAAACGAACATTGGAAATACTGTAATCACCAGTGCCTACAGGGACTCAGTCTGTCAGCATGTCCAGAACCTGTAACATAAGCACCAATGGCAAAATTAATCTCCTAGAATGAACTAAAATCTGTGTTTTCTCTATATCATTTTTCAAAATGACACAAAGAAAACAAGACCAGCCTTGATGATTAAGCACATGGAATCCAACTCCTAATAACACTGACATCTGGTGGATGTTTGAGAGAGAGATAGAGGGCAGAGTGGGCAGAGCAAGTAAAAATGATGCAAAAGGAGAGCATAATGCCAAAGGCTGGTGGAGGTTTTGATCTCGTTTTTTTTGTTTGGGAACTGTTCAGTCATGACTACCAAGTGCTTCACAAGCTGCCCTCTCCATCTCCCTCGCTCTCTTGTCTGATTTTTGGTAGTTGTATCATGTCTATGTCCCCTAAAGCACCTCACCAGCTGCCCTGGTCAGAAGTTCTTTATGTCTTGATTGCACTATACCATGCATAATCGAAATGCAATCCTTGAATAATGGAATCTGTAGAAGAAATATCAATTATTCTGATTGCACTATGATTAAATCTTAATCTTACCATTTTTGTCACCATTGAGTTTAATTTTGTGAGTTAGAAATCTCAAATGATACGCTTTTAATAACACATACTACGAAAGAGATGCAAAACATTTAAAAAAGTAATGCATGAATAGAATTTCATATTTTTGTCTGCAGCTCGTTTGCATTTGTACTTTTACTGGTAGCATCTTTCATGTAGTGGTGGATTTCTTCTTTTAGCTTTTACATTTAGGTCAACAATTGTTGGTGGCAAGACAAAGTCATTGTTCTACTTAAGGAACTTGAGCCAACCTTTTAGCAGTAACAGTCAGTTTACTCAATAATAATTTCATTTTATCACCAGTTGAATGCACACAATTAGATTAATGTCAGAGGCTACAGAAGTATAGATAATGTAAAAATTAATAAACCACTATAGAAATACAGCTCAAATTTATGACTAACTTGAGGCGCATTGAAGCCCTTAAGACTTGTGACTTGACCATTGGTCTGAGATAAGTTTTAGTTAACAGTTTTACATTTAATGACAATTGAAAGTTAGCTGCTATCTGAGCTGCAGACTACATATTTGCTATGTATTTTTTACTACAAAAGGATGATTTTGATTACTAGCCAATGCAGTTTAGATTGTAGGCTTGTTAATCAAGACAATCTGCAAATATTAACTCTAGTCACTCAATAATTAGATATGAATGCCTGTATTAAACACCTTTTTACAAGAACAGTTTGGGCTGAAAATGTCAGTCATATTTTTCATTGCTTTAGGAAGTTTAACATTTATTTACTTAATGAACATGGTCTCATTCACTATGTTGTAATTTCTATTTTAAATTTCAACATGTTCAGAATTGGGTAGCGCAGTTGGTAGCACTGTTGCCTTGCAGCAAGAAGGTCCTGGGTTCGATTCCCGGCCCAGGGTCTTTCTGCATGGAGTTTGCATGTTCTCCCTGTGCATGCGTTGGTTCTCTCCGGTTTCGTCCCACAGTCCAAAAACATGACTGTCAGGTTAATTGGTCTCTCTAAATTCTCCCTAGGTGTGAGTGTATGGTTGTTAGTCCTGTATGTGTCTGTGTTGCCTTGCGACAGACTGGCGACCTGTCCAGTTTGTACCCCGCCTCTCGCCCGGAAAGTAGCTGGAGATAGGCACCGGCAACCCTCCCGACCCCGTTAGGGACAAGGGTGAACAGAAAATGGATGGATGGATGTTTAGAATTGAGAATAGTGTAGAAGTAAATGTATGAAAAAAATCCTGGTGACACATATTTACTTCCATTGGTTGCTTCTTACCGGGAGCAGTGTATTTCTGCAGCTGGCAGAAATAATAATAAACACATATTAAAGGGAAAAATTAGCTTTGAATTTTAAAAAACAGATCTGTTGATTCTTGATTAGTGAACTGGTTCCTTGGGTGAGTTCCTGCTTTAACATAAAGGACCGAAACAGATCTTAAATTTCAGAGAACCATAAAAGAGAAACTGCTTCCAACAGATATTCTTTTTAGGTTTATCCAGTATAGAAGCTTACTGTCATCAGTCTTCCTTCTCTGCTGCTTCAGGCACAAGAAGAATTTGTCACTAAGGTGCAATAAAGCTTCTCTGCACTGTAAGGGAGTCTAGTCTCTGTTTGAGCTGTCTATTGGTGAAGAAAAGCACTATATTTAAAGTTGTCCTTAATCTCAACTCATGTCTTCTTTATGTCAGGATTCTGTATCGTTGATTTAAATAAAAGAGCAGACACTTATGCAGACAGTACTTTTATCGACTGATTTAAATGTCATAATTACCAAGAAAATTAAGACAAAAACAGATTGTGTCCTTACCTAACAAATGTTATCTCAGTTGATTCATGCGGCACTACTCTCAGATTGTTTGTTTTGTGAAAATGACTATATCACAACAAAGCACCTAAGGTTAATTTTGTGAAAGGAGTGACATACACTGATGAACTATTCAGGCTGTCTTTGGAAGAATTAAAATAGATCTATGCAAACAATGTACCAAGTCTGGCAGAACCATGTATGACTCAGACACAAGGCTAATAATAACATTGCCTAAAAATTGAGTTGTTTTCCTTTTCTGTCATCACAGCTTCAATCTTTGTTTTTTTGTCTTGTAGCTTGCTCACCAGGTTTGTGATTACAACTTGCTTTTAATATAGAATGAGACAGAGGTCATGTTAAATATTAATTCTGACCTCTGATTATCTTAGAGTGCTTAACCTTTTAATCTCTTAGGATTGTATTCCTGCTGCTAAAACGACAGAATGTGGTTTAGTTTGGTTTTTCAGGCAATGCAACATTTTATGGCCATAGTTCTGGTCATGGAACAGTGGACCACATCCTTACTCTCATATTTAGACCTTGAGCAAAGAACAAGACCAGGGATACTAGTAGCTAAAATAGCCTTTCTGCTTTGAATAGCCAGACTTGGATTTAGTATGCTTTTACTACAGTACAGTTCAGAGAACATGGTTTGAATGGGCTAGGAAACTGAAAAAATCCACACTTTCATTTAGTTTGGTTTACTTTCACACTACTCCTTTGAAAACAACCAAACCACCTGGACAATGTCATAAAGATGTCACATCTGCATCTTTGGACTGCTATCAAATGAAGCTGCTCAGCATCCAATTCCCATTTAAATTGTAGATATGTGAAATAACCATTTGTCCTAAGAATTGCATTTGCCCTATGCAGAATTTTCATGTAATATAGGATCAATATATATGTAGATAAGCGCATCTAAAAAACAATAAGCAGGAATAAAACATTTGAAGTCATTTATCCTAAGAACATCTTAGATTGCTGAAATGTTCACAAATGTTCTTTGTTTCTTAGTTTTTTTGGACACCTGTCCAAACGTATCTATGTCATTAAGAACATAACTCACCACAAGCTTAAAGTATCGATCACTTAATGTAATAAAGTTGGCCACAATCATGTGCCAAAAACTAGACGAGAACCTCTACCACAGGTAAAACAAAAACAGCTTATAAGAAAACATGTACCTGTGCAGTGTTCAACATTCTGTGACATGCTTGCACTGTTTTGATATTGATTTAAATTAATCACTTCTAGATAGTGGATATTCAACAAGTGCAAATAAATCGCTCTGAAGACCTCAAGGCAGCTGCCAATCCAAGAACATCAGTGGCAGAATTACTGGCAGGTGTTTAGTACGGGGAAAAACGTTGCCTAAAACAATTTTAAAAAGACAAAAGAAAACAGAAAGGAATATAAATGGTGGATCAGGTGCACCATATGCTGAGGCCACAATCTTTGACATATCTCTCCTGAGTGTGAGCCCTGGGGCCATTTTCTGCACATCTTTCCATTTTCTCTCAGCTCTTCTTCCCATCCAGCTACTAACAAAGATAACTTCTGACAAAAATCTCTTTAAAAAAATAAAATTGCTGCAGGCCACAAAGAAAAAACAACAGAATTACCAATAAATTAGAGGAAATGCTAATTCTGTAAAGTAGATAAAGTGACCGTTGAGGGAAAATAGCCAAGTTTTAGCATGTAAAGCCAGTCTTAATTCTGCAACTGTTACTTTCAAGGAAGGTGACATTGTATTATTTTGGCAGTCCTTTTGGCTGTTCCAACCAGCCAATTATACAGGTTTTTTAAGAAAAAAATGTTCTTCAGTGTCCTTCCAACAGATGATTAAAACCATGCTACAGTCTGGTCTGTTGTTTAGTTCTGGATTTTTTAAATTGTACTTAAACACTAAAATTGGCTTCATTCAGCTCAAATCTCACCTCCTCAGTCTGTAAACAATTCTGTATTTATTTATGAACTTATAGTCTATATTGTTTAACTGCTTTTGATTGAGCTGCTGTACATATTGGTCCTTTAGCCAAGAGATTTTGGCAAGCAGTTTAAATACCAAGAGGTTTATTTGGTAGATAAATGCAGGTTAAGCAAACTATTCTTTAGAGGGGAACAAAGCATACATTTTTTATACCGTCTGGTCCGTGCCAATTGCCCATTTGTTTCCTCGCAGTAGACAATTATCTTAAACCTCTATTTGCTGACTAATACATTTCACATGGTTACAATGTTTCAGTAGTTATTAAGCCTATGAAACTGCCCATTTTTCTTTTCTTTTAATAGAAAATATCCTTAAAAAAATATATCAATGCTGTCCATTTTCCATTCAGAAAACGGACAAAGTAGTCTTTTCGGAACATTTTGTTCAACTGTCAATTTTTTTGAAGGGCTTCATTTCAGAGAAAATCTCACAGTAAACAAATGTCAGTCCGCATCAACTTCCTGTGCAGCTCTTGATTTGCTGTTAAGAGCTATACAAAATTATTCCATTATTATTCTGATATTTATCACATAAAATGAATACAGTAATTCCAACTAATTTAAAACAAGAAAAGTTTAGTCTGATTCAATGTCAGTGAAAACGTTAGATTTCAACTTCAGATTGCTGCATTATTCAAACCCCTATTCTTTTCTGAAAGTTGCTATCTAAAATGGTAAATGATAAAAGTTTTTAACTTGTTTCAAACATTATCAGATGGTCAGAATCTGTTTTTAATCTATAATTTACAAAAGTGTATTACACTGCAAGTCTTTGTACAAAATTTTTCCATTTTGACTTAATTTTGAAGCTCCATTCACAGAGTCATTGATGTTGAGAACCAGAGGAGCTGTCTGAAAAAAGTGACTTATCTCTATAGTCGGGCAGGAACAGATCAGATCTCACATTCTGCCTGTTGGATCTCTATCACCTGGGGGGAAAAAGACAAATAAAGTCAGACAGCAAGAACATTACTGATAGAGACTGATTGATCAACATAAAGACGTGAAGGTAATGGAAACCAGAGGGGCAGAAATAGCTCTGAAAAAATTAATCAGGAGCTTGAGGGACTACTTTACATTCACTGTAAATTGAAACAATGAAAGCAACCGTCACGAGTCCAGATCATGCACACAACGGTATATATGTGCGCCCTGTTTTAAAGGCAGAGGGAGGAACTCTGGTAGTAGTCTACAGAATTTATAACTATTTAGTTTGTACAAGATTTAGTGGCCCGAAGTTCAATTGTATATATGGATAAAATATATAAAAAGATAATACAGATATTCAGTGGTTACCAAGAATTTTTTGAGTAAAAATCTGGAAAGCCTCTCAGTATTTGAATCACTCTACACAGTGATCTAAAACCGTGTTTCTCAATCCTGGCCCTCAGGGACTACTGCCCTGCATGTTTAAGGTGCTCCCCTTCTGCCACACACCTGCCCTGAATAAATGGGTGATTAACAGGCTTCTACAGTTCTTATAGCATGCAGGCACTAATGCTATCATTTAAATCAGGTGTGTGGAGCAGAGCCACGTTAAAATATCCAGGGCAGTGGTCCCTCAGGACCAGTAGTGAGAAACACTGCTCTAAAACATTTCAAAATCTAAAGTAAAGTTGAAATATGTTCTAATTTATGCAATTATACTCATCATAATTTGAAAGTAACTCTCTTTTTATCTTCTTGCTTTGGTCTTTATGTTGAAAAAGAGCAACCATTTGACCTTGACAGCAGAGTGAATAAAGGCCAACATCTTTGCATCGTTTTTTTTAGGCTTGTTCTGTCCGTTGAAACTTATTTCGGTTGAATTCATTGCAATTTTCTTCTTCTGGGTTACTGGAATTCAACTGTATCTGTGTAAGTACCTGCTGCAGTATGATTCCCGACGGCAAACCCTCAGGGTAGCCTAGTTTTGGAGTGAACATTTTTACCTGGCTTCGGCATTAAGCTCCTGCAATGCATGAATAAGGCTATTTGACAATGGTACAAACATTCAACATGCATTCATTTTGGCAAAGTAAAGCAAGTCATACTTTGCTTCTTTTGTTTTAAATATAGTTCTTTACGTTTTTTGAACGTTTAACAAAAGTGGGTTAATTCAGATCAAGTCTTCTGTCCTGTACACATGAAGGTTTCTGAGTGCTGTTCTTTGAGCTGAGAATCCTCCTTCAAACTGAACAAAAAGGTAGACAAGAAGCACAAGAAGTGTTTCAACCAAGTGCTGATTGTGGAAGTTCTTATAGCTGGTAAATTATTAGACTATAATGTAAATAATAGGTAAAACAGATTCTGATTAACTGACAACATTTGAAACTAGTTAAAAACTTTTGTCATTTACCATTTTAGATAGCAACCTTCAGAAAAGATAAAGGGTTGAATAATGCAGTAATCTGAACTGAGTTGAAAGCTAATGTTTTCACTGGCATTGAATCAGACTAAACCTTTCTTGTTTTAAATTAGCTAGGAATACTGTATCCATTTTCTGTGCTAAATATTAGAATGATAATGATTTTGTAAATACTAGAGAACATAATATGAGATACATTAAATTGAATTGTTGATTAGATTAAAGGACATTCTCTGTGAAAGTAACACAATATATAAAAGTCTTGATCTCACACAAAATTGTCATGTAAATAAATGGAGTAGGTTGAGGGCAGAGGATTGGTTTGATTAGCTCTGGCTTACCTAAACTCTTACGACTCAAGTTATTTATCAGGTTTGCATTCACATATGGTTTTTGTTAATCATGTATTTTGTATCTTCTCATCTACTTCAAAATGTACATATAGCTGTTGGTTTTTTTGTGGCTTGTTGATGACTCATAATGGTACTCTTTACATGTTAGTTCTTTTATGATCTTTGCCATAAGGAAGTTTTCATTCTACTGTTTTGTTTTAGTTATCTTTGAAGACCGGCAGCTTTGGCTATATTGTCAAGTTGTGTTCAGTGAAGTAGTTTTTCTTCAAGCCAGCTGTCTTTTTTTCTGTGCCAACTGCTTCCTGGGGCTTTATGTTTAGGATGTGGTCTCCCAAGTGCCTGGCTTCTCTCTTGCTTTGCCCCAAACGTTCATTCAGCTCTTCCTCTTTCTTCTTTCTCTCTTCTTATTCTTATTTCTTTACAATGCCCAAAGAAAAAAAACAATAGGAAAGATATTTCAAACATTCTTACACTGCAACTAATAGTTGGGTAATGGGGGTGAAAAGAGGAATTGCCTCAGCTTTTTCATAAACTGTGAGAAGCTTTTTCTGCTTTAACACCAGTTAGCTGTTTTTCTTTGTCTCTACTAAAACAAAACCAAAACAATTGTTTGCCTTTTTTTTTTCAGGAACAATACAAAAGCTTAAACACAAACTTAAAGGTGACAATTTTCTCCATACCAAACAAATCAATCATAAAATAATCTTGAAGTTTGCAGAGGCAATTCAACTGCATAATATCTAGGCATAGTCAAAAATCTGTGGAAACTATATTTGTTGTTTGAGTGGAACAAAGTATTTACGAATGTTGATAATGATTCAGGATTTCTTCATATCTTTGCACATGCGTTAGATTCTGTGCATATCATATTTTGAATTCTGTGCCTCGGCTTAACTTCATTGTGATCTTCATTAACAGACCAATCTGAGACCTACGATCAATGATGAGAAAAATAAAACAAAACAGAGAAAATCAATTGGTATTTTTCTTCTAAGCGCACAAGCATGCAAATCGGATTTTTCATGAAGTCACAATATCACACCTAAGAAATATATGCTAAACTGGATTAATCTCTTATTATTATCATCATGCAAACTTCATCATCGGCTTGTTGTGCAGCTCCTGAACAATTTCTGTGAACATTTATGATTTCCATGCTGGTTAAATATAGATTATATCAAGATACAAATTCAGACCTAAACACGAGTCTGTTGCTTACTAATTTATTTATCTATTACAAGTGGTTCTTAAATGGTCTGCCACAGCTAGTCTAAACATGAAACCATTGAGCTCTTTGAAGCACAAATATTTGTGAGCAACTCCAAAGTACGATGAAACTAAGTCTGAGTACAGACATGACTCCAGAGAAATTTAGGTCGGGTGTGATGGGTTATGTTTTGGGTGCCCAGTAAACAGGCTTTTTTTATTTAAAAACATAAATGAACATTTATGTAACTTTTCAAATGAAATAGGTCATCAATGATGATGTAAACAGTGACATGTAACTGTGCATGAGTCACGAGAAAATGCTAAGTAGTTATGCTCAGATTAGCATAAAAGTTGCAGAAACCTAAGAAACTAATATTTGCAGTCTTTGAAGTCTATATCTTTAAATGCAAAATCACACAATGATGTGTGAGAAAAAACAGTCTGCGAAGAAAATGGTATAGTGGCCATGCCAGCTTTTATTTTGGAGTGTGTACCTAAGGGACTTTGTAATATCCTGATCCCACACCTCAAACTCTACTGATGTGTGGTCTTGTAAATGTTAGGAAAAATTCGCCCTGTTGGAAATTTACTAATTTGAACAGAAATTTTAAAATAATTAGACTTACCACTTGTCAAAAGGAAGTAAACGTAGCTAAATAGTCTTATATACTGACTTGTTGTTGGTTCAAACTTTGCTCTAATTGAACTGTGAGTCCTTGACTTTTTTCCACTGCTCTTTGGTGTGAAGAAGTTTCTGATGGAGCAAGAATGAGTGTGATTGAACAATTTATCTTTCTGCTTGTTGGAGCTCATTAGCTCTACTTTGCAGTTAATTTGTTTGCATAAAGCTTGAAAGTCATCCACCATGAATCAGCTAAAACCAATTGTTTTAGTTTGAGAATCGTGGCTCTAAGGTCTGATAGTTGGTTTAGTGTCGTCATCCATTCCCCTCCTCTTCGTTATTTTAATGGTTATACCATCTTGGGATTTGAGGTCTGAGTCTGCCGCCTCCTTGCCTCCCTCCCTTCAGTCGCTAACTCCCTCCTTGTGCTCCAACAATCCCACCAGCAACTTTGCTTACAAGATAATGAGGTGTGCAGTGCCAGGGTTGGACACATAGTTGCCATCTCCTACACTTGTCTGCTCAGTGTTTGGGATTATGTTAATTGCTTTTCTGCATCTACGTCTCATGCAGATATGGGACACACATGGACATGCAGACAGAGTTAGCAGTGCTGCTGAAAATCACCACTGCACTCACACATTGATTTGACAAAAAAAAAAAAAGAAATAGAAGAAGAAAAAAACCCATCCACATTTATGTCATTTCCATAGGGAAATTATTGATTCAGACTTGGATAGCAATCCAGAATGTATAAGTTTTTGCAATAGCAAAGTGGCTCAATACTTGGATGACCCAGCAGAAATGTGCATCTGTTCGCTGGCAGTGGTTTTAATGCCAGCAATGACTTTCTCCTGAGGTCCTTGATGCAGCCACTGGAGCTTGGCTTTGCTTTTTGTTTCATTGAAGTATTTACCCAACCTGTGCAATACCCTTGTCACCTTCACTGATTTTCTGTCACTTTTATTCACAGTTATTTAAGGGACCACTATTGCATCAACTCTCCAAAATAAAAACTGCAATTTATTTAATTGTATAATTAGTTTTGGGGTCTCTTTTTAAATTTCATTTGAATTATTTGTCAACTTCCTTTTGGTTGTTAAAGCTTGAGTGATGAGGAATGACGGGAGGATAGACTCTTTATCTAAAAAAGTTGTAAGTGTTCAAATTTGTTGCTTGTAGATCCAAAGAAGGTTGTCAGTTAAATATAAAAAATTAATAAAAAATGAAGAATATAATAATATATATGGCACTTTTTTTTTTTTTTACCTCAAACTAACATCCATTTGTAAACCTTTCTTGCCTCCATTTTGAAGAAGAATTGAAAAAAGGCTCTCAAATGTTATTTTGGTTCTATTTTCAGTGATTTGTCTGCAAAAAAGAAAAAAAATCCACTTTGCTACTGATGTTGCATATTTTTAAAAACAACTTAAAGAAATTCTTTCATTTGCTTTGAGACAGAAAATTGTTTGAAATGGTGCGGAGAAGCTGGAACTCCACATGTTTCCCACTCATTGGACAACAAACTAGAACTACTTTGCATTAAGATACATAAAATGCATTTTGCATTATTAATACATTTCATTTATGAATTTAAATTATTTCTATAACTTAATATGCATTTTTTTTATGGTGTGCTTGCCTAAGATGCTGTAAAATGTTTTAATGGCCAAGGGAAAAGAAAGGAGGATCACCAACTTTAATACAAATGGCAGATATTCATTTTGTTGGGGAATGCGAATGTCTTGGTTCCGCTTTGAAGAACAGTGTTGCAAAGGATTGATTTCATGACATGACCAATGCATTAACACCTTTGAAAAGATGGAAACGAACGTCTCTGACTCTTGCTGATTAAAGAGGTCATGAGTCTATCAAGACAAAATGTTCTTTTGGGGTTTGAGTTGCGATGTTTCTGAAAACACTTCATGGCTAATCAAACTGACATATTTGACACTTTCTCTTGCTTAAATGAACTGAATCTTGGACTACATGGACTCTTAAAATTTATGATGTGCAGGATAAAATGAATTGTTTACTGAAAAGTGTTTCTCATTTCCCTGCATTAGAGAGTTTTCTGATAACAATCTGACTTTAAATGATTCAGTCAGGTACAACATTATTGCAAACCTCATTTTCCTCAGACAACAGTTCTTAGAATATTTTCCTGTGATGTTCAAACCCAATTACTAGATTAGGAATTAATTCAGCATCAACTTCTCTGATATTCTGAACGAACTGACTTTTAGAGAGCAGGAGAGTTTGATAGAACAGACTTGTGATGAAACAAAAGTTGCCTGAGTAAAATGCTGCCACACTACACGCTTGGGTTATGGCCAACACAAAATCTGACAAAACATCAGGGGTAGAGTTTAATCAGAGACTCTAAAATTGATTATTTAAAATTGAGATCTCAAGACCCACCTGTTTTTAATGTCTTTAATAAGTTAATAACCGAGAAAAAAGAAAAAAAAAACATTTATTGTAACTAACAACTCTTTGTTCTTCTATTTTAGGAAATGTACCTGAGGTTCAAGAAAAAGTTCTTGCTTGGAATTATTTGATGACTGACCTGTAATCCTAAAAAAGTGATGTTCATGAATAGATTTATGACGACAGTAAAATGTCTCCATAACTTTGTGTTATGTTGGACTAATTGCCCCTATTAAGTCAAACTATATAACAAAGAGATTTACAACCATAGATACTATATTAAATGTCATAAAACTTGTTCTGACATTAAATCAGACTGAACTTTTCCTGTTTTAGGTTAGGTAGGGTTATGATAATTACTTACTTTTGTTTGCATTCTTGCTAGACATGAACTGAAGATGTTACTTTAGAGATTTTAAAAATATATATATTTTTCCAAAATATTTCTTTTTAAATATTTTATAAACTTTCACTTCAAACTGTTTCACATAAGTTGCTGGAATATTGGCCCCTTTCTATGGAAGCCCACAATTTTCTTCGTGATATCTTATTTGACATCTTTAGATTTTTCATTGTGTTTTAGGTGTTGCTTTAAAATACATTTGCGTGTGTGATTTTATTCAACTGAAATATTGTGAATTAAGAAAGGCAAAACACTACCATCAAACATTTTTTGAAATCGCTTAAAGACAAAGAGATTTTAATGTATGTAAACTTCTAACTTTGAAGAAAGTGATTTTATCGCAGCAATAGATAATTGATGATGATAATAACCCTAATAGATGAAACACTTTGATTTAATAAATGATGTCTTTTTAAATGCAATGTATGGAAATAATTTATTTTGGCTGTGTGTTTCTAATATTTTTCATAAATCTCTATATTACAATAATTTATTTCCACTACATAGCTTTTCATGTGTTTTATGTTTCTGACTATTTCCTATTTTCAAAGCGGGACAATATACTGTATTTTATTTATTTATTATTTTCTTGACATTGTGCCGGTGGCTATCGAAATATGGTTGTACATTGAAAAATGAAATATTTATAATTTAATAACAAATGTAGATTTATTTCCATGTTCATATCAGTTTTTTCAATAATCAATAATTTCCATGTCATGGCGTAGAAAAATCATTATGGAAGAGAGGGAGTGCCATGAGTGAGGCTGCTGAACTAAATGTGCTGTCAGGATGTTGTCTCCAGGCAGTTGGTGAGAATTGCTGATCTAACACTAAAGTCTCACACAATATCCCCCAGTCCTGAGCCAAGATAAATACAAAGCTCTGCATGCTACAGGTAATGCTGACAGAGGATCAAGTGTAGCATATTGACCGAGCATGAGCTGCTCCATCATTTAAAATCACACCAATATAATCTGGAACTACTATTCATTTGTGATTGTTGGGGGGGGTTGAACCATTGTGTATCGGCTCAGTGTTTTCAAATAATTGGGTTTAGTTTTTCAATTCAACTTGCTACAAGATGCTTTGTGCCTCTTTCCCCCCCTCCCCCCAAGTGCTTCTCCTTCCTATTCCCTGCCAAGTTTGTGAAGATTTGTCAACCCTTTTTATGGAAGACTCAAGAGATTAAAGGGGAGTCTTAATCCCATGTGATTATGATTTCACATAAAAGTAGCTTTCTCTACATTGATTTTAATGTTCTAAATTAAACTAATGATTCAACAACAATACCTTTCTCCAGTGATGATCTCAAGATCGTCTCTGTAGATAATAGTAAAGGAAACGTTAGGATCTCTTTCTGGGTTTATATCTTACATTTTTTAAGTTCATTGTCGTAACATATAAAAGTTCCAGTGTGAGGTGAAATAGACTGTTATATAGCTCCAATAATTACTCTATAAATTCAGAGTTAAACTCTTGGCTGCATTTTAAAGCTGCAGAGTTCCTATGGAGAATACTTACACACATTATCTATGGCAACCTCATGTATATACAAGCAATGAGAGATGATACAAGACTAAACAGTACATAGAGGCACAGACAATTAAATAGTTGTAGGAACAATGACTTTTATGGATATAACTAATACTGGAAAGAGTAACTTTTAGTGAGTTTACAATTACTTGTCTAATAGCTATTTTACCGTATATTGCATCTGCATGGCTATAAAAATGGCTGTTATGCTGCACATTAGAATAAAAACTCCA
This sequence comes from Xiphophorus maculatus, assembly GCF_002775205.1. Lineage (NCBI taxonomy): Eukaryota > Metazoa > Chordata > Actinopteri > Cyprinodontiformes > Poeciliidae > Xiphophorus > Xiphophorus maculatus. The sequence continues at coordinate 10,276,421 of NC_036450.1, forward strand.
CTGGCCTTCCATCTTTGGGAATGTCTGTGTTTATCTACATATTCTATTCAGTTTTAAAACCAAAAAATGAGAATCAGTGACATTGAGATTTATGGTTTCTTTGGAAACAAACTGATTAGCGTTTTGGAGCTCCATTCTGTTCCTCAGTTTTGCAGAGTTTTGATCTGCTGATGCCAATTTTTGTGACTACTAATTTAAAACAAATTAAAACATCACAAATTTAAAACCATTCATTTATATTAGGACCAGAGAAAACATCAAACTGAATGTGTGAGAGAGAATTCTCTGTAAAATACAATTTTACCATAATTTAAACACAAAAACAAAATTGTTATGAAATTGACATTTTATGACATCTTTGGCAACTTTTTATCACAATTAGGATGGTTAGCATCAGTAAGCTTAAGAGAAAGTATTTTGATATTCAGCTTATCCTCTAAGATTGTGTATTGAAGAAGAATATTTGGATACTGTATACAAAAAAAGTTATTACTCCTGGTCACTGATTGTTTTTACTAACCAAAAAAATAATAAAAAATGTTCAAAAACTTACAATGAATCCATCCTTCTATTGTTTATGAAAAAAAAAATCTGCATCTCCTTGCAGCCAAGTTGGATGAACAGAAAAACATAATCCTGGCCTTTATATATCACTTAATTTATAGTTCATTGAAAGTATATTTCCATCTTCATGAAAAATGTCAGAAAAAATACGGGGGCAATTGTTTATGCACCGTCTTGAGGATGAGTTGATTTATTTGGAATGCACACGTCATTTTAACACCATTTTGTAAAAGTATTCCACTGCAAATGTCGAAATATAATAATGTACTTTTTGCATGATTTACTGTTCTAATATAAGAAAAGAGGCTTGTGCATTATTGAAACCTTCAGAATAAGTGGAACTATCAGAGCCTGGGTCTTTTGCTCAACTGATCCTGGATAGCTTGTTCACAAACAAGCAAGTAGACATGCGTGCAAACTCACACACACACACCAACATATACACACAGGTTGCTTTGAGAGGGAAATGAAGTGAAGCAGAAAATTGGCAGGAATGTGAGAGGTTTGCTCTGATATGATCTATGAGATGAAGCAGTGGAGCTTGTCGCTCCATATAATCCAACATGACAGCAGCATCTCTAGCCACCTATAATCCATTAATCACACAAAAAAAGCTCTCATGCATCCGCACGTAGTTATATACCCAATCATGCACTAATACAAAAACAAAGAGGCACATAGTTACTCCAGTGAGACATCACAAAATTGTCCATGAAAACTGTACCTTCACAGTCAACAGGCATTTATTTTGTTCAAACTATTTCACTTTCTTTTATTCCACATTACCTTTCTTCAGATGTTAATAAACTAAATTATGTTTATGTTTTTGAGAGCTGACCAAAATCCTATAGTCAATGTACTTGTAGAAAACCTTCATGCCCATTCTAACTAGTGGTGAAATATACACAAAATAACATGCTGCATGAGCTCAGTACAAAGTCACAAATATAAAAGAATTAATTTTGGCTGGATTATCAAATCACCAGTAGCAAATGCTTAATATCGCCATGTTTTCCCCACAGTTACACAAAACGGTTGAAGCTGTACGTGTCTTACAGATTTGCACATTTCTAGCCATAAATGTTTTTCTTCTTCTTTGCTAAATGGCTCTTAAGTATGAGCCAAACCATGGGATTGTAGCTCTGCTTTTTTTCTTTTTTCAATAGATCCACTAAAAGTTGACATGAATTAATGCCTTGTGCTGCATATCTCTGCAGTAACCCCAGAGTTGCAAACTTGATCCATTTCCATCTTTGGAAGGCTTGATTTGGGTCGATGTACACGGATACCAGCAAAATGACAGATTATGTGATTTTTGTGTTGTATTTGTAGGTCTCTTCATTCCAGGCTTATTCACTTTGCTAAAAAGGTACAAATCAAAATCAGATTCTCATTCAAATTACAAAGACAGAATTTACATTTGAAGGATGAATTTTTTCAGTGAGAAAACTAAAATGACACAAAGGGCTGCATCTCATCTTGGAAACCTGTCAAACAGATTTCATATTGCCACTATAACCTGAAAACACATTTTTTCAGATTACAACTGTAATATCAAATCAAACAAAAAGGCTAAACATTTTGATGCTGCTAAATTGACTGGCATTCAGTGGTTTAATCACCTTCTGAGTGACAGCCTTCTTTTTGATCACACATGAAGATTTCAGTCCTCTCTTTGAAGGATGCTTGCAAGTTAGAAAAATTGCTTCACTTGACAAAGAAAGCAACTATGCACTCTGGCTCTGAACTCTTGAGTTGCGAGGACTCTATAATCTCTTCTTGTTATGAGAATTGAATTTTACGTGAAGGAAATTTATAGACGCTAACAGAAAAAAAACAAAAAAACTTCCCAAACCCCCAGTTTTCTAACTCTCTAAGGAAGTGAACAATGGGCATTCAAAAAGAATACACATAACTGAATTAAACTGCAGAGCAGCTGCCCAGGTTATTTGCATATAGTTACAGTAAAGGAAATAGCTACAGTCTTCCAAAGGGGCTCTTCCTGTACAGTACTAATTAAATACTGAATGACTCATTGCTTATAAAAAAAGAGCAACTCAATCACCCCGTTTTCTGTTAGTAAAAGTAACTGAGGATTTATACAATAAGATCACATTTTGATTTGACTCTATTGTAATTGTGTCCCTTTTTGTCTCACTTAGCCATGGTTGCTACTGTTGTAAAGTAATAAAACAACATACATGTTGTGACATATTGATTATTTGGAAAAAATGGATGATGAAGCTCATTATGCTGTTTTGCTGATTTTGGTAGGAGTTTAATTTTTTGGTTTGACATTTGATCTACTCCACAATCTTTTGTGGAGTAAATGATCTATGATTGTCAACCATTTGAAATGACAATCGCTTGTCATTTTCAGAAGAATAAGGCGAACAACCAAATGTCCACATTAGGATAGTGATATATCAACTAGATTGGAAGGCATGCAGTCACTTTGACAGGGCAAGTGATACTTAACATATTATAGTTTTGCAGTTCCTGATTTACTCATTTGTATATAATTTATTGTATTATGTTTGTAAAATAAAACGTCTGTTGAGAGCATAGATTGATATAATGATTAAAAAGATTGTTTAGTCGGAATCACAGATGCAGCAAAACAAACAGGCAGCTGTGTTTTGGTTTTTTACAAAATGGAAGTACAAGGGAGCTAACAGATAACATTCCACTATAAGACCTTAAACCTGTGGCACACATCAAACCCAAAACCTGAAGTGGTAATGAAAGTTGTAAGGACTGCCATCAGCTATCAGACTGGACTCAGAATCGTAAATGGATACTTCTGACCAACGGGGAACAGCAGTAAATCTCCCTGTCGCTTTGGTGTCTGAAGATGTGAAAAGTGTCGACCCCAATATAATGATTGTCTGAACAAATTAAGGGATTTTATTTGTAGATATGTGCATAGAAAATTTCATGTTTTTAAATAAGAGAGAGGCAAATATGTATGCAGCCATTGCTCTGGTTACTGACTTCAAAATGTTCATCAGAGAGCCACTGCAAGAAACAATTTCTGTGTTGGTTGTTGGGAAGTTTCGTTACTGACCGCAAATTATCCAGGAATGTTGTGGCACTAATGTCTTTGAATACGCTTAGATGATATCAAACCATACTACCTCAAAGTTAAGCTCCAATTTAACTGAAAAGCTCACCTCTTATACTACTACAGATAAAGCTTGGCATTTATCAAGTCAAAAACCCTATCCCTGTAAACAGTCACAGTTAATCCAAATGGGACATTGGTGGACAGACACACTGAGAATGCAGCGAGTAAAATAAAATGTTTTATGTATTCCAATGTTGACCGAAGTGTTCAGAATGGCTGTGCTGGTTCACAAAGGTGCAGTTGTGCAAGACTGAATAAAGGAGATGAATGTGACAGCCTCTCTAGCAGTCAGCAGCCCCAGAATATAAACAGCAATAAGCAAATAGGATCAGAGTCATAATAAATCCTTTGCATGTATCATTATGCACTTAGTAACTCAGTGTCATCTCAATGTAGACGTGTTTGGGAATTTGTATTTTCACTCTGGCGAGAGTGAAATAATTGGAATCATGACTTGGCGCCACATGAAATCATTTAATTTTAGAAAGTGGAAAAGTGCTGTGTTTTTTTTATTTTCTAGTAGCAGGTATAATAAAACTTTATATAGACTCTTTAATGGTGGACAGTATTTGACGGCAACAATTTTGAGTGCGGATATCATGTGGCTCAAAACATCCAGGAAAAAATGTCTCTCAAAACCTGGAATCAGTGTTGGTATGATGCAGCTTTTTGTAGGCAGGCAAAGACTTTCCAAATACTTAAAGGTAAAATCTACTGGCTATAATCCTTGTTCTATTGGTCAGTTCAATCTTTCAAAATCATTTGAGCAAAGCTGACGGTTTCTTATGTTCACAGAACGTTTGTTTTAATTAAATTCTGTTTAATGTCTTGCATTTGCTGTGTAAAATCCATGAGGTTTCAGTTAAGACAGTTTGACAAATGCATTGATGTTGCTTGTTGCTTCTGGAAGTCTTCTTAGAACCTGGTTGTTATAACATTGTATTTTAGTGTCGCCAATTTAAGAAATAGCCTTGTTTTTGAATCTCCAAAAGGAAGTACAGGGAAAACTTTGAAATCCATTGAAATTACAGCCTGCAAATTCCTCAGCTTCATGCCAACACTGTTAACCACTTTTTCATAACTGTAAACAAAATAAATTTGAAGGCTAAACTTCACTATGTTCTTGTTGATGTCTAAATCTGACCAAACAGCAAAGGCTTTCAAAAATCATGGCGCTCCAAACAGCTTCTGGTTTCACCTCGAGGTGTTGTCAGAAAACAAGAGGTCCATTATCAACACTTTTAAAATGTTGAATAAAGCCGAAGTCACAAGGAGTTTATTGCACTTAAAACATTCAAGTGTGTCCTTCAAATTGTTCAACTTTAGGATGGTTATTTTCTAATCAAGACTTCATTTCCACTTATTAGCAGATTTGTGGAGAGTTAAAGAGGCTGGAGATATGCTTGTCAGGATCCATCCCCTTGAGTGATTGGTGTTGTGTGTGTATATTAGCGTGTGAGTGACTGTAAATGTGCATGAGTGTACTGGGGCATAGATCATAATCCTTTAATAAATATTTGTGTCACTGTGACTGACATTCCCCGCCAGTGCTCCGATAAAAGTCTCTGTTTGGTGCTGTCCTTTTGTGTCCCAACATCTCTCTATCTCAGAGAGACTGTTTGTTTCAGTCAGAAACAATCGAAAGCAGTGTTGGCAAGACATGTAGTGGAAGGGGTGCAGAAACAGAATGCTGTGCTTTTCACCCACATTCTGGGGGGAAAATAATGTGGCAACATGTTGGGATTTAATTTTTATTTTGTTTTTTTATGTGGAAAATGTTTCACTTATCTTTTTCATGCAAGAATACAAATGTGCCTCTTTTGTTTAATAAGCCTTTATTGTTATGAATTATAAAATAAAGTCAGAACTCATAGAAGAAAAATGTTTAAACTGAAATGAAAAAGTCTTCATAGAGCAAACAATATTTTTTTGTTTTCTTTCCTCAATAAACGCTACTAGTGAATGTGAGTCTCTATAAAGAGCTTTTCATATTTTATGTGTTTTAAAGGTAATTTTACATGTCTAAATGTGAAAACATCAAGTCCTGTTAGATCTTTGAAGCATGTGTGGTGCTTATGATGTATCCCTGTTTTGTACAATAGTTATAAAGTTTCTTTTTTCATGACATCAGGGTTGCATCTTCTTGTTTTTGCTATTTAATAATCACTCTACAGTCTTGGGATGAAAGTTCTGGGCTCCAAATGTTGTCTAAGAGTTAACCAAACAGGTCAAATAATTACTTGGTGAATTAATCAGGTAATAAGATTGCCATGTCTTTTGAACTTCTTCTGCACTCTGAGGTGAGAAACTTCATCCTTATGAGATAGAGTGAGATTAGGAAACAGTATTAATGGGTCATTGCCATATGGAATTCACACATCTGCTACTTGCGCTATATTGCAGCAGTGTTGCATATTTTTATTTTATACTGAGAGTCTTTGTGTTGCTCTTGAACTCTTTTGGAAATTCTTAGGGCGTTGGTAGACTGTCATTTACTTTGAGCACATTATTTTTGAAATGCAAGGTTGATACACAACAGTGTTACAGGTGTAGAAAAATATGCACATAAAACCTTTTGTTTTATTAAATTACATACCACTAAAAATGAAAATGAATAAACAATAGTGATGTAACTTTGCTTATAATTAAGCCTTAGTTTGCTGGCAAGCCAGAAAACATTTTACAGAGATTTCATGAGTTTGAAATAGTGATTGTATGTAGTTTGCTCGTAATCTGAGCAAAGTACATAATACACGTAATAACCCTTAGAACTGTTGGTATTTCTATGACAGAGAAACAAATATGCAAGGACTGATGAGCTGCATTACCCAATGCAATTTGTATCCTGGAAGGTAGTATTATACTGTTAAACATGTCATATATACTAATTTGTTGACAATAGCTGTAGTATTTATGATCTTACATGTGTTTAACAGTTTGTAAAAGGTACTTTGAACTTAGAGAAGAATTCCAAATGCATATTGTGTAACAAACTCTAATAAAATGTAAAAAAAAATATCAAGGTTTGAAAGTTTTACCACATCACAATTTGAAACTATCCTCTAATTAACAAGGTCTTTCTTAACAGTTAGTAGAGTCAGCTGTCTTTATATAAAACAATACTCAAATCACTGATAGATTCCAAGCCTCCCTAAATACCTCCTCCTTATTAGATGTACACACGTGCTCCTGTTTTCAAATATATGCTGATGTACCCTGCTTTTGCAGTGGCTCTGCACCAGATTGCATTCATTCTCTTCTAACTAACAATGTGTTACCACTCTGACTTTCTGCACTGTCTTGCCCTTGCATAGCATGAAATCTAAAAGCATAGGCTTTGAGCATCACTAATGCTGCAGCCAACACTTTAAATTAGGCACTCTGAGACCAGGAAAACTTTCAAAGTTCTGGCAATTTGGGAAGAGGGTAGATCCCAGGCCTATTTTGAGGACTATACTGGAGCACTCAAGTACAGCTGTACTTTATACTTTATGTAGTGACGTCAAGACCGCCATTCTGAACATCACCAGTGTTTTCTTGACCAGATGTTGACACTTGAAGGCAATCTCCCAACATTTGGTTGTTTTATTCTTCCTCCTATAAAACCCCTGCAATTTGAGCGACCGTAAGTATAGGTTTGGTATGCTTTGATTTGTTAACTCATGGATCTTAAACAGCTGTACATGTACCACTGGCTCTATTGTAGATGTCTTCAGTGAAAAGAATTCTGATTTCAAAAGTGCTTTAATGAAGAAACAAAAACACCCGAGGAAAGGTCTGTTTTCATCATTTAAAATGTTTCTCCGTATCCTGGTTCTTGGACTATTCTCCAAAGGTAAGACATGGATGTGAAATTTTGTGTGGGACAGATGCCTACTTCAAGGTGGAACATAAAAAATTACTCATTGTTGAATTTCAAAAAACAACAATAAAATATTGATGATCTTTGGCTCTTGCTGTTGAGACAATAAAGAATAGATTCCTTCCTTCAGCATTTTTTGAAAAAGTTGTTGAAGCCTATTGATACAACAATAGACCTCAATGATTCTCCATTGCTCCATCGTTGCTAATATTTGCTTAAGGCAATACTGGAGGGTGATGCTTTAGAGCTCAGTATATGTGCCTGGAAGATTTTTTTTCTCAGTATTCTTTTGTCTTACAATCATATGGGTAAACTGAAGCGAAGTATGAATGCGTCTTTGTTTATTTTAAGTTAATACATTTATTCAGAAAAAGTTTACGGCATTCAAAGTTTAGACATTTGTAAGGAAAGTTAAACTCTTCCCCTTCAACTGCTTTATTGAAATTCTGCTGGCGACTCTCTGACTCTTTCAGGTAAATTGAATTGTGAATGTGTTTCAAGACCTTGTCACTCAGCGAAGCAGACTTATCCTGAAGTCAGCTAATAGCCTCTCTGTCTTTAAAGCTACCCTACTTCAGTTCTTACCCTGTACACATGGAGATTTGATGTTTAGCCCTCCAGCAAAGCAAGTTATTTTTCTTTCTGTCTCAGCTGTAGAAAATATCCCAAAACTTTTCTCTGTGCTAAAGATGAGCTCCATGTTCTTGTTCTGGAAACTCACTTTTACATTCTATTATCATTAAAGGCTGCAACATTTTAATCAACCAAACGTTATAGACTGCGTTTGATGTTGTGTCAAAACACACCAATTAATCCATGTCTATACAGTTAATATTTGCTCCAATTATACATAAGCAACATAAAGAGCCAGATTAAAGCTTGTTAATGGACACAGGGATGAAGACCTTAATTTTTGGAGAAATATCCTTTGGTCTGATGAAATGTAGCTGAAGTATTCATCCATAAGGATCACATTAGAGTTGGACAAGGGAAAGGGAAGCTGGCAAATCTGAGAACCCCATCCTGGCTGTGGCACGAACAAGTTATGTAAATATTTTGTTGCAAAGGGGAGTTTTGTGCTTCACAAAATAGCTGCCATCATTAGAAACAAATAATATGTGGAAATACTAAAGCAATATTTCAAGATATTAGCCAGCAAATTAAGTTTTAGGTGAAAATGGGTCTGGCAAACGATTACTGAATCTAAGCTAAAACACTTGCAACGTGTGCTTTGGAATAGTCATCACACAGCCATGATCTCCCTCAGAAAATATATGGGCAGAGGTGAAAAGGAGCAAACAAGGCGACCTATAAACCGGACTCCATCTGTGTTTATTCAGAAAATTGCGCCAAAGTTCAAGGAACTTTTGGGGAACCACAAAGGTCAACCTTTGGAGAACAAAGGAGTAAAAAATCTGAATCCCACAAAGAACTATGTTTCACAGCTACAAACCCTGTGACATCACAGAGTTAAAATATCACTTTTTAATTTTGATAATCCTCACTGATCTAAAACAGTTTCGTTTGTAAAATATTTTGTGAAGGGCACTTCAAATGTGACATTTCTGCCATTTTTATACGTTAGGCAGAGCAAATTTCTTTGAATCATTTTAATTAAGGATTGTTCTTTAAATTGTTATTATTATTCCAGTAAATAAGACAGGCAGTTGAAGGCACTATTTAATTTCTAACTCCTAAATTGTTTTATCATTAACCTTTGAGCTCTTGTTCATGAAATGGATCTGCAGCGGGGATTTTTCTTTTTGTATTCATGTTGGCCTCTTTGGTTTAGGTCTTACTACAGATGGTCCAGAAGCTATTTTTTTTTTAAATGGTGTTATTTGTCACACTTGCCAGACCTTCTTCTCGAGTGTCGAAGCGGTGGCTCCTCGGCGCTCTTTTAAGGAGTGAGAGGTTATTTAAATTCTCTTCTTCATAAAAACTGCACATTTGGATGAACGGAATACAAATGAGTATTATTCTCCTCTGTTTTCACTTACCCTCCTCTCTGCCCCTACCATCTATCAAAGGTACGTGACGTGACGACGACAAACACAGACTCCATATGACCTGGGACGTGAGTCAGACTCTGAACAGATTCTTTCAGAGGGATTCTCCATTCATGTGTAGTCATCTTCAGTTTTGTTGTTTTATAAAGATTTGGTGAAATGGGATTTCATCTCTCTGTCCCTTTTCTATCCAACATTAATTCTCTGTCTGTGTTGTTTCCGTCTGCCTTTGCCTCTGTCATTTTGCTGCAGGCAAAATGAATAAAATATGGGAGACTAGTGGAAAACATAGAATGAGATCATTAAAAGTTGAAATAATACAGGAAAAGGGTTATCCTTAATTACTTTTCATCTAACTGCATAATCAGGTCATAATCTCTCTAAGTCCAGTTCACTGGTTTGTGTACAGTAGTGTTGATGCAATTTTTTTTTCTAAAGCATTTAACAAGGGTCTAAAACCACTTAAAAATCCAGGTAAGGGGTATTTTTTAAAGATCTACAATTATTACAGTTCTATGAATATATAATGATGTTTTCATATACACTTCAGGATATATAAATACAATAAAAGGGGGAGCTATACTTTCTATCTATAAATTCAAACGACGATCCAGTCAGAGTCAGTATTTAACTACATTTACTCAGTGATGAAAATATCACACTAAGAAATAATTGTTTTTATTGAAATCACTGGAGCCACAATCATTGAAATCCCTTTTTCTTAAGACAGTTAGTAGTCTCCAATAAAATTATTCAACGTTGGATCATGAAGAGAAAGTGTCCTGGGTCCTGTCATGATCTCTATTCTTTAATAATTCAAAATTGTAACTGACGTTAATTTTCTTATTCACAAGTTTGTGACTATGTTGCCCATATTTCTTTAGGTATCTCTTTCTGTCATTGAGGAACTTTGACAGAAAAGCCTTTTTCAACTGTGTGCTTTAAAGTATCACCAGCCTGAGGATCTTATACTTACCGACTCATAAGATAATACAAGAAAAATGTGATAAATCAAAAATTGAAGAGAAGCTTTTAAAGACAATTGTAAGAATAAAGATGATTGATATCCATCACAGGAAGTATAAAACAGGATTGGTGAGCTATCAACTCCTTGTTTCTTGTTAAAAGCCTGCCAGCTGAGTTCTGTACAACTCGATACGATTAATGGGTTTTTGGCTCAGGCAGGTGAAGAGGCAGCTGCTGCAGGAAAGGAATGAGGAGATAGAAGTGCATAAAGTGATTTCCATTTCTTTAAAATCCCACTTCAGCACTCAATAAGTCCTTTTAAACTTGCTCTGTAATATTGAAAGTCATATCTTTCAAAGTTTAGCCTCGAATTACATCAACCTGTGTCTTTAGTCTCTGTTGTTTAATCTTACACATGACAGTAATTCAAGACACAGCCAGACACCATCAGTCCAAACCGATCTGTTGCGTTTACCATTGAACCACCAATCCTTGAAAGCAATAACGTTTTGATGGGGTTCAGCAGGAGGAAGACTCTGTTTCAATTAGCATCACAAAATGAGAGTAAGCTGCAACAATGACATTAATTTTTGTTGGTTAAACTTCAGCGTTTCCACACATAAAAGCTAAGAATACACGTTTACATAAAAAGGAGCTGAAGCTCTTCACACAACACTGCCATCTAGTGGCCACAGCTTTCACTAAATTGATGTAACATTGTCAACAAATTGAAAGTCCATGGTTTCTTTTTTGAAACCACAAATTTTAATAAACAATTTACATATTGCCTTCAATTTGTCATTGAAGAGGATTTTATAGCTGTAAACCTAAGATATGGACATGCAAATAAACAGACTGGTTTGGCGAGTGTAGCAATAATCAGAGAAGAGGACAAAACTTAGGTGGGAGAATATGCTGACAAGACAACTATGAGTCGTACCCTACACAAATGTTGCATAAATCCACTAGTGGTGATGTTTTGCTTCTTTAGAGAAAGGAAAGCTTTGGAAAGTTGAAAGATGGAGCTAATGCAATCCAGCAAGAAAAACTCTGAGGCTGCAGAAGTTCACCTTCAACCTGGACATGGACACCAGTCCAAAAGCAGCAACAGCGAAACTGGTTTAGAGCAAAGCATGGCTGTGTTTTAAATTGATGATACAAATGAAATCTGTATAGTCTTTGGGATCATTTTATGTAAAGGAAAATGCCTGTATCATATTCAAACATTATTACTTCTGGGTAAACTTACATTTATTTTATTTGATAAGATGACATTTCAGAGTCAATTTTGATATAATAAACTTTTGTATTTTATTACTTTAATTGCAGATCTTTACATTTAATATAAAAGTCCATGCAGAGGTGGTGCAGACATAGTTAAATTAGGTGTCAAAAACTTGCGAAAAGCAGCCCTGGGTTCTTATAGTAAACTATCTTCAAGTCTAAAAACAACATCATCTGTAACAAGAGATTTTTACCAAAAAATTCAAATAAACTGCAGAGTGTCAGTTTAGTAAGAATTTTATTGGCAATGTCAACCAGCTTTCATAGATTTTGTTTTATATTTTCCTTCGAACAGCTACACCTAAAATATGTTTTGACTAATGCAGAAAATACAGTGTTCCTCACCATGCAGAGCAGATTATTTTAATTTAATTCTCATTCTCATCAACTTTTTAGTTTTACTTTGGCCTTGATTCACCATGATCCAGCAGCAAGTGAAGTTCAACTTTAGTGAATCTACCTTATATCTGCTATTCTTGATTGTCAGAGGAACTTTCTGTTACACTCTTTAGCTTCCAGTCGCCATTTTGCTTCATCCCTAAATAAGTAGCAGTTCATCTTAGGGCATAAAATGGATTAGTCATGCTTTGTGAATGAGCATATAATTATGAAACTCTCTTGCTACATACACAGTGGCATTTGTGTGACTTATCCAAAGAGAGCACAATATAATAAAACCAGAGATTTGGTTTTGAATAATGAGATTTAGAGCCAGTTTGTCCTCTGAGGGTTCATCAGCCAGAAGTTTTAAGTCTCTTGAGTGGGCCATAATGACACACAGTGATTTACTGTGGAGCTATAATCTGTCTATGAAAAATTAATTTATGAATAGCCTTTTCCACGAAAGGATCCTATTGTCTGTTAATTAACCCCTTTTTCCACAATGGAAGTGTATACGTGGACTTGCGAAGTGTATGGAAGTCTCTTGCAAAAGTATTAATTCTTAAAATATTTCAAATTTTGTATTATGTATTGTCAAGAGGAAGGTGAGAGATACCAGACCCAAGAATGCAGATAACCTACAAGATGATGTCAAAGGAATAATGTCAGAACCGTAAGCTGATCACACAACCAAATATTGTGTATAGAAATGAGCATTCTTTTCAGAAGCCTGACATTTCTGTTTAAAATACAATTTTTATATTAATCTTATAAATACAAAATTTTGGGTTTTTGTTACCTGTAAGGCATATTCATCAAACTTAAGAGAAATAAAGGCACTCTATGTGTAATGAATGTGCATAATAGGAGTTTAATTCTTTAAAATAAGTGACAGCACTTTGTTATATTAATAATTTGATATATTATTATATTGATATAATGCTATTGTATTATATTATTCATTTTCATTAGATGCACCTGTGCTCATGTCCAAGAATTGAGACAAAAAATGTTAAAGTCAGATCAGTTTATATTCAATTTGAATGTTTTGCAGACATCTGTCTTCTTAAGTAGTATTTATGCCTTCTGAGCCTGCTTGTATCACATGTCCTACACTCATTCACCCATTGAATGAGTGTAGGACATTACGCAACAAAACAAAATGGCAGCTTAATTAATACACATTGACATGCTTTGGTCTTTTATTCCAAAGAATTGATCTTTGAAGGGTTAGTACCACTCTAGATTTTGTGTAATGAATGGCATGAAGAGAATATGAATACATTTTGAAGGTGGCTCATTCATTATTGTCCACATGGCACAAAGAGGAGACATAGGTTTCAGTTAGTTCGACTGACTAATCTGCCAAACACTAATTTTCAATTTGATGTCTGGACCGAATCACATTGGGCAGAGCTGTTAACTGGACTGAATGGAAAAATGGGATTTCCATGAAGCATTTCCAGTAATTTAAAAGCTCATAATTTCATATAGTGACTGATACAGTTCAGCAGCATTATATTGGTTGTGAATGCATTCATAAAATGAGCATTCATGGAGCTCTTTCATGTTGGTTGCTTGTAGAATTGACCAGCTGACATTTTTATATGATTTTGCACCTATATATGCACTACTATATGTGATGGGATGAGTTTGTACAACTAAAAAAAACATCTTTAAAAAAAAAAAAAAATATATATATATATATATATATATATATATATATATATATATATATATATATATATATATATATATATATATATTGACTGGACACATCCCTGTTGCATCCCTGCACCTGCCTCACCGGGGGCTCATCATCAGCGAAGTAGCAAAATTGCTTCCCAGCTGCCTGCCTGTCTGCCTACTCCTGGGTGTACCACTCTGTGAAATCACTGCTAAGCACCGGTGAGCCTGCCAGCAAGCATGTATTATTGATTTATATTGAAAACTGTTAACAAGATAAAGTGTGGACTTGCACTGCTTTTGCTGAAAATCGCGGCAACAGAAATGCCAGGTCTGCCGTTACTTTCTGCTGCAGGTTATACATTCTGAAAAGTTACTTTTGTTTACATTTTTTTGTCTTCTGTAACAAACATAATTGATCTCATATTTATATGATGCATTAACTTATAAAGGTTTGTAGCACGCTTTTGGACATTTCAGTTCCAGGTAGGATTTTTTTAACTTTTCTCAATAACGTAAACTCTTCATTCAGTGTTTTAACAGATGAAACAAAATGTCATTAACTTCCATAAAGTTAGAGTGTAAGCACAGTTCTTCCACTGTTATCCTGTCACAAAACTATCAGGAAAAGGCAGAAACATGCGAGCTGTCTATAAGGGCTGGGGTAATAGCAGGGTGCCACAATTATAAGCACCCCTGCTGTTAATATTGTTTAAAGGCCTCTTTTGCCAGTAAAACGAGAACGTAGTCTTTTCCTATTGTATTTCAAAACAAAGATGGGTCTTTGATCATTCCTCTTCGCACAATCTCTCTAGATCATTCATTATCCTCTCATGCTCTTCAGCTCAACCCACAGGCTTTGTAAAGGATTCAGGTGTTGGAAATTAGGTATTTATGGCAAAAGGTTGTTTTTGTTTATCTTAATTTTTATTAATTTAGACCAAGTTTGAATTATTTTTATCTGTTAAAATTTACAATGATCAGTTTTTGGTTAGTGGTCACCATATTTCTGTTTAAATGTCCTGCTAGTTCAAGGAACTCTTGACTGTTTACTTTAAGCAGGAACTTTTAAAGTGAAACAGGCTCTTATTATACTTAAGGTGAGCATGAGATGTTTTACCACATATTTAGTCTTTGTTTGACACTAAACCAACCCCAGAAGTGTTTGTTCCTGACCAGCTCAATGTCAAACTAATCTAACCAAAGCACACAGTTGGAAATAATTTTCTGGTACAATTTGCAAACTCCCTTCCAAACAACCACTACTCATATAAATGTCATTTAGTACTTGCAATGAAGACTTACTGACCTAAAGATTTCACACTTTGCCAACAACAATGTCCATCTTAGTTTGTCACAGTCCCAGTTATTTCAAATATGTTTTTCATTATTACATATATGGGTCCATCTGCCTCAATTCAATTGCATTTTCTCTATTATTTCATATTTTGAAAAGTTTTTTTTGTTTTTTTTTTAAATAGGCCTCTCGGTCACATTGATTGATAAATGAAAGTCTCAAGTTGATTAACAACTTAAAAAAATATATTAAAATGCATTGCAATTTGATAGAAATTATTAAGTTGCCAATAAACAGTTTAGTAAAAAAAATTGTTTTTAAATCAAATTCATGAACAAGTTCAAATTAAAGAATGTTTTCAGTTGTTTAGTGTGAGGATATGCCACTGAAAAAACTTATAGTCACATCTGAATAAACTGCTTAGAAGTTGTTCAATACTACAACTGGTTGAAAATTGGAATAACATTCATTAAAACTAAGCTGCAGGGATAAAGCCCTGATTTAGTAATGTTCAAGCTACCTCTAGTGGTCAAAAGATGTACTTACATGCATACCTAATACTAATAAAATTCTAAATACTGAGACAGTAAAGACTTGTGTGTTAGTTTGCTTGTGAAAATACAATAATCTGTGTTTCTGTTTGCTTTATTGCATTTTCTGACAACAAAAGAGATTGGAGAGCATTGCATTGTTTTATTTGTATATTTGTCTCACAAAGCCTGACAAAGTGTTAAAATAAATATTTAAAAAGACAACCATTGTGAGGGTTTAGAGTCCTCTACAAAAGTTTAACTAAATGACAGAAAAGGTTAAAGGTGGGTTTTTTTGTAAAGTAAATTTAGTCACCGGCTTCTGTTGCTCCAAATTCTGCATTCCAAAAAGAATTTGAAGCAGTTTGGAGAAACTGCGGGTTTATTGTACTACAAAAAAAAAAAAAAAATTAAATAGCGTTCAACTGAACTCACTCTTGGTGCAGTTGCAGGTTGAAAAAAAGCAAAGATGAAAGAATAAAAGATGTACTGTAGCATTCTTTGAGGCTAATAATACGGTTCTTTATTCACTTTAGCATATTATTATAAACCAAGATGTCTATAAACATTGTCTATGCAATTAAAAAACTAAGAATTTAGTTACACAGTAACAAGAAACGAAAACATTTCAGGATTACTTTGTTTCATTCTGGTAAAAAGTTTCACTGTTGGGCTTTTAAATAAATGTATTTTTTCTTTTTCATTGTTTGAGGCTGAAACACACAAACTTAACCTCAGCTCTTTGAAACAACAGAGCAACCCTCAGGACCTGGTGAGACATAAACTGCAGTAGACACATCAGATACTGTTACGGAAAACGAGTACATTTACAGCTTTGATCAACGATTTCCTGGCTCGAGCATTATTAATCGCTGCGATTACGAGAGCTTGCCACTTTGTACACATCAAATTCGTTTTAATGGCTGCACCTGAGTCCCTCCTGCCTCCACCCTGCTGTGATAAAAGGTTTGCCAAATGTGCAGTGACACAAAAGTGAAGGCAGTAATGGCAATTTGTCAGCTGAGAAAGAGCATGGACAGATCGTTTTTGGCCTTCTGTACGTTGCAGAATTTTTTTAATTACTTTTTCTGCATGAAATAATTCTGTCTTTCGTAAAATAATTTAAGGTGAAGCACAGTAACAACACTGGAATTAAACACAAGACAGGAATAGAGGATAACAAATCTTTATAATTCAGTTATTTCAATAAATGTAATAATGATCATTAATACACTACCACATTCTACTTAGGGGTATAACTATTGCAAATATTTTTGTTGTATTTTGTTTTGTCCTACATGCATTTTTACCTTAGAGACGTTTTGGGGACTTTTTTTTAATAGGTTTAAATAGATCTCTTCTTCTGACACTAAATGAGAGGTTTGTAAGTGAACTTTTTTTATGTCATCTTAATACTGAAGGTTAAAAAATATTGTTAAAATACTCAGACATCTAGAGAGAAATCAAACCTTCTAAACTGGAAGATTTAATATAATTTTCACATATTTCTTGTTTAATTAAGAAAAATGTACTATAATCTCTAACCAAGAATAATAACCTTCCAGGGTTTTTTTTGCCTGCTTTCTCCCTGTAATTATTCTGTTCAAACTATTGAGAATTTAGTTCTGCACTCTAGATTTCCTGTTTTTGAAACCTACTTCTGCATGCAAACAACTACTGTGGCCATGGTAATAACACTGTTAAAAATGACAAACAATGCTAGAATTGCACGGAACATCAATAATATACAACAGTAATGTTGTAACTAAATTACAATGACAAAACAAGCAATAAAAGAAAACAATTTTAAAAGCATCAACTTGCAACTGGAGTATTCTAGAACAATAAATGAAAACAAATAACCAGACTGTTGCCAAGATATTTTCAAATTTCAAATATGCCTTGTTTTAAAATCAGATAATAACACATTTAACTTCAGCTTCAACATTAACTGGGGTCTCCACCTGAACAAACTAAAGAGTAAGTGAGACTTTCCAAGAGGTTGTGCTATTTATGTTTAATCTTACTCATAGTGTTGTACATAGGTTTTAAATCTGGTTAACAAAATTGACATGCAACTTTCAAATATTTAGTAAACTTCTGAACGAGTAGCATATCCGTGTAAAAGACATGTCAGGTGTATGGGTCATGTGAATATGTTAGGTTCTATTCAGAAATATAATGGCCATTTTATGCTTGTTTCAATGAGCTTGAAGCCTCGTTCTTGTGTACAAAAAAAAGCTGTTTGTCTATTTGCATTTTTGTCACATCAGGGAGTTTAGGCTTAAAGGTTTTTAATTATATAGAAAAAAAAATTGTGACTGTGACTCCAGATGCCCACTGTGCATCTAAATCAAAGTTGTTTTTTTTGTTAGTTTTTTTTTTTTATTATTCTAGGGGGCACATTTTAGATTAGTATTGTATGAACACTACAATATCAGTAAAGTATAGTTTAGATACAACTGTTTCTCCTTAGATTTTTTTTACATCATGTGTGATTTCTCAAGTTTAAACATCCATTTCTTAATAAAGGAAGTGAGACATTAACACAGACACACAGCCTAGCCTAGAAAAAAAATATGTCTATTTTTTCCCCTTGTTTAACCAGAAAAAATGGATGAAGCTGAGGATCTGCAACTGAAGTCTGAAACACAATCAGGGGAGAGAGAACCAGGTGGCCAGGACCCAACCTTCTTATATACTAAAGTAGAGATAGCAATACAAGTCAAAAAATATATTTTGTCTCGTCATAAGAGGGCAAAGTCATTTCAGAAATTCAAGAATAAACGGTAATCAATTGAAACATTACAATTGTTCAAGGTTTATCAAGAAAAAACATCTATTAATTATAGTCATGTTCAAACATTTGACATCCTACAGGCATGTAGGACGTCAAATGACTAACACATGTCAAATAATGAGTTAGTCACTGAGACCTTCTATTATCATTTTCTGACAGATTAACAGGATAAATACTGATACTATTATTAATGTGTTTAAAGTTTTTATTTTATTCATTCATATTTCAATACAACCTTTGAACTACTGGCAAAGATTGGAGATCAAATAAAATGAATACTCAATATGCTACCAAAATCATAGATACATTTGGCAGTGCAGATGTAGCACAATGATCACATGTATTTTATTACCTTGCCATCTACACAGGCTTGAAGAAACCTTCAAACAATATAAACTCAGAATGACTTCAAGACACTGTGCACTGAAAAAGAAAAAATCTGTCTCTGTGAAAGAAAATGAGGTAAGACCAAGCTAAGTAACTTTAACTTTATTTTTTTAAAGCACTGGTTTAATCCTTCAATACTAATTAAATTATCAATACTAATCAAATTATTATCACAATTTGCAAATTGTGATTACCTACAAATCCTTCTTAACTCATGAAGCTAAAAAGAAAGATTGGACATAAACAACTTACAATTTTATAGAACTATTCCTTTCTTCAGAAACTGAGACATTAATTACCACAAACACAAACCGACTTTACTGGCTTTCAAAAAAAAAAAAAAAAGTATTTAATAAATCTAATCCCGTTTAATCAGAAAAAAATGGATGAAGCTGTGGATCTGCCATCAACATTAGAGAGAGCATCAAGTGACCAGAACCCAACCGTCTTATTTACTGAAGAAGAGATGGCAACACTAGCCCAACAAAACATCTTGCTTCGTCAGAAGAAGGCAAAGTCATTTCAGGAATACAAGAATAAATGGTAAGCAGTTGAACCATAAGAAATATTTGAAGTTTAGCATGTAAACAATATACTAATTGTTATCATTGTTACCTGGCTACGTAGGATGGACTGAAGGTAAGGTGGTTACTTTGTCCTTTCCACATGTGCTGGTGCAATATAGAAAAGATGAGACACAAACATAGAGATTCCATTAGAATTTAGCAGGAAGGTTAAATGCTAATTCTTCTTCTGTGTAATAAACATACTGCGTATTCAATACTTCAGGTACCAAATACTTCAGGTATCACTAAGTAATTGCAATAAATTGCCTTGAGATGACATCACAAATAGCCATAATATCCATTTAAACTGAACGGTTTAAAAGAATATTAATAAAGACATTATTAATATCCTTTTGATTCATAAGGACATTAGGAATGTTACAAGTGGCTTGAAAACAATATTATTTTTTTAGTTGGTGCTTTAACTCAAATACCTTGTCCCTTTTTCCCAGACCTTCTGTATTTTTAACTCTCAAACTTAAAATATATGACTTTGCTTTTAACTATTTTTAATAGCTTTTACAAGTTTTATTCTGCACAAATAAAACATACTTTAATATTTAAGCATTTCAGCTTTTAACTGTATTCATTGCTTTAAAAGAATAAGAGTATTTTATCTCTTACATTAAAAAAAGTAACTACAAAACTGTAATGCTCCTTTAATGCTGTGTCTCTTTACTAAGCTTTAAACATAGGCAACCATTACTTACTCATCAAATGTCATAACAATATGGTTTCTCTGGCTTTTGCAATAACCCACAAAGAAATGTCCAAATGGCAAATAAAAAGACCAAAATTATGTCCTTTGTGGGAAAACCGTTTTGAAAAGTGCAAAAATACAGAATTAATTCTGTAATCATTTAGCTGTTTGTCAGCTAGCTTAACACACGTACGAAGTCCGCTAGCATTAGTATTTAGCCCGAAAAAATATGTCCTGTTTTACACGAAACTGATCACAAACTGCATAACATGGCTCACTTTTTGACTCTCGGTTCAAGAACTTCTTCAACTCTAAAAGGTAAATAACATAAGTGCATCAAAATACAGTTTTACTGACCTGTGAAATAGAAAAGATGACACATATTTTGAACTTACATTAGCGTATAACAGGAAGGTTTATTCTTCTTCTGTGTTGCCACCCTGCTCTATGCCACCAATGCGACAGGCGCCTCGAGTGGCTATATGTGGTATTGCACTGAATGACTGAAATAACACTAAAGAACATATCACAATGAAAAATTAAGGATAGAAAAAGAAAAATAATGTTGGGGTGCCTATTTTTATACTTTGCGTTTTATTTACTGATTACTGTACCTGTTTTTCACCCCTCTACATCATGTTCAAGCATTTATCTCCATAACCAATCAAGAATTGGTCAGACAGACTTTCTATTATAACGTTCTGACAGATACATGGAATTAATACTGCTGTGATTATTTATAATATGTTAAATGTTCTTTTTTTCCCTTTGCATATTTCAATCCAATCTTTGTGCCCCTGGCTCACCATAGATTAGAGGACAAATATAGCAAATTCTCAATCTGCTTGCAAAATTATGGGTAGATTTGGCAGTGCATTTATAGCATGATGATCAAATGTCTTTTTTTCACCTTGCCATCTACACAGGGTTGAAGAAACCTTCAAAAAATATAAACTCAGAACTACTTCAAGACTTTATGAAGAGAGGGACAAAAATTCTGTTACTGTGACAGAAAACAAGGTGAGACCAAACTGCGTAACTTCAATAAGTCTTAAGTATGAGTTAATTTTTAACTGTAAGGTTTTTAAAAAAATCACACAGCATGGACACTGTGTCCCTCCCTTGGTGACCAATCGTTACTATGTTCTATGTGCTGTATTAAATGTCTATGGCTTTGTATTTTTAAGGCATTAGTTTAATCCTTCAAAGAACATTTCAAAATTGATCATAATAATCTAAATAATCATACAGCATCAGTCAGTTCTGATTACCTGGAAGTCCTTATTAACTCATAAAGCTAAAAAGAAAAGTTGGACAAAAACATCTTACAATTTTAATATACTATTCCTTTCTTACTTCAGAAACAGATACATTAATTGTCAAACACAAAAACACTACTGCCTTTCAAAAAAGTATTTATTAAATACTTTGTTCACCCAGAAAGAAATGGATGAAGCTGAGAATCTGCAATTGAACTATGATACTCAAACAAGAGAGAGAACATCAGATGGCCAGGACCCAACCCTCTTATTTACTGAACAGTTGGCACAAGCACACCAAGGCATGTTGCATTGTCAAAAGATGGCAAAATCATTTCAGGAATACAAGAACAAACGGTAAACAGTTGAATCATCAGAATTATTTGGAGTTCAGCATGAAAATAATCTAGTAATTGTTGTCATGTGTAAGCAATCAGGTCCATATGCAATCAATAATTAGTCAGACAGACAGACAGACAGACAGACAGACAGACAGACAGACAGACATTTTATTATAATGTTCTGACAGATTTATGAGATTAACACTTATTAATTGATAATGTAGTAAAGGCTCTTCTTTTTTCCCTTGCATATTTCAATACAATCTTTGCTCTCTTGGCTCTCCACAGACTAGAGGCAAAATAAAATGAACTCTCAGCATGCCAGCAAAATTTGGATATATCTGGCAGTGCAGTTGTAGCATGATGATCAGATTTTTTTTTTTTTACCTTGCTATCTACACAGGGGTGAAGAAAACTTCATAAAATATCAGCTCAAAGTGAATTCCAGATCTTGTGAAGAGGAGAAAAATGATGTCTCTGTGACAGAAAATGAGGTGAGACCAAGCTGAGTAACTTCAATAATTAGTATGATTTCATATGTTAAATCATTAATCCTCCCAGGAACATTTAAATTTATATTAATGAAATAATCAGATTGAATTTGTCTATTCTAAATGTCTAGAAATCCTTCTTAACTCATAAAGCTGAAACAAAAGACTGGACATAAACATTTTACAATTTTATTTTAATGTCACTTTCTTTCTGAAGTCTGATACACAAACAGGAGAGAGAGCATCAGGTGACCAGAAACCAACCCGCTTATTTACTGAAGAAGAGATGGCAACACTAGCCCAACAAAACATCTCGCTTCGTAAAAAGATGGCAAAGTCATTTCAGCGATACAAGAATAAATGGTAAATGGTTGAAACATTAGAAATATTTGAAGTTCAGCATGAAAATTAAACCTACTAATTATTATCATGTTAAAAGATTTAATAAAATAAGCTATCAATAATTAGTCAAACAGGCTTTGTATTATAATCTTCTGACAAATGAATGGGATTAATACTGATGTTGTTAATTATAATGTATTGAAGTTTTTAATTTTTTTTCTTGCACCCTTGTTCCACCACAGATAAAAGGAATACTCAAGCAAAATTCTGAAATTAAATAAAATGTATTTTTAACATGTAAAACAAAAAAAGTCATGATAATAATCAAACTCACAAAAATGTTGTATTATGGGTTTCTTTGGTAGTGCAGTTGAATTACCAAGTGTTTTGTTTTATTTTTGCGTTGCCATCTCAGGCTTGAACCAACCTTCCAAAAATGTCAAGTTAGTGTGACTTCAAATCCTTATGCAGAGAAGGAGAAAATTTCGATCACTGTGACAGAAAATGAGGTGAGACCAAGCTAATTAACTTCAACAATTCTTATGTATCACTTAAATACTAGCTTAATCCTCCCAAGAACATTTAAATGAATATGGCACTGATCGCAAATGACGTCACTGTTGCCCGGATGTTTGAGTGACAGTGCAGGAATCTTGCCAAGTTTTTGCTCAGCAGTTGGTGTAGTTGAAATTATTGATTCATCAATGCTCAGCAGTTCATTTTTCTAATTAGATATCAATTTGGAAAAGCAAATGAGTGCGGTGAGCAACACTGTTGTGAGCAACTCGTACCACTATATTAGCGCGGTGACATATAAAACAGTTTTTCATCTTGAGTTTGCTTGGGGTTAGCAAGCAACAATTTGGTGGGGATTAATTTGACATATTTATAACCTAAATCAGCCAATCACAAACAAAATTAGCTTTTCAGACACACATACGTTTCCCCAAAAACACCGCTCTTGTTGGTCCGAAACTAAAATGGTTAAGGTGCAGTGATATAGATTTGGTAGTTTAATGCAATTTGTGATCAGTGCCATTGAATCTGGCAATTATGCACAGGCTCAACATTTAGATATTTATGAATTATTCCATTCATCCTTTTTATTGCAGTTGTTAATGATTTTACAATTGTTCTTTACATAAATATGTGCTTTTCTGTGACTGATAGTATTGCAGTTATTTTGTGAGATGTTCTTTCTGACAGAAATTTGTGCCGTTGCGCATACAAAACACAGGTGTCGAACGGGTGTATTTCACCTTTAAGACCTTTGATTTTGTGAAAAACATTTTCACTGTCAAAAGTCAGGATGGAAACATTATCAAAACCATCAAAGACCACCTTCTCAGGCCAGGTATGTAAACCTCTGACACAAAGCATTAATCATTCACATACCGTAATTTTTACTCTGAAATCATAAAATAAGTGGACCCAAACTTATCACAAGCTGAGCTAATGAAATGAAAAAATGTTTCCCTACATTTTGGCTCCAGGAGAATCATACAGAATGAAAATTCATTTCTCCTCCGACCACTCCGGCCTCTATGAGCAGCTGCTAGTCTTTAAGTTTAAAAGAGACTGTCAGCATTCAGAAACATTTGACATTATGCGCCTCTTGGAGGTCATCCGTCAAACACCTCAGAATGAGGACTCTCAAGCCAGGTCAGAAGTAGAGAAGAACTTCCAGACTGCAAAGAAGACATCTCTGACAGGGTAAGTAGTGAAACATTGAGCAGTTTGTTACTATTATTTCATGTTGCCCAATGTAACTTGTTTGTTTTTCACTTCTGCAGATGTGAGGTCTTTCTCAGACCAATGGTGTATCTCAGGAAATATCCATTGCCTAAGAACGTTGCAAACATCAAAGACATAGATATGTCTGTTCAATTTTTGATCTCTCACATTTTTTTGTTGTTCTCAAATGTTTAAACATGGGGGTGATTTGATTATATTAATCCAATACCATGGACTTATATTACAACTAAGACTTTTGCCTGCTATTAATTGTCATCACTGAAAGCTATATGGCTCTAAATGTACTGTCACTTTTACCATATCAATGATTTTTTTCAGAGATTTGGAGAAAAAGCCACTTAAGTGGGGGAACTACTCTTGGCGATTTCACTTGCTTCTTTATCTAGAGGAGTACGCATTTTCCACCGCTCTTGAGAAATGCAACCAAGAAGATATACTTGTTGTCACTCATCAAAGTGAAAAACGTATACTGATTTTAAAGGTGACACGTCCATCTGAGACACAAAGTCTAATAAATTACAACCTTGTGTCACATTAACAATAAACTTAAATCTTTTTGCTAATGTTGCATCAGGCAGAAGATGTCTCAAACATGTCTAATGTTGTTCTGACTGGATGCAAGGCACTGGTGACTCCTTTGAAGCAGGGTGACAGGATATACAAAGGATGGGTCGATGACGTGGACGAGGAGCAAATCTACATTAGATTTGAGGAAATGTAAGAATGCAGCAAAAGTAATTGGAAAGTAACCTATTTTTTTCTTTATAACCTTGTCTATTTTTAGACTATTAATTTAGTCTCCCTCTGCAAAAAGAAGTATCAAGTTAATAAAATTAGTTCAAACTATTTTCCAACAAACGAGTGAGTTTACATTTTAAATGTAGGCTTGAATGTGCAGACACTCTATGCAGTTTGATTGAGGTTAAGATATTTTCCATAGCATAAAAATCATAAATTTCTGTAAATAAACGTTCGTGGAGAGACACCCCAAAGGACTTGTAGTATCTACAAAATACAGTAAAAGATGGCTCTAAAGTGCTGGCTAATGGTAGCTGAATATACTGCATGTGCCCCACAATTTTCTGATTTCCGAGTCATGAAAAAAAAAAAATTGAATTCCTTTTAGTTTATGGTACTTTTCATTGGTTTATCATATAAAATACTGATAAAATAAATAGCAGTTTGTTGTTCTAATATGTCAACATTGGAGAATTTCCACAGATGTGAACATGTTTGCAAGCTACAGTATATTTTAACTTTTTTGTCGTGTTCTTGTTTGGTACTGACTCAGTTGCTTTGAATTTAAACTCAGCTTTCCAAAAGAATACAACATAGGCATGAGGTGCAGTGTTGTGTTTTCACTTCAAAGAATACCACTACGTATGCAACACAGAGCAGCAGCACTAGCGCGCAAGCATTTACTAAGGGACTTACTCTTCCCTGTTGGGCTATGTTCTGCATACAATTCATGCCTTGCACCTGTAATCCCAAAATGCACCAGGTCAGTATGTAATAAAGTTAACACTACCTTGAAAATCAAGTTGCTTTGCCTGGTTTGCCACTGAAGTAACTACAAATGGTTTCTTCATCTCCAGTCCACCAATGATTGTAAACAACCCAGAGCAACAAAAGGCTATTAAACACATTTTAGCCCGTTCTGCAAAACCGGCCCCTTACCTCATATTTGGTCCACCTGGAACAGGTATGGTATGAGGTTTTGTATGCCAAGACCAAACTGATTGGCATGTAATACAATATGCATTTCTCTTATCTGTGGGTCAGGCAAAACAGTAACTTTGGTTGAAGTCATCAAGCAGATTGTGTCAACTCAAGACTCCAAAATCCTGGTTTGTGCACCCTCCAACAGCGCAACAGACTACCTCTGTGAGAAGATCCTGGAAGAAAACATTGTACCCCACAAAGTGTTTCGCCTTTACTCTATAAGCTACAAAGTGGAAAAGATCCCTCAACATGTGAAGGTCTGGATTCTGTCTGTTTTTATTTTGTTTATTACAACTAAAATGAAGGAGAGAAAAGACAGCATGACTAACAATGTTCAATATTTTAGAGGTACAAATACCATAAGGCATTTTTTTGTAAAAGTTAACTTCTATTGCATTCATATTAATGTGTACTAGACATGCTTGTATGTGCTGTCTGTTTTAACTGCAGATGCACTGTAGCTTTAATGTTGCAACAAACTCTTTTGAGATACCGACCAAAGGGGAGCTGATGACATACCAGATCATGGTCACCACCCTTCAAACTGCTGGAAGGTATTATATTCTACTGGAGATGTCACAATCAGAATGCTTCTTTGTCCCAAATACTAATCAAATGATACCAAACATTTAAAAAAAAAAAAAAACCTTCATAAGTATGCTGAGCCCCACTTGTTACTGAAATTGTAAAATATTTCAGTATATTTTTTTTGCCAACTTTCTGCTTCAGAGAAATTATTTCTTTGATGATGGCACAATTTTTACACAAATTCTCACATATTCAGAAAGAGTCAGAAAGGCTAAATTGATTTAATGAGTTGATGTTCAGATCTGTGGTATCTCTAGCTGATCTCAAATTTGTCATCTTTGCCATGTTCATTCTAAATTATTTGTAATTTATTTGATCTATTTGAAGGCATCAAAGAAATTGGGCCCATTTGCAGCAGGTTAAAATCTTCTGTGAGAAATTCCTTATTGAAACAAATGAAATATGATGTTTATCCAAGCTGCAACATGTGCAACGATTAACGTTAAATTACTGTATGTAAACATACACTTCTTTTTTTTACAGGCTGGTGACAGGTGGCATTCCTCCAGACCATTACAGTTACATCATTGTGGATGAAGCAGGCCAGGCTATAGAAACAGAGTGTTTAATTCCAATAGCTGGTGAGCAAGGTGACTTTGTTTAAAATACTATATACTAAGAACATATTTTACAGTGTATTCAATGGATTTCTGACAGGATTGCTGAAACCACATAGTGGCCAAGTGGTTCTGGCAGGTGACCCGAAACAGTTGGGACCTATTATTTTATCAAAGATAGCAGAGAGAAACGGCTTGGGTGAGCACCATGCATACAGTGTTATTGATATGTAAAGGTCTAAGTGAATTAATCGAAATATGATTCAAAACATGTCAAACATTTCTGGATTAAAAAAACTTGATAAGCTGCTTTGGTAATTAGATAATCTGACTACCTTAAGAAAATGGAATGAAACATATCATCTTAGCTGTAGATGCTGCAAACTATAATTTCTAAGCTCAGTTTTTGCCTTTTTTAAGTGTGTGAAACAGTCAGAAAACTGCGACTATTCACATGTTTTGAGTAGGAAAATAGTGTTCACTATTTTCAGGTGTGTCCATGCTGGAGAGACTAATGACGGATATCAGACTGTACAAACAACACAAGATCAACGGCTTCAACAGTCGCTATATGACTAAACTGCTGAGGAACTATAGGTTTGCTTTCTGTGAAAATGTTTTTGTGACATAAATTAGTTCATCTCTTTGCCAATTTGAATCTGGTTCATTCCTAATTCATCCCAAACTTTTACCATTTTCAAGAAAACCTTTTGTATCAGTTTATGGGGATACATAAAAGGCTCAGTCTCAAGGTACTTTTACACTGTACAATATAGATTTACCAATCCACATTGTTTCTAATCATTTCAGGTGTAATATCTGTTTTGAACCAACCACATTTCCTTGTTCTAGAAAAACAAGTAGATTATAATTACTTTCAGATCAGTGGTTACCAGAGTGGGTAAGCAATAATTCCAAAGTTTGTGCAAATTATTAGTGTGAAACATCCAATATGACCAAAACTGCAGACGTAAAGTGGCACAGGGGTCAAATGATCATCACTGTTTTCTTTGTCACTATATCCTATCAACAAAAAGCTTCCATCCCCAATTCTCTCCAAACGTTTCCACATCTTTGCTTTTTCTTAGGTCTCATCCTGCAATTCTGAAAATACCCAATGAGTTGTTCTATGACTCCGAACTCCAGTTTTGCAGTTCCCTTGAGGATTGTTTATATAGTAATTGGGAACTTCTGCCAAGGAAGGTAATTAGAACCAAGAGAAAATATCTTGCCATCAATTTCTCTTCATCTCTAATCTTATCTTGTTTCTCTGAGGATCAGGATTTTCCTCTAATGTTCCATGGGGTTGCAGGCATGAAAGAACAAGACCTCAACAGCCCATCTGTTTACAATATGGCTGAAGTGGATGTATTGAAGGAATACTTAAAATCCCTAATCAAATATCGCCGCAGAAATGGTCTAGACAAAATTGGACCAAAAGAAATTGGTATTGTTACTCCATACACAAAACAAGTAAGTATTTAATCTTTATGTTCATTATTAACCCTCTGATGCATAAGTGGGTTCTTTTGGACCCGGTGAGGTCATCTTTTTGCAATATCTTTTTAATGAAAAGTTTTCATCACTTCATATTCCAGGTATTCCTCAACAAACATGCCATTGATATCATGCAATTCGAATTTCTAATTTACTTTTTATACATTTTAAGAAATAGCATGTTTTATATTACTACCCTAATATTCCATAAGTGGGTCCAAAAGGACCCGCATTCATTTCCTATGGAATTTAATCGGAATCTTTGTTTCTTACCAACTGTGACTGTCAGGAAAAAATTGTTTTGTGAACCATACAGAGTCCTAAGTCTCACCCCTGAATAATATTTCACAAAGCAAGAAGTTTTACATATAATTATTATCTTTATTTTTACCTCACAAATGTGTGGGTGTGTGTGTGTGTGTCAATCATCAGTGCTGTGACAGTGTTATTGTCACAAATCAACCTATTAGCCTTCTTTGAAGTTAGCTAATACTAGTTATCTAATCAAGCTAGCTAACATTACTGCCTATAATTTATTGTGCATGTGTATTATTTGTGTGCATGTGTTTTATGTGTGTCTGTGTCTCTCTCTGTGTGTCTGACACCCTGGATAAGAAAACCAAAAGAGAAAATGTGGCCCCCGGGGAAGACCCAGGACATGCTGGAGGGACTATGTTTCTCAGCTGGCCTAGGAACGCCTTGGGATTTCCTCAGAGGAGCTGGAACAAGTGGCTGGGGAGAGCAAACTGTGGGCCTCCCTTCTTAGGCTGCTACCCCGCAACCTGACCCCAGATAAACAGAGGATGGATGGATGGATGGATGGATGGATGGATGGATGGATGGATGGATGGATGGATGGATGGATGGATGGATGGATGGATGGACGCATCCATGATACACAGCATAGCTGGGTTAGCTAGCTAGTTTCAAGAAATGGGTTCTTTCTACCCCCCCCCCACGCACACACACACACACATAATGGGCGCTGACATTGTTCCAACACAGTATCATATTAAACATGATTTTGAATCCAAATGACAAAAGTAGCATAAAAACATGTTGATTTCAACTCGGGTCCAAAAAGACCCACTCTTGGAAAACTGTATAGTCAATATGTCATGCATCAGAGGGTTAATGTTTTCATGACTTCCACAACTGAGGGAAAGCTCTGCAAATTCTTTGTGTCAAATACTGTAAAGACTTTTTATTAAGACAGTCTTTATTACCAAATCAGCAGAACGTGTAATTCTCTTTGCCTTCATTGTCCTGTTTTATGTTCTGACAGGTGGAGAAGATTAATGCAGCCTTTCACAAAGACAAGGATCTAGTCAAAGAGGACTTGGAGAATGTCCTGGTATGACACTTTTCAGAAATTACTACAATTTTGCAAATATATTAAATAAACTCTAAATTTGTTTCCTTTTTCTGAAGGTTGGCACAGTTGAGATCTTTCAGGGCAAAGAGTCAGATGTAATCCTGATGTCCACGGTGCGCAGCAATCCCGGCCTGACTGCACCTAATCAACATTTCAGCTTGGGCTTTGTAAAGGATGAGAAGGTGAGAAATATCTCATTGTTCTTAGATGTGTACTCCTCACATGTTTTTTAACTCATTGCCAGAGCGGTGGTAGTATACATAATGCAGGAGCATCAACAACTTTTACTCTGCTAAAATTAAAAAGGCTTCATTTTTCTCTCATTGCAATAGCACAATCTTACAATTTCTTTGACACCATCAGAACTACTGGAAAAACTTTCAAATACTTCTCATATGTGCAACTTTTTTCTTTAGTCTTGACAATGATGTTTGTTATAAGTCTTTTAATAGGATGTATTTGATTTTCTTCTGAATCTTCCACAAGATTTGTTTGAAAAGAAGATCTTGTTTTAACATTTATTTTTACTTTTCAGCCTAGTGAGCAATTTATTTCCAACACAATCATTAGAGTTCCCTCTACATTTATTTGCACTCAATCTAAAGACGTGCAAAAGCCTGAAAATAGTTGCATTTTTCTATCGCAGTTACATAATCTCACCCTGTAGCAAATTTAAGGACCATAAAATAAATCTACATTTATTCCGATTCTTTTTTAAGTTTATACTACTTTGATAAAAGATACATTTATTAGAAGACCTTTGTCATTGGGCTGTCAATATATTAGACCCTATGTATTTACAATCTGAATCTCTTCAGAGATTCAACGTGGCAATGACTCGAGCCAGAAGCCTGCTGGTTGTGGTTGGAGACCCCAGAGTCCTGGAAATAGATCCAGTGTGGAACAAGTATGGCTCTGTATTTTCTTA
Source organism: Xiphophorus maculatus (assembly GCF_002775205.1). Lineage (NCBI taxonomy): Eukaryota > Metazoa > Chordata > Actinopteri > Cyprinodontiformes > Poeciliidae > Xiphophorus > Xiphophorus maculatus. Next base: position 10,307,435 of record NC_036450.1, read on the forward strand.
CAAGTACAAGTAAAAAGATTTAGCAGAACTCAGTCTGACATGCCTTGTGTGCTAATCTTTCTCTCTTAGGCTTATCCATTACTGTTTAAGAGAAAGAGCATACCGTGGCATCAATATTTATGATCTGAAGGCAGGCACAGAGGTCGCTTACCCCTTGTCAAGCTCCGGGTAAATGGCAGATTTGCAGATCCAGAGACACTGTTGTCTGCCAATTATTTTAATAATAAATGTTTGTGTTACAGCCCTCAGCAGAAAATGAAACCAAAGGTCGCATTCAGCTGGTAGAATCAAAAGCATTCAACACAGAAATAAACTTCATCCAAAGCATGTTTCACTATTTCATTCTGTCTTAAGGTAATCAAGAATCTGAAGTTTGGTGCATATTTAATGTAGCATGTGCAAGACATACAAAACAATGTACCATTCAGACAACACAGCCGATCATACAAGTACAAAACCTTCATACAAAACCATTAATAACATTTCATGTCATGGAGACTTTCAGACCCCAAAGTGAGTATATTCTTCAGTTATCCAACATTGAGGTTTTTACCTGCCTTCCTATCCTTCTTACTATGTGAGATTTTAAATTAAACCCACATCCTGGAAAGAAATGAAAGAAGCTATTATCTTGTGGCTTTTTTTTTTTTATCTCTCTATTAGCCCATTTTGAATTTTAAATAGGCCGTGTTAGATGCATATTTCAGGTAAATACAAAGACATGGAATAACTGAAAGTTAAACATTCAGATCAATTTAAAAGACGTTATGCAGTGGAGTAGTAAATTATTTAAACCCAAAAATGCTTCAATTACATTTATTTTTAATTGTATAAAAATATACTTTATTGTTAATGAGTATGGATGCTTTTACCAAGATTAGAACAAATCAGAGAAGAAATTAAACAGAAAAAAACTACCTCAGGGTAAAATTACCTCAGTATTCCTAACTCTTTTTTCGCTTGCTGGTGTTTTATATAAATAGAAAAGAAGAGCTAACAGTCCTGAATATTTTTTATTTTTTTAAGAAAAAAGTTTTTTTTAAGTATTGTCTTGTTGCTTTGGTTATTTATTTATTGTCTTGTTTTGTTTTTGTTGTTGTTGTTGTTTGTTTTGTTTATAAGGCACCAGAGGATTTGCTGGGTGATTTACGCACCCAGTAAATCAAAAGAAACAATTCAATTGAATTTATCTATGAACAATTTCCCCAATGATATAAAAATAACAACAACTTTAGAGCAGCTAAAATTGGTGGAATATAGGCTACTCAATTTGACTTTAATAATCATATATTGTATAGTTTACAAGTTTACAATTGTAAACTATACAAGTTTATATTGTATAGTTTACAATTGTATAGTTTACTCTTATTATTGTACAAAGTCGCCCTTGCACAGGTCATGGAGAGACAGGGTGCGCCCCTTTACTCCTCCAGAAAGCAGGACTGTCCACCGAGTAGGTGGAGTTTATAGCCATTTTACATTTGAAGCAACTCGTAATTATCAACTACAGACTTACTCATATGAAAGCAATACGATAGCTTGGTTGCATACATAACAACATCGTCTCAAACAATGAATAAATTCAATGATTCGGCTTAACATGTGCCATCTGTTACACATGGCAGTCAGTGGTTATGACTTACAGGAACTCAAATCCCTCTAACAAGCTGGCCTCGACGTTACACCTTCGGCAAAAACTCGTTTTCCTCAGGAAAACTCCTCTTTCATATTTTGGTCATCGCCTATTCGTAGGTTGTTCGGCGGCTGACTGTTATGAAACTCACCCAGAAGCTGTAGCTCTCGTCTTCTTATTGGTTAATCCGGCTGTTTACAGGTGTGTCACTCTTTCAAAGTAACCAATCCGAAAACGGGAACCAGCTTCATATTAACGGGAAACTCTGTAAGGGTTTGCGTTTTTGTTAACATTTCTCTACACTTTTTCGCAATAGGCGTAAAGCTTAGCGATAAATATCCATAACTTCGTTTTAATAAATACAGTCATTTTCTGTTCAACCATGGCTTTTGCTGAAGCTCTCTTTGTTTGTTTAGACGGGAACGCGCCTGCGTGCCCACGCCTTTTATTACAGGTGCCTTCGATGACCTCATCCCCCAGGAGGACGGACAGACTTCAGGTGAGGTCTAATCCCGTGGGTGACCTGACTGTTAATAGTGTAGTATTTTGTAGCTGTGACAAATTCCACCGAAGTGGAGTTAAAAACCGTTTTTTCATACAAAGCTTTTAAAAGAGAACAGGAGCTAGTTTTGTGTGCAGCGAAGCACTTTTATATTTATGCCAAAACATTAAGGTGGCGTAGTAAATTTCCACTCGCTTTTTTAGTCACGCCAAACGGATACTATGAGCAATTCAACAACGATAGGAGCCGAAATGGAGGAATTTTTTGAAACGGTAAGTTTGCACCTAAAACTGAGTTAGTCACAACATCACTGAGACCAGAAGCTTTGGCCACATTCTGGTTGCAGTCATTGTTTGTCATTTGTTAGACTTATTAACAGCTGCTTCACAACGCACATGATTAAAGTTACATTTTACAACAGTAAAACTTAAATGGCCTGCAGGGTTGCCTCGCAGCAAAAGCTCCATGGTTTGAATCTTGGGCAGTGGTCATTGTGGGTGGCTTTTGCATGGTTCTTTCTGGTTACTCTGTAGCTCCCACACAAAAACATGGCAATGGTTTGTTGGTTACTCAAAATGGTCCTTTTGTGTGAGTGCGTGTGTGTAAGGTTGTTTTGGGTATTGGTAAGCTGTCCAGACCATGGTGGTTTTTGATATAAGAATTGGGGGCAGTTGTATTGGGCGGCATTCAAGAGGGGAACAGTGACCAAGAACTACAAAATAAAATGTATGTTATGAATCTGTTGTGCCCTTAAAAGTTTACTACTTATATTCATGTGCACATTATATTCTGCTAAGTATTAGGAGACTATAAGCTACCTACTTTCTGCTTGAAAAAAATTCTAATTGCTTGCATTTTAATTGATTGAGCGCATTGGAGTCTCAAATGTGTCCTATTCCTTTTGCAGCTTAAATATGTCATAATTTTATATATAATTTTCAGGTTGCTAATGCCAGCTGATCTACTTTAAGTTCCTAATGTGAAGTGATGGACCACCATACACAAAACTAATTTTAGCAATTTGTTTTCTTTTACTGTCACAGATTCAATGTAGTTTACCAAGAATGAACACTTGCAAAAAGAAGTGAGGAAATGCAAGTTTGTATATGTATAACATCATTTACATAAACAGTAATTTAAAGTTCTCTACAGAAAAAACAAAGAACAGAGATGAAAACATTGACAACATTGGTGGTTGTTTTTTGGCTTGTTCTGACATTTCAAGTAGCCTAATGTTGGTGGGATTTTTGTGTGTAGGTGGGTGAGATAAGAAACCTCATTGAAAAAATTTCCAGCCAAACAGAGGACATGGAAAAAATACACTGCTGCATCCTTTCCTCTTCGCACAAAGGTAAGACTTTCTGGAATATTCAGTGAAGCATTTAAATTGTGTAGCAACTCAGTGTTCTATTAAGCTCCCTAAAGATACACACACAAAAAAACAACAAGAGCAACAGAAATATGAGAAGTTTAACAGAGCTTTATTTGTTTACAGAAGGGACGCGGAAACCAGTATAGCAATGCCCTGTAAGCATATCTGTGCTATTTGGAGATGAAAAAGATTATGTAACCATGCTTCCAGAATTTAAGATGGGAACAACCAATGTTTTGGGATATTTCTATACATTTTCTTTGCACTGGCTAGATTTTGCTTAAATACACTGTTTTATGTTACACAAAATTACTGAATTACAGTTCTACCATAAAGAGAAATGTAGTCTAAGCTTTTTAGATTGGTTTAGACACAGAAAATGCTGAAAAAAAAGAGTTCCTCACTTTATAAAGCAAATTTGTTCAATCTGGGTTTTTTTAGGAAGTAAAGATGAACTGGAGCTGATAAACAACGAGACCAGGAACAACGCCAAGTTGGTCCAAACCAAATTAAAATGTAGGTGTTACAAAATGGAGTCAAAATTGCTCTCTGCTGGAACCTATGCAATATTTGTGTACATTTTTAATATTTCCCTTTGAACAATCATTTGAAATAGGTGCAGCTTTGCTGAACACCAAACTTCCTTAAAAACTTGGAGTGAAGTCAGAATGGTATAATTTGATTGGCAAATGAATAGAAGAGGAAATATCACTGTCCACTACAGCTCATCATCATTCAATCATAAAAAGTTCTCAGAATATTTTGCCTTGCTATGTAAATTGTGAAGGGAAACCTGGAACGCATGTTAGTTGCTATCTGATGTGGTTTGTAATTACATTGGATCTGTCTTGTGTATTTCAGTAATGCAGAAGAACTGTTCATCAGAAGACAACAAAACTAATAACTCTGTAATTTGTCGAATTCGGAGGAATCAGGTTGGTACCTAATACTTTAATTTTTCTCATGGATAGTAATTTCATTTTTTTTAAATCAAATCATTGCTTCTATACTTATGTTCTGAGAAACTAGTGCCCTCTCACTAGCTTCTCAGTCTTTTTGAAAAAGAAAATTATCCACAGAATAACATCTTTGTTTATAATGAGCATGAGGTGCTTTCATACAAAGACATCCTTTGTTTAAGGCCAAACCGACCAGAAGCATTATTTGTTTAAAAAGCTCAAATTTGGTCTCATCTGACCAAAATAAACTATTGCTGTCAAAGTTCCTGTAGGAATTAGAAAACTCCACATTTATATTTGTGATGTAGAAGAAAAATGGTTAATGAGTTCAGTGAAGTTCAACAAACATCAGCCTTAAATGGCATTTCTTATCTTCCACATTTTGTGGAAAAACAAAGAAATTGCTCTGTGCCACAACAAACAAAATAAAAATACATTATTGATTTTTTTTGTGAGATTATGCTGTAACAATAATCCTAATGTCACAGTTTAATTGCATAAAAAATGATAAATTAGCAAATATAAGCCTAGTATCATACCAGGTTGTGATTGTAATTGCATATGCCCTGCTTTATGTCATAGGCTGTCATTGTACTAGTCATTGCATTGCAAATTTTAACCTTGGCTTCCAAATAAATACTTTTGCCGACTCCCTTCTGCCAGCACTCACACCTGACTCGTTGGTTTTCTGAAGTCATGAAGAGTTACCATAAGATACAGATTTCCTTCAGAGAGAAATGCAAGGCCCAAATTCAGAGACACCTCGAGATTGGTAAGTCATTATTGCAATAGTAATTGCTTTTTATTTCCAGTTTCAATGCTTTTCTTTGAGAGCAAACTGAGATCAAAGTCAAATCCCTCATTTGTGTTCATAGACTTGGCCAATAAAGCAGATTCTGGTCTTGTTCTTTACCATTTCTAGTCATAAAATTGCAGGATTGTTTTATTTAGCATGTAAATAATATGACTTACATCCACTCAATTTCCTGCCAAGATTGTTTTGAATTCTGTTACTTTATGTATCGCTGAGCCGGAAAAGGTTGATATATTAAACCACATTCCAATAGAGTATGTGTTAATCTCTTTATCCAGTTTGTTAATTGGGATAACTTTGAAGCAGTGTTATGTGTGCTGTTATGTTTTAGAATAGTATTTTGTCTTAATTAAGGCTTAGAATAACACACTAATTGTGACATTCTACGGCAAACTTCCAGAAATGCGAACAATTTTTCACTTCTTTTACTGCAATGATTCCATTGTTTTGTGTAAAAGATTTTATTTCATTTTGTAATTTCTAATTTGCCTCCATTTTACATGCTACAGATTCTAAGTACTAATTTCTCATTTGTTTCCCATAGTGGATAAAGTCACAACAGATGACGAGCTGGAGGATATGCTGCAACGTGATAATCTTGCCATTTTCGTATCTAATGTGGGTGAAATCCCAGATATTCTTCCAATACAATCTTGTGGTATTTGAATAAAAAAAAAATATTTATAGATGTAAGTATATAAAAATAATGTCCCTTTTTTACCCTCTAAAAAAGATCCACTTTGATGCCCAATTTTCAAGTCGTGCTCTCTCTGAGATTGAAGGACGTCATCAGGACATCATCAGCCTGGAGTGCAGCATTAAAGAGCTACATGAGATATTTACAGACACAGCCATTCTGTTGGAAATGCAGGTAAAATGTCTGCCCCAAAAATAAATGTTCATTGAGAACAGATTTAAAATATAACTGATGAAATGACTAACATTGTGTCTTTTTAAAATTTCCACCAGGGAGAGTTAATCAACAATATAGAAAAGAATGTCACCAGTGCTGGAGGCGATGTACGTGCATCAAAAGAAGAAACACAAAAAGCACTTGAATACAAGAAGAATCGTTATAAGGTTGTATCTCTCCCAAGCTTCTTCAAGTCCTTTAGGAGACAAACCAATACTAAAGCTGCTGATGAAAGTTCTTCTGAAGACTGCATCAAGTATTCCTGACACACATCAGAGCCTTGGAGAATTATTTTTATGTATTGTTTGCAGTTCTTCATTCAGTTACTCACTTAGCCACTAGGTGGCAATGCAACAACATTGAAATATCAGGCTGTACCTCGTCTAAAGTTTCTTCTTTTGTTTAGTTTTTTTTTTTGTCAAAGAAGTTTTCAAAATATATTAAGCAAAAAATAATGTCAAGCCATATGGATACTGAAAAAAGATCGAGTGTTTATAATTTGATGTATTTATAATTGCAATAAAGTTTTAAAATTGATTTAGAAAAGGTAACCTGAGTGTCCAAACTGTTGACTTGTAAAATTATGTTTTGTGCATACTACTTGTTCATAATGAATGCTGTGAAATAGAAGTTTTTAAACTTTGTGTTCTGCCTCTTCAAAATTTGTGGTCTCCTGCTGTGATTAATTAACAAACAGTTTAAATAAAATGTATAAAAATAGCTTTAGTAGTTGCAGTCAACTTGTAAATTAGAAATGTACTGATCAGAGTCTTACTGGCTTATGTCTCGTTTTGCCTTTTTGTGGGTCTGATCTGGTGACTGTAAAATCTTCTGTTTTTAAATTAACAATGACATGTAAATAAACTGCTTTAAAGTATAAGGAACGAAGGCTGGCATAATCAACAAAACGGGTAAAAAAGAAAAAGTTTCTCAATAAAATAATGATGATGGCAGAAAATAGAACATAAGTAATTATGTTAAATATTTTTGATCTATAAAAAGTCTGATGCAAATTTATATTTTGGTATCTAATTTGGTACTAATAACTGATTTATTCGCTTTACCTACGTAATATGCCTATTAGGTTTATTATGTCCAAATTCCTTTTATATTTATGTTCATGTTATTTATACGTATTGCTGCTTCAGTTTGTTTTGTTTTTTTCATTTTTTAATGCACAAATTGGATAGGTAATGTTCACTTATGGTGTATTTAATAAACTGGGAAAAACATCAGATTTTTCAGTGTGTGGCTTCCAGTTTCTAATCACAAGCTGCTCAGTTGGTAAATTACTTAGAAACTGGATAGCATCAAAAAGTGTCCCCAAAGAGTGTATGCATCATGTACATGGAGTAACTTCAGTAAACACACTTTGATATTGTGACCTTTGTGAAAGTGCAGTCTCAGATAGCATTGGATTTAATTTGATGCTCCACTGAGAATAAAGTGGGACTAGTGTGGCTGTAAATATATTTTTTAAAGGTTGAAATTATTTTACTCATGCCTTAACATAAATGAACTGTTAACAGTGTAACATTTCTAATAGTGCACATTAAGTACCACATTGTCTTTAATTCTTGTTAATAAATATAAAAACTGAGAATTTACATAAAGGCTTCATTTGACTTTTATCCTCACTACTGATTCTTATTTGTGATGTTGTTGGACACTTGCATTAGGCAATACCTATAGGGTTATAATTGAATGACATTTGTGTAATTTGCTGCTGCACTTGCTAAATGTGCAGGCTATTGGAGTGATAAGAGTGATGCCATATCTATGTTTAATGTATTATTTCCCACATGGTCCATATGTCTTAAAAGCTATTGACTGGCTGTTACTTGTGTGATTTGTAGTTACTTAAAACCATTTTGTTATCGCATTTTTCTCTTTGATCTGATTAGAGTTGAAAACAAACAAGCCTGCATTGTGGGAATACTGCCAGGATGAACCCATTGACTTTTCTCTCAGACTGCATTTCACATCCAACCCCTCCGCCCCTCCGCTTGTGCTACCTCAGGATAAAATTTCACAGCACCTTTGTACTTTGCTGAAACCACTGATTTCCAAATTGCTATGGAAAAGTGTGGGTGTATAGAAAAAAGATGACTGTGAATATGGGGATAAAAAAAGGACAAGATGTGAGGATAAGAAAAAGCCAGACATACAAACATGACTTATTTATTAGATGTGCCAGAGTGGTGAACCCAAAAAATAGAGCTTGACCACAATTTAAAAGGGCTGAGTGATGTGTGGCTGTGTAAAATGTGGGGGCCTGGCCCTCCTCCCAAAGACCCATTAACCATTTCCCCAATCTGGAATGAAATATGAGGAAAATCTGGAAGAATTAGGGGATGAAAAGTCTCATTTTCTGCTTCCTCGTGGAGCCTCCGTGGCCGGCTTACTTCTTAGCTTTTCCCTGGGCAGCCACAGCCTCCATGGCCTTCTTCACGGTTTCCTCATCACCGAGGAAAGACATGGGCTTGACCGGCTTCAGATTTGCATCCAGTTCGTATACGATTGGGATTCCTGTTGGAAGGTTCAGCTCCATGATGGCTGCATCAGACATATCTGGAAAAGACAACACAAAAAACCCCCTGAAATCAGAAGTATGAGTATTTGAACTGATATAAATATATGGCTAGATAACAGTACTAATTGTCATTGTTCTTGACAAATTGCCCCCAACTTTATTTTGGTTAAATGTGCACAGGAAGTCTAAAGCAGACCAATAAAAGTGTATAGTGCAGCCTTAGCACCTCACACTGACTTTGATGTTATGACAGACTGCTTAAATGAATATTTATTTGTTGCATATAGTGAAAATAAAATTATTTGAAAAATACATTAAAATATTAGATGCTTTTTGTGAATAAAATAAGTATTTTATTAAATTAAATTTAAATGTCTATTTTTCAAATAATCTGTGTTATTTTTAATGAATCAGTGACAAATTTACATAATTGTTTAATTAACCATCCAGTTTCTTCACATTTATTATGTTTTAAATTAATTACATATTTTTATATAGATACAAAATAATCTGCCTTTCTTATTGTTTGCCAGACACTTCTTCTATTATTCCCAGTGAATGAAACTCCCTTATTCATCCCTGACCACTGCTTAAAAATGTACAACCTTTCAACATAAAGGTCGTGACTGTAATGGGAACCAGACTCATGACCCTCTACCCTGCACTCCAGTGCAAGAGTCTTTGCAGACTATTTATAAGCACTGGAATCAAAAGCTTAGTATCTCAAGGTATTTTCTTCTATGTAAATCTATTCATAGTTGTGCTGTTCTCTTGAATTAAATCTCTGGAAACTATTTAAGAGTTTTAGATTTTATAAATAAAAACAACACAACTGTGCCCGCTTGCTCACTGCAAAACTCACCCTCTAGGTGCTTGACTATGCCACGGAGGCTGTTGCCATGGGCAGCGATGATAACATTCTTTCCTGCTTTGATTTGTGGAGCAATAACCTCGTTCCAGAATGGCAAGGCACGTGCAATGGTGTCCTTCAGAGACTCGCATGTAGGCAGCTCACCAGGCTTCAGGTCTTTGTAACGCCGGGACTGGAATGAACCAAAACAGAAGCAGACTGTTGCCCTTGTAGGGAGCTATATCATGGTTAAGTTTAGGTGTCTCACCTCACTGATGATTTTGTGGTAAGAGTGGTCCTTATCCATAGGTGGAGGTGGGATGTCAAAAGATCGACGCCAGATCTTCACCTGCTCCTCACCGTGCTTCTCGGCGGTCTCTGCCTTGTTCAGACCAGTGAGGCCTCCATAGTGGCGCTCATTCAGGCGCCAGGTGCGAATCACGGGCAGCCACATCTGGTCAGTGACCTCCATTATGGTCCACAGGGTCTGAATAGCGCGTTTCAGCACTGAGGTGTAGCACACGTCAAACTTCAGGCCTGCCTCCTTAATAGCCTGGGCTCCACGCTTGGCCTCTTCCACACCCTTCTCACTGAGGTCAGCGTCAAACCAGCCGCAGAAGCGGTTCTCCTGGTTCCAGGCACTCTCTCCATGGCGGACAATAACTAAGCGGTGGACAGCAGTCATATTTAATAGTTTTCCTTGGATTTTTAGCTCTAAACTAGGCACAGAGCTCTCAGCCCTTCTAAGTTGCTCTTTCACACACTCACTGGCTGCCCAACAGTGAGTCCAGACCAACATACCAAAATCTTTTTATAGCGGACCAGCCCCCCAGCATTCCACCTGTGAGGGCATTTCACCCTCTGATGGACACACAAAGCAGGCCAGTAAACCAGACCACAACTGGGCTTATGGGAGAGGCTGGGAAGGCCAGAGGTCAGGGATAAACCAAAATAGCAACATGACTTTTAAAATGAGATCTGTGCAACAAAAGTGTAAAGAGCACAGTTGGTGGCACATAGTTTTCTCATCCTAAAATGAATGACTAAAAAGCTGACAATAAAACTACTGTGAACAATTCTTAGTGACTTTTACATTTGCCATCCATTTGTTTGCTAAACCTTTGACCTTTTATCAATCTATACATGCATCATCCACCTGTCTTTCCATTTGTCTGCCATCCATCCATTCTTTATTCATTCATCATCGATTTGTGTAAAATCTGTGTTTCTGTTTTCTATCAGTCATTGGTCTACTGTGCATACATTCATTTTTTTTGTCATTCATCCATTTATCCATCTGTCCTTCCTAACACTCACCCTTCTTGATTCTTTTGTCATCATCATGAGTCCATTCATCCCTATATCTGTCCATTTGTCCTTTCAGTTTTAATTTATTCATCCAGGTTCCATTGTCCATTTTTTTGTCCATAGTATTTTTAAATCCATTGCATTTTGAAATGTATAGTTTTATATTTTTATACCATATAAACTTTTAAACTTTATGATTTTCCCTCCAGGGATTAAGAAACTAACTACTATAACTTAATCCATTCATTCTTCTGTAGTCCATTTGTCAATAAAGGAAATCATTACTTATAGGTTTAAAACTGTGAATGTGAAATTTTGTACAAATTCTGAGTTGTTTCAAAATCTCTAGGTTTGCAACATAAATTCACCATGAAATTCTTGACAAATATTTAGTCTGATGTTTAGTGTTGTATCTTATGACCACTAGGTGTTGATCTTGTAAAGAATAAGCAAGTGATGTTTTTACCGGTATTACTCCTTCTTTTTTTACTTTTAAAAAAGATGAATTGCAAAAAATTGTATCAGGTTTAATCAAAAAAGTTTAAAAAAAAGAACACTTTTATTTTTTTATATAAGAAAAGTCAAACATTTAGTTTACTCTTATATGTTCTTGTGTTGTATTGAACAAATGCAAGTGTATACAGTATTCTACAAGAACAAGTCTTAGAAGCTAAATATTCTGCTGCATTGAACAGGAAATGTAATGCCAGGAAGGAGCAATGCGCAGAAACTCCCAGAACGGACATAATGGAGCTGGCTTGGAAACTGAACCACAAAATCCAAAAGCTGAAATATGAAGCAAAGTGTTCTGTCATCCTCCTGTGAAATTATGATCCACTAGAAAGGCAGAGGTCCAAAAAAAGAATATTAATGGAATTCTAGGATTAATGCCAACCTGCATCATGTGACCTTGGATTGTATTGTATATAAAAAACTGCATTGTAAGGAAAAAAAAACTCCTTTGCCTTAAATTTCTCTGGTTATATTTTTTAACAACCATATTAAATGTAAGTAATATCGGGAAACTGGTGACCACATTCACCCGTTTGCTAGTTACAGGTTTTGTTTCAAGTTGGTATAAGAAAATGTAGCCTTTTTCATGTTTTTATTAAATTACTGATTCACTATCAGTGTTTGTTAATACCTGACATTCAGTACTCATCATCTCTCTTGACCTAACAAGCTACAAGTTTGTTATTACGCCTTTAAGCATTTTCATTTGGTTGAAAAGGCGACTTAATGATCTGCTGTCTCGGTTGTATCTCCCAGAGTTCTGTAAGCATCTTGTCTGCAACAAATCGCCTCGGTGCAGACTGTGAAGCTGCTGTTTGAGATGGAAAAAGTGGACACAAGGGAGTTTGCGTGATCACAACTGTTCCGATGACTCAGCCTGCAGAGTCATACAGCTTTCACTGTATATAGAAACACAGAACTGCCTTTGAGGGCTCTACTGGCCTTTGGTGCAAGGAAGAATTACACAAACAGCACTGGTTACAGATCAAAGCACGGTCAAATAAAAATATACCGCACTCACATTCAAACTATGTTCAGTGATATTGATGCAAAGCGCTGCAATGAACAGCAAAAATGTATGATGCTGACTGGGTGAGATGAGACTTCATGTGCAAAATGTTGAGCAGGTCATTGCACATTATATGCACAGATTCATGTAATCATTAGGCATAGGAAAATAAAAAATATAAGTCAGCATTTAAGGGGCATCTAATTAACTGCATGTATAGCCAAGCAGGACTTGACAAAAATAGTTTTTACAAAATTAAAGTCAACAGACAGCAAACAGGAAGACTTGCCTTAAAAAATTTAAAATATGCCTTTTGAACATAAACATGCAGCCCACAGTATGTATTTATCGCGACAGATAGAAAACAAAGTACGGTAGTATGAAAATGTAAATGGGAGGACAATTATGTGCAGTATATTGTTTTTTAACAAAAATGTAAATGTTGCGGTCTGCACTTAAATTCAGCTTCACTTTGTAGAATATTTTACTGCAAGCAGTAATTACTTTGAGGTAAATATGTAAATTTATATTCTTGTCCAGTCCTGCAAAGCTGTCCGACCCCTGGCATACTGGACGGCGTTAATCTGTAAACATTAACATTTAAGTCTTGCCACACATTGAATTTATGTCTGAAGTTTTAATGGACCACTCCAAAGTGATATATTGTGTTGCTTGTGAGAGGACCAAATGCAGGCAGCGGGCAGAGTAATTGCAAAAACATATATCTCTTAATGATAACTTTTAAATTTTGCACTTTTAGTATAATAATTTTACACCAATTATTTCTCATGGATGATTTATTTGCAGTGATCTATCATTCCTTAAAGAGCTTTAGACAATGTTTTTTTTTTTGTTTTTCTTTCCAATACAAGTTTAACTTGGTTGTACAAGGCTACTAGTGAACAAACTATACCACCACCTAAGACCTGAGTAGCTTCTTTGTTTATTTAGAATTGACAACTTTGCTCGCTGCGGCTTCAAAAAGTCAAGAAAGGCACATTTTGCTCTGCTCCAAATTTCTGCTGAGGGAGGAGTTTACAGAAACAGCAGCCTAATGAAAACTTTTTTTTTCCTCTCTGTGATGAGGCTTGGATTGTTGTATATCTACCCATCCATCCATTTTCTTACACCCTTATTCCATTGGGAGTGGGAGGGGTGCTGGTGCCTACCTCTAGCTGTCAACAGGCGGGAGGCGGGGTGCACTCTGGAAAGGTCGGCAGTCCATCGCAAGGCAGGTTGTTGTATATAGGCACTTAATTTATTGCGTGTGGGCAAATCTTACTAACAGAGCTGTCTTCCTTCGTCACAAAACAGACAAACGGTGAGACGACAGCACTCTTAACAATCTGTCTCCGTAAATGTCAAAGTAAGGATACACTTTGAGCTTTGGATATTTGTAGCATATAATGCAAAAAACACCAAATTATATTATATTCCATTATTTGTATGCCAAATTCAGTTATTCACCTTAAATTGGCAACTTGGCTTGATTTTGGACTTGACCTGCTTGATCTGGACAGCAGTCAGAATTTTGAGAAAGGAGGATGGCATCTATACTCACCTGAACACTTCTGGGAGTTAGTAGAGAGTCTCTGACCCTAAGGAAGTGCTTGGGTGGTAAAGAAGCTGAAAAGAACCAAACAGAAGTTGGCAGCAGGCAGAAGCACATAAATTATAGTGTACCTTTTAGGTTTTCAGCCAAATTGTTTGGATATGCCTGACATATTCAGCAGAGAGTGAGAGCAATTAAGTATGAAGCAGCTAAAGTGACAAAAAACAGGAACAATAGGAAGTAAATCAAACCAGACATCAAGGAAAGGCATATTTCAAAATGAAGGAGGAAATAAAATTTACTCTAAAGAAAACCGTGACTGGAGACTAGATCATAGATCAGATTATCAAAGACTTAAACTACACTAAAAGTATAGAAAATTAACCTCCAAAAAGTCTAGTAAACCAAACCAACACATATATAGGCTTTGATCTAAACTATTCCAATGTAATTTTGTGTGTATGTTTAGACTTGGTGATCTACTGGAGTGTGATGATCTCGTATGTCTCTAGCAGCTTCTGACAGTTTGTTTGTGAAGGATCACTGTGTGTTTTGCTCCATCTATCATTCCAGTTGCCTTTGTTAGTGTATCCCTAACTGCAAAGAAAAGTATCCAAACGGGGCATTTTTTCAATAAGATCAAATTTGGGAAATACACTATTATTAATTGACCTTCCAACAGATTTTCCCATCTGAGCTGTGGATCTCTGGTTCAGGTTGTGACCTCAGGACATTTGATACATGTCTTCCTATCCTCTCTATTTGCTTGTTTCATGTCTGATAAATGTTGATGGGTCCACTGGTCCCACCAAAAACATCTTACGGGGGAAAAAAATGACAATAACATTGACTTCCTCCACAGTTAAGATGAGGCAATTGGTTGTACTATTTTTATTATTTATGGGTATGCTAGTAAAGGAGGCTGAATACACTTTTCATTTCATCTATCATTTTTGCTTTTACTTCAAAATTATAAATTACTTTGTGTTTGTGTACATACAATCCCAGTAACTTGTAGCAAAGCTTGTGGTTCTAAGTAGACATGTACAAATTACAGCTGAAAAGTTGACACACCTGATGAACAAGTTGAAAGATGACGTCTCTCTCAAGCTTTGGATTTTCTTAAGAGACAATTTGCCTTATTTAAACCTTAACATGCAGTTTAAGCAGAAGTATGTTTTATTAATAGTTGTAATAATGCTTTGCTTTCTTTATGCATCCATATTATTAACAATATGAATTCTGCTCTGGGACAAAAATGGGAAGAACCAACTTAGTCTTAAAAAATACATATACAATGAGTATTTTTGCTGCTTTCACTATGTCATCGTTTACCTTCTCTTTGTGAGGAACCTTAACAATGCATGTTTTTGAGGTCACAGCTGTAATTCTTGTCTCTACCAGAAGAAGGCAAACTGTCACGACTGATGCATCAGGAGAACCCATCTCCTTATGCAGTTTGTTTCTTCCATATTTTAGAAGAATATAAATAATGAAGACATCAAACAGCTGTTTGTGATGCTGTAAAGTCCAGTCTCAAGATTTCAGATAAATCTGGCTGTTACTTGAGTTTTTGTTTCTTTACCTAAAGAACCATAATGTGTTTACTGTCTAAAAAATGTAATACCAATTTCATAGGAGTCTTTCTCCTCCTATGCCTATAGCAGCTCTCTCTGATTTTATGCTACTGCAGTGAAAGCCTAGAGAGGCTGCATTGTCAGAGTTTGGAGAAAGTGCTTGCGTCAGACTCTGTCCTGCTATAAAAGCTCAGCCTGCCGCTGCAGCAAGCAGTCGGGGCTTAAAGCTGAGCCCTCTATACACCTCCCCACCCACACAGACACAAAGAGAAGAGGGAAGAGCAGCAAGTCCCTCCAACACTCAGCCATGAGTAGCATCGGATATGACCCCTACTATGCCTCCTCGTTGTACAAACACCTGTATGTGGAGCCCACCTCCCGGGTGGTGGTGAGAGGGAGGACCCATGCCGGCTACTCTTCCCGTGCATCCCCTCAATCTTCCTCCCGTCTGCAGTACTCCTCCCCCAGCCGGGTGTTGTTCTCCTCTTCCTCCCCGGCCTCTTCCTTGGAGCGGGAACTCAGCCAGGCAGCCCAGATCAGCTCCGACTTCCGAGCCGTACGCACCCAGGAGCGCAGCCAGCTGCAAGACCTGAACGACCGCTTTGCAGGCTTCATCGAGAGGGTGCGTGAGTTGGAGCAGCAGAACCGTGCTCTGGAGGCAGAGCTACTGCTGCTGAGGCAAAAGCATGCTGAGCCATCTCGTCTCAGAGCATTGTATGAGCAAGAGGCCAGAACTCTGAGAGCAGCTGTGGATGAAGCAAGGGCAGAGCAGCAGACTGTCCTTGGCCAGAGGGAGAGGCTGGAACAAACCCTGAATTCAATGCAGGGTCGTTATGAGGAGGAGATGTTGGCTCGGGAAGAGGCTGAGGGCAAGCTGATGGAGGCCCGTCGTGAGGCAGATGAGGCTGCCTTAGGAATGGCCGAGCTGGAGAAAGGTGTTGAAACCCTGCTGGACGAATTGACCTTCCTCAAAAGGATCCATGAGGGCGAGGTGGCTGAACTTCAGGCTCAGGTCCAGCTGGGGGTCCAGGTAGCAGTTGAATCTGAAGCTGCTGCTCCGGATCTGTCCGGTGCTCTCAGGGACATCCGATCCCAGTATGAGAGGCTGGCTGCAAGGAACATGCAGGCGGCTGAGGAGTGGTTTAGGGGGAAGGTGGGCTCTCTGACGGAGACTGTGGCTCAACACAGTAGTGCAGTTAAAAGCTCAAAGGATGAAGCAGGAGAGTACCGCCGTCAGCTGCAGGGCCGCATTCTGGAGATTGATGCATGCAGAGGCCTCAATGTATCCCTGGAGAAGCAGCTGCACGAGATGGAGGAGAAACAGAGTGCAGAGATAGCTGCTATGCATGTAAGTACAGGCATGCTGTAGTGTGATGCTTATGCAGATATTGTATTATATTTAAGGTACTCACCTTGCTTTTCTATTTAGGACACGATTGGAGAGTTGGAGAATGAGCTGAGGGGCACCAAACAGGAAATGGCACGCTACCTTAAGGAGTACCAAGACTTGCTGAATGTCAAAATGGCTTTGGATATCGAAATTGCAGCATACAGGTGAGATCTAAATACAGATGCATAGATCATCAGAGTGTTGATTAATCAAGTTAAAGTAGTCCTGGAAAACAAATGTCTATTTTTAACAGTTTCTCTCATTTAAAAGAGCAAATTCAAAACTTTGAAGACTCAATGTTCAACTTCTATCTTTGTGTAATAAGGGCCAACAGTACCGCAATTCAACTTGAAGTAAATAAATATTAATAAACACAATACATTATTTTAATAAATATGTAGAATTGTATATATTGAATAATAAATATCTCAAATTCTTTAAACATTTAATTAATTTAATAAATCATTAAATGTGAAAATAATTGCTTACAATTTTGATTTGTCATATTTTTAAAAAATAATTGTATGTACTATCTAAGGATTATTATGAATTTAATGAATTGGTCAGCCATATGTGTCAGTGAGTGGGCGGGGCTAGCCCTTCTATGGACAAAATGAGTAACTCAGTAACTGTACAGGTTAACTAACATTTGCTAGGTTCTATTTAATTTGACATAACGACTCTTTCAAAAAATGCATGAAATGAAACAATTATTGTCTAATATTAATAAGGTAGATGATGAACACATAAAAATTATTTTATTTTAAATTTTTCATTTTTTATTTTTTATTAAATATGTATACACAATAAGTTCTTAAGTATGTATTTATTCATGTATTTGAATTTCATTTACATCACATATATAAACACTGAACAAAATAATTTACTATTGAAAAAACTAATAATACATGCTTTTAAATTATACCATGAATCAATTCTAACAAGTAATATTTACATTTAGTTAGAAAATATTAAAAATCTTAGTTTCAATAATGACTAGAGACAACTGTCCTCTTTAATTATAGCACATGTAAACATTTATTTATTGACTTAATTGAATTTAGCCTCTTCCATGTTTTTTTGGCTGAAACAGGAAGCTTCTGGAAGGGGAGGAATCTCGCTTCAGTGTTGGGGTTCCTGGGGGCGTGGCCTCCCTCTACAGCCACAGTATGGCGACACCCTCCTTTGCCCGGCCCATGCTCTTTAGTCTGAGCTCTGGTACCTCGTATCTGATGACCTCCCGCCTGCTCAGCTCCAGCACTACTGAGGGGATAATTTCTGCCAGCCACGCCCAGCAAGCAGAGGCCAGCCCTCCTGCAGAAGAAGAGGAGGAGGAAGAGGAGGTTGAGGAGGTAAAGGAAGAAGAGGAGGATAAGCAGGAAGAAGAGGAGGGTGTAGAGGAACAGAAAGAAGAAGAAGAGGAAGAGGAGCAGGAGGAGAAAGAAGAGGGAGGAGAGCAGGAGGAGGAGAAAGGAGAAGAAGAAGGGAAGGAGGAAGATGAAGAGGCTAAAGAGGAAGAAGGTTAGTGCTTTTATTTTCAATATTTATAAACTCAATAATTAAGACTATGAATAATTTGAAAACTTAATGCGTTTTTTCAGGTGATGATGGAGAGGAGCAAAAGGAAGATGTTGAACAGGCTGAGGGAGAGAAGGAAGAGAAAGATGAAGGAGGAGAAGCAGAGGTCAAAGCAGAAACACAAGAGGAGGAAAAAACAGAAGCAACTGAGGATGAAGATGAAAAGGCCAAAGATGAAGAAATAGAGAAGGGAGAATCTAAAGAGAGTGAAGAGAAAGAGGAAAAGGAAGAATCAAAAAAGAGTGAAGAGAAAGAGGAAAAGGAAGAATCAAAAAAGAGTGACGAGAAGGAGAAAAAAGAATCTAAAAAGAGTGAAGAGAAGGCTGATGCCAAGAAGGAGGACAAACCTGATGTCAAAGAAGCTGCTCCAAAGAAAGATGCTACCAAAAAGGAGAAAGTTGAAGGAAAAACAGCCAAGCCCGAGCCTGCTGAAGATAAAAGCACAACAGGTAAAAAGTGAATTCTTTGGTTGCGACAGTGAAACTCTCTGCTCATTAATCAGATAAGACGCTGGCAATGCTGCTTGGTAACATGGTGCTCAATAAAACAGTCTGATAGCCATTTACAGCAACAAGTCAATCTAAACTGCTTCCCAATATCAAGAATAAACCATTAAAGTCTGACCGCACAGTTCCTCATGTCTGTAAGATGTATAACTGCTGAATGCTAACTTGAGTGTTTGTGTTTTGGGTGAATAAATAAAGATATGCCTCTTGAAGCCACATGTGTGGGTTATTTTTTCCTCTCTTTTCAAATTTTGAACTTCCACAACCATCAGAACTCCTTCATTTAAGTACATTTCTGTTAGTATCTTTCAGATCATCAGTTACAATATATGTTAAAAATGCATTTTAAAATGGTGAAACTTCCTGTTTTAATGAGACAAAATATCTGAGCTCCAATTATAAAAAAAAGACACCCAGGTTTTGAGTTATTGGTGACTCTTTGAAAACTTAAAGTTGGAAGATTAGGTCAAGCTGATGACGCTCCATTGTGATGAAAAATCTGAAAGCCTTTTTGCTATAGCTGGTTAAGTTGGTAACCACTTACGTATCCTACAAAGGTGACAGAGATAAATTGTTTTTTAAATCACTTAATACTCTTAAACTATACATAAGACACAAATATAGCAAAAGTCACTACTTAACTAAAATGAAAGCAAAAATTCTTATTTCTAGAAGTAGAATTCTGTTGTGACATTGTAAGCAGTCAATATTACTCACTTGTATAAAACAGATGTCTTGTCATTGAACTGACTAATATGCCAACAACTAGTCAATTTCCCAAAGTAGCATACACAAGGCTTATTGGAAACCCTGTTCTATAAATCTCAAAGCTGCTGTCACATTTGAAATAGATTACTGTATAGAGATCCTAGAATTTGTTTTGGGTACAATTAAGACAAAAGTATTGTGTTTGCAAAAAATGTGTAACACGTCTAAGCAAATTAGGTTAATGGGAAAAATTGTTTTTTTTATTTTCTAATCAAGTTTTGTTGGGAGGAAAAACACGTACTCCATTTAGAACTAATACATCAGAGTAGAGCTGAGATAAGTTCAGACTTATCCCATGTTAAAAAGTCTCATCACTTTTTGAGAGACTTTTTACAGAAAAAGCATTAGCAGTTAGTGTTATTGCTATTTACTATCCCTACAAACTATCATCAGGTTTGAGTCAAATGACTATTTACGGAGAGTTTTTATTTTTATTTTTGTACAATTAAGCTTGTGATTAATGTGATTCCTACAAAAGCCTATGTCTTTTGTAGGAATTGCCTCCAGTGTAAAACATACCACTACAAAAAGAGAAAAGCTGATGGTATAGGTCCTTATTAAATTGAATTGCTTAGTTTAAAAATAACATTATGACCAATAAAATGTCTTACTTGCAGTAGACGATTAAATTAAAGCCATATCAGAAAAGATACATCATACCTACTGTCCAAGATGGTTGTGGTAGTGTATTGATCTAGGGATGATTTACTTCTTCTGGACCTGTTCTACTTGCTGCAATTAACGATGCATTGCTTTTCAGTCTTTACCACAATATGCTGAAGAATATCCATCCACCAATTAATTCACTCTAGCTCACCCAACTATGACAAGAAAAAGAAATTTAGGAATCCAATTGAGATGCTATGCCCTTGGAAGCATTAACGGCCTTCCAAGGGCCGTTTATGCTGGAAAAACCCTGTAATGAGTCTGAATTAAAACAATTATGCAAAGAAAAGTGGGCCAAAATGTATCCACTGATATTAAAGACCAATAGCCATTTATTCCAATTGCAAAAGCTTGATATCAATTACTGTTGCCAAGTGTGGTACAAATCCTTTTTCTGTTAAGGGGGCAATTATATTTTTTATGTAGAGCCAAGTTGGTTTGTACATCTGTTATCCATAGAATGTGAAATCAACTATTGTAAATTGCTACTCTTACGTACTTAGCTTACATTTCCCTGATAATAATTTGTTTGTTACTCTGAAACTTACATGCATGACACAAAGCAAAGAAACAATTAAACTCTATGTTATAAACTTTTATAGTCTGTTATGTACTAGTAGCCATCTATTGATTTATTTAAAAAAAAACAAGTCTGCTGTATCAATGATGTCTACTTATGCATTAATATGAATAGACTGCAGCACTCTTAATCAGATAGGCAACACAAGGTTGCCTTTGTGGTTTTTTTTGTTTTTTTTAAACACAGTCTTACACACTTTTTGCTGACTAATGTGTGGACATTTACCTTCCCTGTCATCAAATCAATCATGTCTTATTGGGCTTATTTTTATACTTACAGAAAAAAATAGTCCTTCATATATCTAAAAATAACCAATAAAGCTTCATTTAAAGTCATTCTTTATATTAAAATGAAGAGTAAAAGAGTAAAGTATTTATTATATGAAATAGAAACCATTTCCAAAATATCTGGAGGATAGGTTTATTCAAACATAACCCAGTATGACTGCAAAAATGACAAGAGACGATGTTTTGGTTTTGTTATGATATTTATTGAGCAAAGGCTGCTGGGAAGTAGTTCAAGATGAGTAAAGTTATGGGACTGCAAACAGTAGCACCTCATTTATTTCTGTAATTAAATTCAAGTTCATTCTATGCATACAAGGATGCACAATTACATTTGTCTAAGTTGCTCTCAGGTAAACATAACAGACAGTGATAAAAAGCATGTTTAAGGCTAGGAGTTTTCTCAGATTTGTTAAGCTGTCATTGCTTCAGTTATTGGATGTATACTGGTATGGTTATGTGTTTCTCCAACTCATGTTTCGCATTTATTGTTTGTTACTGTTTCTGGCTCAGATGGCATCTTCACAAGTCAAGTAAGGCTTCTTCAGTAGAGTGCATGTCTGCGCCGAGGACCCTCCACCTGCCCAAACCCACCCCCACTACTTTAACTCAAAAATCTCCTCAACAGTCTCATGTTAAGTTATCTCTTTAAAGTGCATTTCTACCAAACAAACAGATAAGAGAGGAAAGTACTCCACTCTTCTGAGCTAGCATGCAGATACCCCATCCCTTCTTCCTACTCCTGGGATCACCTTATAAAAGCAGAAAGAACCTAAAAGAGGATAAAATGTCTCAGTCGCTTGCTCTTCGCTGCATCAGCGGCGAAGCTCGCTTAAAGCTTTCACTCAACATGCAGGTTTGAAGTTTGTCATGTTTTATTTTGGCTTCTCTCTATAATTTGCTTTTAGTGTGGTTTCGTTACATCGCTCTAGCTGTATGTATTTCATTGTTACGTTAGTTCTTTGTGGATTGCTTATGTTCTCTCCTCTAGCTTATGCCCCTCTCACGATTGCCCCCTCCTCTCCTTCTACTTTAGCTACGCCGTCCGGAGTCTGCTCATTCGGCTTCTGCCACTTGCTTGACAGACTGGGTAGACTGCTTCTCTGTCTTCTTGGTGGACACAAGCTTCTCCTGTAGCACCTCCTCCACCTCTTTCACTGTTTCTGTCACTGTGATGGATTTTGTGACGTGCTTGGATCCATCTTCTCCAGTGGTGATTGTCTCCACGGTTTTAGTGATCACCACTTTCTGGCTGCCATCTTCCTTAACAGGGCTCTCATCTACACCGTTAGCAATCACATCTGCATCTTTCTTCTCCTTTTCTTCTGGGCTACTCTTCTCCACCTCGCCATTCATGGCAACATCTTTCTTTTCTACCATTTTATCTTCTGTTGAATCACTCTTCTTTTCAGATTTGTCGTCTTTGGGAGCCTCAGCTTTGGTGGTGTCAGACTTGGGGGACTCAGATTTGGGGGAGCTAG
Organism: Xiphophorus maculatus; assembly: GCF_002775205.1. Lineage (NCBI taxonomy): Eukaryota > Metazoa > Chordata > Actinopteri > Cyprinodontiformes > Poeciliidae > Xiphophorus > Xiphophorus maculatus. Next base: position 10,330,223 of record NC_036450.1, read on the forward strand.
GCTTTAGGGATTCTGCCTTGGGTGAGCTTTCTTTGGGTGATTCAGGCTTTGGAGAAACAGACTTGGGGGACTCAGCTTTAGGAGACTCTGGTTTTGGAGATTCGGATTTAGGAGAACCTGGTTTGGGTGATTCAGACTTGGGAGATCCTGGTTTGGGTGATTCAGACTTGGGAGATCCGGGTTTGGGTGATTCAGACTTGGGAGATCCTGGTTTGGGTGATTCAGACTTGGGAGAACTTGGTTTGGGTGATTCAGACTTGGGAGAACTTGCTTTAGGTGATTCAGACTTGGGAGAACCAGGTTTAGGTGATTCAGACTTGGGAGAACCAGGTTTAGGTGATTCAGACTTGGGAGAACCAGGTTTTGGGGATTCAGACTTTGGGGAACCTGCCACTGGAGATTCAGACTTAGGGGACTTTGATCCCTCTGGTTTTGGGGCTTCTTCCTTGCTGGCCTCAGTTTTTGAAGCTTCTGACTTTGGAACAGCTTTTTCTGTTTTATCTGCTTTCTCATCTTTTACCTCCTTTTCATCTTCCTCTTTATCCTTCTCTGCTTCATCTTTTTCTTCCTTCTCATCTACACTCTTTGATGCTTTATCATCTGCACTCTCTTCTTCTTTTTCAGCACCTTCCTCTTCGGCTCCGGCCTCCTCCTCTTCTCCTGCACTACCTTCTTTTTCTCCACCTTTCTCTTTGTCAGGAGAAGCTTTGGACTCTGGAGCTTTGGAGCACAACACTGTTTCCTCAACTTCTTCCTCTTCTCCTCCTTCTCTGCCCTCTTCATTACCTTCCTCTGCCTCACCCCCCTTTTCTTCTTCATCTTCTCCCTCCTCTTCTTCCTCCTCCTTTTCTCCTTCATCACCTTCACCCTCACCTTCTTCTCCCTCATCGTCACCTTTTTCCTCCTCATCCTCATCCTTAGAAGGAGCACTAGCACTAACTTTGGCTTTGGTGGCAGCTACAACTTCCTCTTCTTCTGCTGCCTCTTCCTCAGCATCCTGCTCTTCCTCTCCCCCCTCCTCTTCCCCTTCTTCCTCCTCGCCTCCTTCTCCTGGTGTAGCGGAGAGCTCCTGTGCTATCTCTGCCAGAGCCTCATCAATGTCCACCTTATCATCCTCCACCCGTGTCTCCTCGATGATCTCCTCCACAAACTTGTGTTTGACTTTCAGCTTTGAGGCCTCAGATTTAGGTTTGGAGATTTTACTAGAAGTAACAGCCTGGCGATATGGGAAGCTGCTGAAGTGGGTCTCCTCTCCCTCAAGGAGTTTCCTGGTTAGAAACAGAGTCCATTTATTGATCATTTAGTTTGAGTAAGTCCAATGAAACAATTAGGAGTAATGTTTCAATACTTTACCTGTATGCAGCAATTTCAATATCCAGGGCCATCTTGACATTCAGCAGGTCCTGATACTCACGGAGATGACGAGCCATCTCCCATTTGGTGCTCTTCAGTTCATTGTCCAGCTGGTGGATTGTCTCCTAAGAAAAAAAAACAGAGAAAAATCAACTTATTTAGAATGACAGCACTATTCTCTTATGCGCAACCTGTTGTGTATCTGGGACTTTCTCAATTTTCTGTCTGAGCTTCCACTGCAGTAAAACTCCTTCTACTTTTGCCTTGGCTGAGGGTGTTGGTCTAATATATTCTGACGCAATTCAGCATTCTAGAGATGCTGAGCCTCTGTTTCAAGGGTAGCCTCCGCCACCCCCACCCTCTTCCAAACTCTGAGCGGTGTGATGCAAGGACATAACCAATGAAGGCATCGATCCATGCCTCTGACTCAGCAAGAGAGAAGGGAGGGGGAAAGAGCGTGCACTGCAGTCTGCCTTTAACCATCTGGAAATCTCCCAAGCTCATAAAGAAATAGGAAAGTCCCGCAGTCATAATGCAGCGGAAAAAACAATTTAACATGTCTGATATATTACAATTTTGATATCGTTGTGTGGGGAAATTATTTTTGTTTAAATGTATCAAATAACAAATGCGTCATCATGACAAAACAGTGAATATTAAATTACTCCAAAACATAATATTTTATCACACACACACATTAAGACAGTTCCTCACATTTCAAAATAAGTATCTATATTTCCTTCCATGTTATTCTCTAAATAACTAAGTTCGGAGTGTCTCCCTACCTGTAGGCTGGCCAGATCGCTGTTGTGTCGATCTTCAATATCATTTAGCTGTCGCTCCAGGGAGTCCTTCATCCCGCGGACGGACTCCAGCTCCACTGTCTTCGCCTGCAGCTGGCGCCTGTAGTCGGCAATCTCGTCCCGGGCGGACTTAATTGCGTCCTTGTTCTGCTCCGCAGCCTCCGTGAGCTTGGCATAGCGGCACATGAACCAACTCTCCACCTGCTGGAGATTCTGGTTGGAGTGGCCTTCCAACTCGGTGCGTATTTCCCGCAGAGCCTCTGTGATGTCGGTCTTCTGGAGGTCCTTCCTCTCCACGGTTACCTGGGATGCCTGGATCTGGGCGATGAGGTCGCCCACCTCCTCCTCGTGGTTGTTGCGAATGAAGGCGATTTCGTCTTGCAGCGACTGAACTTTCTTGTCTAACTCGGACTTCACCAACTCCGAATCACCTGTGTCTTTCTTCAGGACGCGAATTATGGCCTCCGTCTCCTCGCGGATTCGAGCCTCCTCCTCGAAGCGGTCCCTGAGCCGCTGGATGTCCTCCTCGATGTGCTCAGTGTCGAGTTGGATCTGCGCCTTGTCGCGGTGGATCTGCTCCAGAACGGTGCGCAGCTCTTTCAGCTCCTGGTCGTAGAGATCGTCCAGCTGATTGCGGGACACCTGCTTCTGCCGCAGCGCCTGGATCTCAGCCTCGATCTGCTTGTTCTGCTGCTCCAGGTAGTGCACCTTGTCGATGTACACAACAAACCGGTCGTTGAGCCCCTGAAGTTGTTCTTTTTCATTAGATCGTTTGTAGTCACCGTTAAGGATCGAGGTTTGACTGTAATCAACACTGTCGGCGGAACTCAGCACAGCTGAGCTGTAAGCCCGGGGAGCTGGTGCGTTCACGGTCCTCTTGTAGGATGCGGTCATGGTGGAGCCCGGGCTTGTCCGGGACCAGGACTGGGAACGAAAACCGCTTGAGGGGGTGCCGCTGGGGCGGCCGTAGCCGTAACTGGTTGTTCTTGTATCCATAACTCTCCTGAAGGGACTTCCTATCGTGTCCACCGGGTAACTCATCCGGTCAGACTAAAGTAGAAGATGCACACGGGAATGAAAGGAGACAGTGCTGGCGGTGCAGAGGCGTGTGGGTGTAAATGTGTGTGTGCGCGCAGGTGAGGGGTGTATGGCTTTCACAGCGACTGAGAGAGCCCCCGTCTTCTCCTTATATACCGAAGCTTCTGCCGCTAACAGGGCATGTCCAAGCAGTTTTGTTTCGTCCTATGAAGGAAGGGAGGGGATAGAAAGGAGCGTCAGCTGATGGTCCTGGGACCCTGCTCAGCCTGAACCACGTGGCTCAGATGAGCTACGTGGGTGTGGGATTTAGAATAAACTTAGAGACAATGAGGTGATGTGTCTACTTACGTTCTATCCAAGTTATAATTGCTTACTCGTTCCGATCATTTCAGCACCACAGACAGCAACAGTCAGCTGTCAGTCGATTCCCCGCTGAGGGAAACAGCAGCATTTCCGTATCACAGAATATTGACAACAAAAGAGCACTCCATCACAGCTTTGCGATTCTGCTGACTACTGCTGAGCCAAGGTCTGCAAGCAACTCTGCTTCATTTATCTTGTTAGTTCAGTGACTCAAATCAAGGTTAGGCGAACATATCTACAGTTTTTATGTGGTGTGCAGCTGTATTCAACCCCCCTGAATTACTAACTTTCACGACAATTACAGTTGCAACTGGTTTGGGCATAAATAGTTTACACTTAGTCAATATTGATAAGGCATATCTGTAGACAGCATTGTTCACATTTCACCACAGATTCTGGATTCTGTTTTGACCAATATTTAGCTCCATCTCTCTTGTCATTAGCAGACTTCCTTGTATCAGGTGAGAAAAAGTCTTCCCACAGCATAATCTTGCTGATATTACGTTTTACCTTGGATATGATGTCCTCTGACTGTGCAGACCAAGGTTATGAGCAATTCAACATTCAAATTGCACTAGAAGCAAATGAAGTGAAGCACATATTGTTTGTGGCCATTTTTAGGCTTACCAGTAAGAAGACAGGCTGCTGCATTCTGCACTAATTGCAGATGATTAATAATTTCTGATCTATACCGAAGTATAATGAATTACTGTAGCCGTGATAATATTTAAGCATTAATTTTATTCTCTAGATCCATGTGAGGGGTACCATGTTTTATGTAGCCTTTTATTTATCTGCTAATCTAAGGTGGTAAGCCTGATTTAATAACAGAGCTCACCAGCTCTTCAATTTTAAAACCTCCATTAAAGGCCACAAGAAATGTTTCTCTACCAGATGAACACTGAAATATCACACACACACACTCATCCGTCTCTTCTATGTTAAAAACATCATGTCCAACCTTTGTACCAGGGGTAACCATGGAATTGATATTAACCCCCCCACGCCACACTTCCTTTTAAGTTGTGTTGTCTGAGAGTTTTCTCTGAAGGCTTGGCCTCATTAGCCGATTATTGATCACCATCACTCTTGATGCCTTTGTTCATTATTTAGTCACTTGGATCAATGTGAAACCATTAGTAGTTGTTAGAGGTAAGGTGTTGATGGTATTTCTATATGTTTGTTGTGTAATTTTTTCTAAATCAGCCAAATGGGAAAATACTTCCTGAGACATTGTTTAATAAATGTTTCCCAAGAATTATACAGATTTTGAGATTTGAGTTAGTGCTTTCCCCCCCCCCAAATAGAGCAAAGACAATCTGCATTCCATTGCTGTTCGCTCATTGGAATTCCCCTGGGATCTTTCAAGAAGCACAACTAATGCATCAAGGTTAGCCAATTTTAGCTCCAGAGACAAGAAGGCAGACAATGAGAGAGAGTGAGCTAAAATACAAAGAGAGAGAGATGGACACAGTGACTTCCTCACCGTATGTGTACCTTTTTAAAGCTGTGATACCTGTAGTAAATTACTACACTTCACCAACAAGCCACTCTGTTGCTGATGTTGCAGTGTCCTTTGCCTTTGTCCCATGACTTGCTTTTCTTTTGTAGGATTTCAGTTCTAGTTCAGCTTTTCATGTAGGATCTATTAAGGGCAGTGGTTGCGTGATGAACATGATGTACTGAGGGTGTGTGGGTACACAACAGTTCTAGGCTTCGGCGCATTGCAGGAGTGTTGAAGTGTTTTAAAAAGGCAATGCAGCAGAAACAAGCTCGAACAGCTAAGACAAGCCCATTCTAGCCGGTGTCAGTCCGTCCCAGCCTGTAACCTGCAGATGCACATCCACAGGGGTAGAGAGGCTATTGATCCTCTGAATGGGGTCAAGGCCAAGTATTGCTGGGATAGGAAATATATGTATTCACATTTGTAGGCGTCAAAGTCAACATGACCTCATCGCCACTTCGTATACTGTTCTGAACAGCATATCAGGTCCAGATATTGATATATTGACATAAGGTTTTAGACAGTAAATTAATTAAACAATATCAAGCTAACAAAAAAGGTTATACAATATATCATGTAAACTTTCAGTGTAAAAAATAAGCTCTTCCCGTATTCTTTTCTACATTAAGCTCATTTTTATTTGGTTTAATTAATTTAAAGTTTTGATATAAAACGTACACAGCTTGATAAAAGGCTCTGAAAAGCTATTTGTGGTGTTTCCACTGTTGGCTGCTGGTTTTAGCTATGTCTTAAACATATTCAGGAGCAGAAATGGAATGATGCGACTCAGTGGAGAGGAAGAAGGACACATTGATAAAGGCGTAAATAAAACAGGATTGAAGCAGCTCAGTGCTTCCTTTTGACCTCATGGGGGCTAACATCTCTTTATATGTGCAAATGTGTTTAGAGAGAATTAAATAGGCAAGTCAGTAATGATATTAGTACAAAAGCTGCATCAAACTGCCTTTCGCTTATATTTCTCAGCACACATAACTGTGTGTGATGCCCAGTCTGTTAAACCACAGTCTTATTTTACCTGCAGTCATTATGCAGGTGTCCTTCACCACAGAGTAGGTTATTGTGCCCAGACTGTAACTACTGTCTTCAGGTATTATTGCACCTAAGGCTGAGAGTAAAGAGTAATAGCATGAGGCAGACAAAGAAAGTGGGTAACACTTTATTTGACGGGTTGTGAATAAGACTGACATGACACTGTCATAAACATGACATAACACCTGTCGTGAACATGAGTAAGTCTTCATGAACTATTAAACTTGATTAAATTATTAAACTTTAAAAATTATGTAGCTTTATGTTATTCAAGCTAATGTTTAATCCGTAATACTTTTATAACAAATGTATGTCAGATCATGATTTCTTGGTTAATGTCAAGTTGTCATAGCAAAGACATTTTGAATAATGTCAACTTTGCATTAAAAGTGTCCTAATTTACCAAATGACACTTTATGACAACAGTCATAAATATTCATGAAGACTTACTCATGTTCATGACAGGTGTTATGTCATGTGTATGATGGTGTCATGGCAGTCTTATTCACAACCCATCAAATAACGTGTTACCAGAAAGTGTTTATAATCTTAAGGTTAACTCATCCAATCCTTCAGGTTATATGCATAACTTTGTTTACATAATTAAGAGCCAGTTTTAATTAGTGGCTCCAGAAACGTACTTATTTGACTAATTTACACAATCATTGCATTTCTAAACAGTACTGCATCAAATACTTCTGTTTTCATACTCTTGGATCTTGCCATGAGTTTAAGTATGTACTCCTTTAAAATTAATAATTTTCTTCTTTTCTTTTTAAAAAAAAATATTTTACAATAATCTTTAATGTATTTCTTCTCCTATGTATTGTTTTAGCGTTTCTCCTTTTGTACAGGATAGTCATAATTTCAGCCTCTAAAATCAAACTGAAAGTAACCTAATAAACTTGATAAAATATGTCTAGTGATTAATAATGTGTAATTATGGCTTCATTAAGTTTTTGTACAGTCTAAAATAACTTTACAGATGTTCATGGCTGTGAAACAAATATGTAAACTCCAACACTTTATGCATTATGACCCCAAAGACTGAACATTTCAGCTGACATTAGAAGAGAAACCAGTAAATGCCAATACTGTTCACTTTTCCTATTTAGTTACTTGAAAGCTAGCTCCTTTACTTGCTGATTAGGCTAATCGACAACAATGTGGTGCAACACATTCACACTGAATTTGCATATTAATATCATTAAGCAGATGCCAAGTGATCCAGAACTTCTTGTGTATGGAGGGCTGGCTCAGCATGCAGGATATAGACTGCATCTGGGCTGCAGGTGAGTTGAAAAATTGCAGCTGCCATATGTGTGACCTTTTCCCATCGTCAATAAGAATGTAGTACATAAATTTGAAAATTGAACTATAGAAAGTTTGAGATTTCTTCAATTACTATGTTTAATGCATAAAAAGAGTGTGTAAAATGCCTAACTAAAGCTGGTAAAAAAAAAAGTATATTTATTAAAAAAAAAACATTTTATTTTCTGAAATACAAAGAGTTTGATTAAATTTTTTATAAAGTACAACATACTGTTTAAACGCTGCATTTGTATGAATGCAACATTAATTTTGCCTATAAACTTTGTAATATGCTTCAGATGTCCAAACATCCCAAATTGATTCTTCTTTATAATTATACTGTTACGCAAGATTCAATACTTTGAATAATTTGTTGTAACATAAAAAGTCATCCAAAAACTGTCTACAAATATTATTATTTTAAATAAAAGTTAAAAGAAAATTGAACTTTTATTCAGTGAACTGATTTGTAAAACAGTGTTTTGCTACTTGTGCAGTGAAAAACTATTTCATCACGGTCATTTAAAGGGCTAAGGTTTTCTTGGTTTTCTGAGATGGATTGGTTGGACTTGTGAGGGCAACAGGATCAGGTGGTGAGGTGTGGCAGCCTGTGGCAGGTTGTAGATATCTGTATGGGGTGATGATAGTGGGTGGCCTGAAGGCAGTGATGTCATTGAATACATCAACAGTGGAAGGGGGGAGTAAAAGAAGGAAAGGAAGGGAGGGGTTGCACTGCGATCTGCAGTTTATCTGCAATGCATCAGTAGGTCCTCTCTGCCTCCCCCACCTCAGAGAGTGAGCAGATGTAGATGGCTCTATTTCTTATATGTGATCCACTGTGGACGTCTCAGTAGCAAGAGAAATCTGATTCTTGATTTGTGTGTTTGTTGAAGATGGCTGGCCAAACTCCAAGCCGTGTTACCGCAGACACATATTGATTGCAAACGCATGCACACACATATACAAAAGGGCTCAGCCAAATGGGGTTTAACAACAACTATGCAGATGATTTATTGTTAGGACTGGCTGTTATTAATCAGCTGGGTTAATATTCTAAAATCAATAATGGAAATATGTAGGAAATAAAGACGATTGAGGGTATACCTCCATACAAATCACCTGCTCATTTACATTCACTTGTCGGCCATAACTGTAAATCCCCCAGCTCTGCCTGTTTTGTGGTTTTCTTCACCAGCCAGGTAAAAGAGCGTCTATAGGGGAGTCTCAGGTGCTTCACTTGCACTACGCGGTGTGGCATGGATTGTCAAAGCAGCCCATGCAACTGAGCCATACAGCACCATTCTAGAAGCTCCTTTAGTTCTAGGTTCATAGAATAATGTTATGGTACGGTTAGTGTGTCACATAACACGGTCCATTGACTGGAAAAACATAAAACATCACTCCTTGTGACAAGCACAAGACATGCTAATGCGTATGTATTTGTTGCCACAGTAGTATAAATACATTGTTAGGTGTTTACGTTTGATTTGGGACAACGTAGCATCAAAACTCCACCTCCTTGAGTTTCATTCTCAACTTGTATTTAAAGGGGAGATTACAAACTGCACACCGGTTTTTAAATTGTGTTACTAGGCCAGGAAAATCTGGAGTAATGCTAAAATATTTAAACCATCTTTTTATTCAGAATATCAGGAAGCAGATCAAACAGAGATATGAATGCAATTAAACCCATTTTCTGTTTTAATGCAGTTAAAATTAGAGGTGGATTCTAAACAGAAGGACATGAGGATGAGGAAAGTTCTGGAAGAACTCATGGCTGGGCAAAACAGGAATGCAACACACACACACACACACACAAATAAAGCGAGTGCTTAATATATACCACTCACTGAAAGGTGACACTAAATTTAACATTTTCTATCACTGAATTAAACATGTAGATCAGAGAAAACGTTTTCCTTGTGGCCATCCCACAAGTTGTGCAGTCCTACTGCCCAATACCACATCATAAACTGCCAATGTGTAGGGCTACTTTAGACTGATGTAGAGCTTGAGGTGCTGCAGTGGTGCAGGGAGTAAAGCCTGCAGCCCAAATAATGGGTAGAATCCCAACCTTTGCTGCATGTCTTCCTTTTCTCTCATATCCCACTTTTATTTCTGACAACTGTCAAATAAAGGTCACTAGAGAAAAACCTTTAAAAAACAGTTGTAGATCTGGTTTTATTTTAATTAAGTAAATGTTATCAGCACATAAAATTATGTTTATGTAAATCCCTCACATTCTAATGATCCTCCACAATCAACTGTTTGTCCAATTTTAGAGCAGATTCTCCATCTGTCAGTTTACTGAGCAAATGAAAACCTAATCTGAAATCCAAAAACATATGATACAAATTTATTTCCTTGTGTCTCGGCGATGAATGAAAATAATAATGTTATTTAATCTGCAATTGATTCTGCTGTTTGCACCTTATGCAGTATTTGTTGCCACAAATAAATGACTTTGGAGTCTAGCCTGGTAATCACAGTGTTTACTCTAGTCATGCATTATCTAAATGGATGGTCTGACTTGTAGCAAAGCCACCATCAGTTACTCTGAAAGCTTTCTGCTTCTGCTGTGTGTTAAATGTATTGCACACTTAATGGTCACACAACAGTACCATGTTCAGCAGGACCTTGAATTGTTACTTGACATCAGGTAGCCGTTGTAAACAGTGATGTCCTTGTGGGATTTGGTAAAGTTGTCTTTTTTGATTTTTCTTTTGAGCTCTTTTGTCTGGCATTTTGCAGGCATTAAACATGGGAGTGCTAGTGAAGTGGACTTATTTCACATAAAGAATCATGTAAAAAACTGATTGTAGTGTTTTACACAACATTTAATTTTGACAGTGAAGCAACAACAGAAGAAATCCATATGGGGCATTTCTTTGTAGAATGTTTGTATATTAATCCATTTCTTCCCATGTCTGTATTAAATTTCTGGGTATGTGCATATGAGACCGTGGTTCTGAAATGGATGTCAGCAGGTATTATGTGACTGTGTAAGTTGTCAATATGTCCTAGCACCAATGTCATCTGAAGAAATTTGTTTACGCATGTTAGTTTGTAAATAGACGCATGCAGCACACCCGCAGACGTATATCTGTATGTTGGATGTGGTTGTTTAGGCCTGAGACAGACACATGGTCCACATAATATCAGTGTTTTTTGTTTTTTTTTCTGTCTACACACGTTTTGACCAAAATTTTCCCTCTCAACTAACTGTCAAGCCAATTTTAGCAGCTTTCTCTCAGGAGTAACCAACATCTTCTTACCACAAGCCCAGCACATTAAACTGCATCATCCCACTGAGGGTGATCACCTGAGACGCCATAGTTATTGCATCTTCCTTAAAGAAAATCTGCCTGACTCAGGCACAAATTTCTCTTTATAGTTTAATTGAGTCAGGTACCTGGTGGGTCAGCCATAGGGTGCCAACTACTATAAAAATGATATGAAAGATACAGTCCTGTGAAGATGGCAACCCAGATATCAAGAAATCTTTCTGTTAATCCAGCCTTCTTTCCTGTTATCACTACTAGTGTTACAGATTTTCTCAACAATGTTAACTGGAAGATACTTTCTGGTGTTTAATGTCATCCAATTACATACCAGTCATCCACAGTCCCCAGAAGTCAGGTACTTATAATTTTGCAAAGTCATGCATCACCTTTTTCTCCTGCTACCCCTGCAGTCCTTCCTCCACTGTCTTTGCCCATACACAAGCAGTTTTGCAGTCTCTTATTTATGTCTCTATGACCTCCTAAATCATGTATTGGACATTTTAATGTTATACCCCTCCGTGAATTGTCTCCATGCACTTCCTCGGAAAATTACTTCAGTGCGTATTTTCTGTTGCACCCCCACTGCGAGAGAAACCTGAGAGAAAGATAAAGACTTTTAATGACACTTGCACGTGTAACTGCAGCAAAGACTGGGCACGTCTGCCTCATAGCCAAGCACGAGTCATTGAACATTCTCTTTGAGTTGAGGTCACAACAACAATGAAAATCATTCAGATCAAATCCACAGTCACACAGAAATCAGTATAAATTGCCAAAAGCATATTCTCACCGCATCTAAAAGATTTTGCTACAAGAACAAGATTAGATAATTATACTCTAATTTTATTTAATTTTGGCTGACCAACTATCAGGAGCATCTTTGGTCCACTGGCAAACTTTAAATCAAACTGTCGACCTTTTTTTGAGCCAATGATCATGTTTACTGCATCAAAGTGAGCAACACGTCATTTTACTTCAGATCAGCATTTTGAAATCACTTGTCCTTATTACACTAACGACTAATCTTTTCTCAGAATGTATGATGTTATGCTGAATCATTCTGGGTGCAACTGATCAATTATTCTTCATCTGTTCCAACAAATTTAATGCCTGTCAGAGAAAATACATTCACTAAGACCATAGAAGGATGGGGTATATTCACTTGAGAGATTTTACAAAGGCTAAAACAAGCAGGAACGAAGTTAAAAACCTGGAAGTCTGAGTCGTATCTTTGACTCAGGTTTTAAAAGATCTTCAGCAGCAATTACCAGTTATGAAAGAGATAAGCTGTGATATGCTGAGACCTCTGTACGGTTTGGCTGACATTGCTCCCCAGTGACTTGTGGAAAACAAGGACACTGCCTGAAAAAGGTTTGCTGTCAAGTATTGGTAAAAAGAGAAGGCATCAAACCTCATATTTAAAAAGCAGTGATGAAAAACATGACAAGGTTTTCATATATTTCTAGAAAGGTTATGAGGGTTTACCTGTCTTAAATATAGATGATTTATGGTGGAGTTTCTGCATTATCCAAATGATGTTCTTAACCAGAATCTGACACAAATATGAAACTGAAAGAACCTTTTGAGTTAAAGCAATGAAGCCTGTGTGTATGCCTTCTGTATGTCTGGTTCCCTTCAGTATTTCTCAGACCTGTCAGGGGTTTGCCGTAGAGGCTGATTGAGGTGCAGAGAGGAAAGTGGAGTCATGCTGCAGAGGCTGAGCTGCAGAATCATGATCCAGCTGAAAGAGCGGGGATGTAAGGGTGAGGAGGGGTGATTCAGGAAAAGAGGAATAGAAGTAGGTAGGGAGAACATTGTGTTGTGTGTGCTTTTGGGATGTTAACTATCAGTCTAAACCTTGTTATGTAACTGTATCTGTTGCTGCAGAGAAAACACTGATGCAGTGAAGGTGTGGTTTGTCATTTTCATTCTGACCTTGTAATTACTGCTCATCTGTTTATTGAACTTTCAAAGTCGTTGTGTAGTGCAATTTGGATAAGAGAGAAAGAGTTTTATATGACGAGGTCTGACTCTATTAACTGCATGAAGCAGCTAATAATAATAGTATGTTTTAGATAATTGTTTTTCCAGTGTTCTTTCGTTTTATTATTTCCTTAGAATTTAGTGGAAAAACCTTTTAAGATGTATGACTTGAGTCCAACATCTTGGGTATTCTCCTACAACGCCTTTGTGGTCAGCTAACCCTCCACGTCAGCCACATACGAGGCTGATGTGGAGCATCAAGGCAGCATCAGATGCCCGCTTTTATGATGCATAGATCCCTGTAGTGATCTATGCACTACTCACTCCCTGCAGTAGTCCATAGATCAGAAGCGGAGCTCTGCTCACTTCATTATTTGAAAATGAGCACTTTTGGTCAGCTGGTTTTAGCACTGTACAATGGCTGCTGGAAAAGCAAAGCATCTTGTTTTGTTGGTTGCAATGAACATCATGTTCTGGAAAAAGGTTATTGGAAACTGCAAAATTTAAAATAACTACCTCAATTTTGCAAAAAACATGCTTCAAAATGTTTTCCGCTGAAAAAGAGTGAGTACTCTAAAGGGGACATGGAAACACATTTGTCAAATAAGTTCTGTGGTCGCAACTCCCATCTAATGGTGGGTCTATGCCTTAACAGAGGCATAAAACTAAAAAATTTCTAAATCTAAACCTCCAGCACAGAAAGGAGGACTGGGGTGGCCGTCTGAAGGCACTCCAGGTTGGGAGGGGAATGGTGGAACGCTCCCATCCACCGGTTCGTCTGTCGGCAATCTCACAGCTACATTGCCAAAGAAAATTGTAGTTTGCGCTAATCACTCCCTAAAAATGCATGAAAAGGATGGGTTGTTATCCTAATAGAAATTACTTGTAGACGTTTGAAGCCTTACATCAGGTTTCTGTTTGAGGTTTGCTCCTTTTTGCTGCTTCTCTTTGAAGTTAAAGTTCCATATTTTTCAACATGATCAAATTCCACTTTTCTCTGATCCCACAACTACTCACACTTTCATTGTGAACTGTGCATTGTAATTATTTTTTACACTTTGGAGTCCAGATTTAATATTTATATATTCACTGCACCTTTAATCCTCATTTCTACAGCTTTATTGATTATCAGCTTCTCTTTGCAAAGTGTAGTTTTATAAGAGCAGCAAGCCAAGTGACACATTGCAGCAGAATATAATGTGACTTGTACTTACAGCTTAGTGTTTCATAGTTCTCTACCGTTTTTTCTGTTATCTTATTGAAAATTCAAAAGCTTTATTATCAGCTTACTTGGAGTAAGGCTCTTACTATGAGCAGTGCTGCAGTAGGGTCACGGTTGAGTAAGCCGTCTCTTTGGTTTGGGTCATGAAACTCAGAGTCAAGCAACCTCTGCAATTGCATGGCAGTGGCTACGGGTAATTCTACATATTTCATGAGATTGATGCAGCCTGGAGAAAATTGCTGTACTCTGGCAAAATGTGTATTTTCATGTGTGTCTGTTTTAGACAGGCCTGCTTCGATATGCTACAAACTCTTTAAATAACATCTGATATCACTTTTAAAAAAAAAAGACTCAGTCAAAATTAAGAAGTGTTGATTTCCTTCCATCTAATTCCTTTTGCTGATCCACAGTCAAAGGTAGCACTTTTTCTCTTTGGGGATAGATCAGAAGGTTCTAGGCCTGCCGGGATATTTTTTTCTTGCAGGAAGTACTGTGAAAATCTCCAAAAGAAAACATCTAGCGTGTATCCTTAGCAGATGTCTGAACCACATCACAGGACTTTCCAAAATAGGGAGAAGCAGTAATTCTGAGGTCTCCACAGCTAAGCATTGCCTTCCTCCTAAGGGTGTTTTTTTCAGTAGTTTGGGATCCTAGTCTTTGAGCCATGACTTAGTTGTCATGGCTATAGGTGAGGTTTGGACCTCTGGTAGAAATTACTCAGCTACTTCTTCACTGAGATGGCATATAGCAATCATTCCTGAAAGTGAATCTCTATTTTTTAACCAATCAGAACTGATAGACAAGACATCATGATGCTTTAATCTTGAGGCAGAGATTCACCAATCACCCAGGAGACAATGCATTGGTGTATGTACATAACTACCATTAAAAGGCATGATGAGAGTAGATCGGCATGAAGGAGATCAATACACATTGGTAACAAGCTAAGAAGTGCACTGAGAACTTGGGGACAATTCTGAATTTTTGTTATGCAAGGACTGAATGACCTCTAAAAGAGAATGCAGCCCGCTATAGTGTTAATGCAATCCCTTAAAAAGGCCTAGAAGGAGACCGTCATAACTTTGCAAGAAAATAAAAATTTAACATCTGCACCACAACCTGGTAAAAAAAAACAACAACTAATTAATCTTTTTGAATTGCATATTTGCTTGCCCCTTCTGTTTTGACAGTGATAGGCATTTATGTTTGCATTTATTACAGCTTTCCAAGCGATAAAATTGTCAAATAAATGGTGCAGCAGAATATCTAAAAAAGCATGACAAGAGATTTGGATTTTCCTTTGAGAGACTCATGCTATACTCTCAGAACACCCTCAGTGAGAGAAAAACAAAAGGAAACTGTCAGAAGCTGACATTCTCCCCTGGCTGACTTACTCTGATGGCTCTGATGTGCTAAAATGCTTCGTCTCAGCCACATGGGGCAAAACTTCATCAGCATATTGGGTTTCCTCTGAGGTTGGAGAGGTAGATGAAAAGACTGCAGTGTAAAAGATGTGAAGTACTTTTCATAAAGCATAAAGTTTCTTTTCTAAACATAGCCACAAAACTTTTACATCTTTTTTCTTCTATTTTACTCTTGTCCCTGTTTGTACTAACTCTTCAAAGACAAATGATGTTATTTAAATGTAGGTTGCACTGTAGTATAGCAGTTAACTCTCCTCTCTGCAGTGAAATGGCCTCCAGTTCCAATCTTGGCTCATCTGCCCATTGTGTTGTATTACAATCTCAAACTTCAGTGTTCATTACTGAGCTTTTGTATGAGAGAAACTAATACAAAGTCCTTTACATTCTCTAAGATAATTTGTCTTTTATTTAATATCTTGTATTAGAGTAGAATTGATTTGCACACAATGTTCTGTTTTTTTGTTTTGTTCTATTTTGTTTTTGTTTTGGTACGACAATTTGAAATGCCCATGTTATTTCCACTGTTTCATGTGTTTCACAGTTATAATCCATTTTAGGTGTATGTTCCAAATAAAATCCCCAAAAAGCAAGTAGAGTTTGTACGTCAAGGTGACTAAATGTGAAATGGTTCAAAAGGAATACTTTTGCAAGGGACTATAATTCCTCGTAATTAATATATGTTTTTCAATAAAACTTTTTGTACTGTGCAATGTATACATTGCGTTTGTGTGTGTTTAGCACTCATTTGCTTTGTCCCATCTTGCATTACGCACGTTTACATTTCCCTTATTGTTGGAGCCTATTAAGAATTAGATTAATTTATTTTTTTGCTAAATTATTAATGTTACATGCCCTGACTGGCGACCTGTCCAGGGTGTACCCCGCCTCTCGCCCGAAACTTTAGCTGGAGATAGGCACCAGCTGACATTCCCCATTATGGACAAGGGTGTACAGAAAATGGATGGATGGATATATTAATGTTACAGATCTAAGGTTATGTGAATGGTAGATCTATTGTTGTTTGTTTATTTATTTGTTTGTTTGTTTGTTTGTTGTGCTTAGACCCTCCTCCTAGTCAGTTAGCCTCCTGCTGTGATTAACAAGCAGAAGCAGCTGCTGTAGTTAATCTGATTGTTTGGTGAAGGAGTGAGGAGTGAAACAGTTTTTCTAGCACCCATTAACATAATTAAGTCAACTTGGAGAATATTTCTGTTATTTTTATAAGTAAAGAAAACACACCTTTTGAAATCAAAAAACTCTCCGCGAGTGCATTTTATTTTTTCAGTGAGTCGAAAACCTCCAGTTATTTGTTTTGTCTTACATTGTGTGTGAATTGTGAGACAGTTATTTTTTTGTTTTTAAGCATATGCACTGACTGATGGCACTTTTTAAATTTTGTTGTTCTTGTGACAATGACAATAAAGATCTATCTATCTATCTATCTATCTATCTATCTATCTATCTATCTATCTATCTATCTATCTATCTATCTATCTATCTATCTATCTATCTATCTATCTATCTATCTATCTATCTATCTATCTATCCTCTTAAAATCTGCTCTGGCATTTTTTGATTTTTGGGAATTTATTATGTTGCAACAGTAGCCTTAACACTTATAGTTCCAACCTGAAGTCACTAAGAGGCTGAGCTATATGTATCTCATCAATATTTAGAAACACACATTAAATCAGGTTTCAAGTAGCGTATTACTCATACCACTGAATCACTTGGGATAACAATGGGCTTATTTTAGCTTGTGTTGTGTGGTGAACTTAATAGTTTACATACCACTGTCACATCCAAGTTGCTCTGCTTTTCTTTTGTAAATTGTTGCAGAATTTGATATGATCCATCAGATTGACACATTGTATTGTTGCTACACTGCAATGGACTAAAGATACAGAAACAACATTAATATGTAGCTTTACTTTAATCAATCTTTTTACATCAGTTAATGATGTTACTTCTTTTAATTTCCCTTTTCGAATAACACAGTATTTTTAATTGAGTTGAATTACTCAAACATTGAGGAGACATAAATGTCTTCTAGAACTTTTATGCTTAAACTTTTTAAAATTTGTATTAAGAGCATAATTTTTTAACAGAATGTTCAATTCTCTGATTATGCTGCTTAAAAAGAAATATTTGAGTGGGACATATGAAACTGTACCAAACCAGAAGATGAAAATGTGAAATTGAGTGACAGAAAAGACCAGAAATATATGCCAATGACTGAATATTTTAGCACACTATTGTAGGATTAAAGGAGACATAATTTCTCAAAGATAAATCTCAACCCAGTACCTTCTTTGATATTTTTCATTATTCTGAATGTTAACAATTTATGTAACATCAACCCTATTAAAAGCCAAGTATGTGCAAAAAAAACAGCCAAATTTAGTAAACGTAGCCAATTATGCCAACAAGAGCAGTGAAATTAAGCTAGACGTGTGTTGATTGCTGCAAAAAATACATGGTTTTTCTGCATGACGCTAAGTGACTCTTAAGTGGGTAGTGGGGCTGTGTGTACATATTTGATTCTGGATTAGAGAAAATCAACATTCAACATAAAATCAAAACTTTTGAAGCTGATTATTTCTTTACAAATCTTTGAAACTTGTTTTTTTAGGTTCTTTCTGAAAGCAGAGTAATTTAAATCCATTATTAAAATGAAAAATTTATATCATATCCATGTCTGATTATTTAAGCATCTGACTGAAACTGTAGCTACATATTTTCTGTACAGTATCTTATATAATATAACTAGATTTAACAAGTAGTAGAGTAAGACAAGTCCTTAACAATTTGTATTCAGTTAATCCACAATCCACGCTAACCTTTTTAGGGAGCAAATAGGGAGGATATTGATTATTAGTCTAAGTAGAAACATTCAATTTAGAAAACAAAATGCAAGAAATAAAAGTAAGGCAATAAGTACTTTTAAAAACTGTATTTATTGCAGCAAAAACAAGCTTTCACAGTTATACAGTGATCTACTGCTCTATTACATTGCTTTATTTTTGTTAGTGTTATTAGTGTTTCCCATATTTTCCAATATTTTTGACAGATAATCAAAATATTTGGAGTGAAGATTAACTTTATATTGTGATCAAAGTGTGTTTGGATGATAAAACCAACTCATCAGAAAGAAACTGTTAAAACAGGATAATCAGTTTTTGCTTGCAGTGACATTTTACATGCTGCCTCGCCTTCCTTCTCCTGTTTTTTCCTGCCTCCCCCCATGTGCCGAGCCAACGCCCCGTTGCTGCAGTGCAGCTTCTTTCTGTCTCTGCAGTGAGACAGTGAGGAGGCAGCGGGACGGGTTTTACATGTTGGCAGTTTGTCGTGTTGTAGTTGGAGAAAGAATGTTGCTGGGACCTTTTTTTTTGGTAGATTCAATCACAGTACTGCCTCAGTCATAAAAATTATGTCTTTAAAGGTTTTTGGAAATTAATCTGATAAAGTGCAGCAGCTCCAGCAGGTCATTTCACTTCAGTCCTCCCACTCCCTAAAACATAGTTTTCTTAAGCTATTCCACAAGTTCTGAGGAATCATTAAATGTCTAAACTGAGATGTTCCCAGGATCACTTACTAAAATACAATCTTCAAACTCAGACGTCTGCAAGACAGCCAAAGCTTGCCTCTTCCTCCATCAGGATTACCAACTGGTTTGTGATTGAAAAAGCTGTTTTTTTTCCCTCAAGTAAAAGGAAACATTGCCACAGACAAATCATTGCATTCTTTTTTTTTTCTGGCATCCTTGTCATTGCTGCAGGTAAACTTAAGGAACCAAGTGAACATCTCCTCCCACATTACATCACCCAGCTGTCTGAAAATGGGATAGATTTTTTTAAGCAAGCAGTAAACTGTGGTTTTGGCCTCTGAGAATAATGGAAAAGCGAGACCAAAAGCTTAGATTTTATCTTAGAAGATGGATGAGGCCATCAGGGAGTAAGGAAGAGTCGGATGCTTGATGACAATGCTACATGGAAGTTAGTGAACTGATAAATGGAGCTAATCAAAGCCTCACAGAAAAAAAGATTAGGAAAAATCTCAGTAGTTTTTAAACTAACACTGATGGCAAAAAGAAAGCAACTGAGAGATGAAGTTTATGTAAAGTTGTTTTAAAAAAATTTGAATTTCTATTGCTTTAGCATTTTTTCAATACACCAAGATGTTTTACAGTAATTTAATTTAGTATTGAATATGTCTTTGGAGTCATATCTTAAATTTTGACATTCAAACTGGTGCATCTACAAAGTTGTACTCCATATCAAAAGCAAGAAATTTATGACCAGAACTTTTTTGTGGACTCTGTACTTAAAGCTGTTGCCCTGTCATGGTCACCAGATTGGTACAAATCCTCTGTTTAGCAGCATTTTCAAAATCCAGCATCTTACATGTCTTTTATAACCTACTGATACTCAATATAGCCTCTAAACACCTTCCGGGAAAAAATGTACACAACATATTTTGCAGAATCATCAAAGATCAATGATTTTCTACATAATACAACACATTGCAAAAATACAAAAACTCTTATGAGTCAGCTTGCTGGAGTGACTGTTGAGTCTGGTGCAGTACTTTTGATGTATCAAATAGCAACGTTTTTCTTTAAAACTGGAACTATGAAAAATAAATTGCCCTCATGCACATCAGTGGTTCATGCATGACAATCCAGAATAACATCAAAAGCACTAGAGACCTCACCTGCATCTGATAACATCAGTGGTCATAGCTCAACAATAAGTAGGAGATAGGCATATGGAGTGCATATGGACTAAAAGCTATAGCTACAGTTATTCAGGAAAAATAACAAATTACCAACACATAGTTTGGGAATGCTTTGTTACTTTTCTCAAATGGCCTACTCAAAGTATGGGTTCAAATATAATTGAGATCTAGGACCATTAACAGGCCCATGAATGTTGGTAAAGCACTATTTTTCTTCATTAGACTATTGTCATATTGACTGAGCTGTATCTGTCCCATTAATTATGACCTTGATTTCTGCCTTGATTTCTGACTTGTGTTACTCCATCATGACACAATCTGACATAAATTGAAGATCACAACTGCAGTAAAGAGAGACGCCCACTCTGTCAGACTGTGAAACTGGAAGAGGACTAGACTCCTGGCATCTCTGCAGCACCTGCTAATCTATGGAACATTGAAGTTTGCTGAAACACTGCATGGCAAACACATTTACTGTAATCTAGCTCTTGTAAAATTCTAAAGAAGGAGAGAGAGAAAAGATACAAGACACTATAGATTAGTATTGATTGGCAGCAATGCGGGTCTTGTTCTCAAGTGCTTGTGAGTTGCTCTCTCAGGGTGTTGCCAGGTAATCTAAGCCTCAGAGGTCAGCAGGATTCCTGGCAGGTTGAATTAGGCATTCCTGCAGCACCAAAGGAAACCAAGGCGTAGCTGTTAAGACCCTTCATGACTGTTTTAGAGATGATCACCTCATTTCACTTTCATTTTTGTTTTTGAAAACTATCACAGGATGCCTATGCGGTGTTGGATGTCGTGTGTTTAAGGGGAAATACAATAAAGTTGAAGAATATGCAAGCTGAGCTTCCTGAAAAGGTTTTGGCAATAAAAAAGGAGACTGAACTAAAACCAGGACGAATTTCATGTGCGTGCAAGTCTTTCCATCAGCAGTTCAGGACAGAAAGAGAGGACGTTTTTATTATTCCTCTCCTAGGCAGGACAAGGGTCTGCAGTACTGTTATGCCTTGGCTTCAGCATGGGTGACTCTGTGATAATTTGTTGGGCGACTGCCAAATGCATTTCGCCCCCCAAAGCACTTTGATTCTCACAGAGTGCGTCTGGCACGCTCTGCTCCAGTGATCAATGGTTCCTAATGGAGGGACGCTCATGTGCAGCAAAAGTTTTAATTAGAACGCTTTTTTTCTGAAGCCATAAATGAATTTAGACAATGGTTTCTGTCTTTCAGATGTGTGGGAACAATTTTGAGTTGTCTGAGGGCTTTACAAAAAGGACATTTCAAGGATTTAATCAGTAATGGAGCAATTTATAAAACAACTGATAAAAAGTAAAAAGTAGACCAAGAATTATTTAATTGATGTTAATGTAAGTTATTTATACATCCTTGTGTTGCCAGTTTGTCCATCTATCTATCTGAATGTATATATTTGAGAAAATCCACTGGACAAAATTACATATATATAGCATACAACAGAAAAAGGAAAAGGTTACTTGTTGACAAAAATATTTATTTAAAAAAAAAAAAAAGAAAAACCCAGTGGTACAACAGCTGAAATATTTAGAAGACTAAAGTTCTTTTTATTACAATTATGTGTCAGTGCTATACACTAGAAATACAGCATGAGTTAATTGTTCTGTATATTTGTGAATATTAAGCACAGCTTAAGTTAGAATCCAGGGACTTCCACAGAAACAAAGTAGAGACAGAGTTTTGTAGCAAACATTTTAAAATTTGCCCTGTAAAGGATAGTGGTTGATCAATTTTTTCACAATATAAATATTAAAACTTTGCTGTCACCTACAGTTTAAAGTCTGCCAGTGCATGGACTGACCTAGACTGCAGAAGCAGTCCATGTCTATTCTTATTCCACTAACAAGACTAGAAGATGTAAACAAATAAAAACAGAAACACATGATTTTTTACCTCTTCTAAATAAAAGAGTGACTAGGATGCTGCATGTATTTGCAGCAAATTAACAGTGACTCAAAGTGAAAAATCATCATATATGAGTAAAAGGAGGTGAACATTTTTTTTCTTTTTTTAATCTGGCCAGGAGTGGTTGCTTGTGAAGGTGAACTGAAATGAAAATAATTCTGAATAAAAACAAACAAATAAAACAAGTGAAAACCAGAGAACGTCCAAAGACAGTTCCTCACATTTTAAAAATATTATTACTCTCTGACAAAATAACAAAAATGTTTTGCACTGTATGTTTTAAAACTTACCAAACCTTTATAATACTATTATATATACTTCTCCAAATCTGACAATCTGAAGCAAATTCAGTAGTTTATGCATAAGTAAATAGACAAACACATTTTAATTAATTTGAAAATAACAAAAAAAGAAATCAAGGTGAAGGGGACAATATGTCCCTTGTTGCAGTGACCAGAGCTTTTCAATCTACTTTTTGCACTTTACATTGTCCAGAGCAAAACTGGCTGAGTCCCAGTGCGTTTAGTGCTGAGGTAAGCACTCGTCATTGTCAAGGACAAACACTTCAGGACACTCTGTATGTTTTGGAGTGAGGCCAAATGACGTATGACAGAAAGGTAAGGGTGGTGTGAAGGAGTTTTAGGACATTTTAGAGACATTTTTAACATAGGATGTAATATTTATGCAAAAAAGAAATACAAATTTAACTGAGCTCTATGTATGAAAGAATCAGTGATGCCAAAAAGAGAAATATGTTTTGAAAAGTTCTGTAAAATAACATTACACTGTCAAAAATATATAAAAAGATTTTATGTTGTTTATATGAACTTAGGACACATATACTACACATAAAATGGCATTACAAATCTAATCATATTGTTAATAAAACATCTCTGCTGTTAACTGGTATAGACACATACATTCACTTCTCTCCATCACAGCTGATAAAATTACAGTAAATATTTAAAAAATACATTTTATAAAGAAGCTATACAGAAGTTATTTTAATCATTCATTGAAAACCTGAGCAATATTTTATGTTTGAAACGGGGGGAAAAAAGCACAGAGAGAGTAATAACATCTTTTGGCCACCAGGTGGTAGAGTGATACAAATAATGTCACAATGCAAAAGCTGTTGCAATCTACCTTCAAGCTTCAAACAGTAAATCATCAGACATCATCGACTGGAACCCTTTCAGTACTGAAATGTGTAGAGCATGACATCCTGGAGTTAAACAAAGCACCTTTGTGTTTTTAAACACAACTCTTTCTGGTGACAGTGCAACACTGTCTGATTTGGCAAAAACTTTGCTTACACATTTTTTGTGAATAAAATCTTAAATGGCTAAATCATGACAATGCAACATCTCTTTGAATGTACAGCAGCATTTATTTTAAGTCTTTGGGGTTGATTGAACTGTGTGTTACTTGACATCTTTGCTTGTCTACCAACAAAAAACACATCATAACGGAGACTCATCACCTTGTACGTTTGGGTGTTACCATGGAGCACTAAGAAAATATTACTGACCATTAAGATGATACAATATTCATATTCATGTTCCTTACATATTTTCAAAATGCTATGTAGACCTGGCAGGGTGGAGTGCAATAAGTTAATATTATCTTAATATGACAAAAAAATTCATCAGGCATATAATATATAACGGGCCTGACTGTTTATGTTTTTATAGCAAGTCAACAATAAATGCAGCTAATTAATCATTAGACACATTTTAGCCCCATTCTATTATAACTTGCTGAGCCTATTAGTATTCATGTACTCAAAGCAATAGTCGATATACTTTGCTTCATAAAATTTTTGAGAGTTTATTAAATGTCTCATGTTTATGCCATCTGAAAAAATAGAATGAACATTGGTGTGATTGTTAAAATAAACTATTGTTCCTTTTAATACAAATTTACAGTCTGCATCAGAGATTCTTGTTTTGTCAGATGAAAATAAAAAAACATCTGAATTTATTGGTAATGAACTTTAAATTAAAAATTTTTGTGAATAATTATCTGTCAAATATTGAAATCTGTGCCAGCTACTCTGTGTTTATTCAATTCTCTGCCTGTTCTCCAGCATCAAACATCCATGTGGGCATTTCTGATGTGATGGTAAGCGGTGGAACAAAAGGAGGGAGAGGGAAGACATGCAATTTTAATGACCAGTTCATGTTGGGTTTTTTTTTTCCTCTTTTCATTTCTCTGACACAAAAACGTGATAGAAGCAGCCTGATATTGTTTCCATGCTGCCACAACATATGATATTCAACGCATGACCAAGATACTTATGATAAATACTGTATTCTGTCACCTAATGTGTGTTGTGCACCTATTTCATGCGTTTTTTCCCCCCTTTCTCCATCTATTCCCAGGAAGGAGGTGTCACAGTCAGAGTCGGGGAAGACGTGAGAGTATTTGGAGGCATTCCGTGTCTTTGGCGCCCTTTTCCTTTTGTACCTCACTTATGCAATGTGCAGCAACAGCTCATGTACAAGATGCGTGTCACACAGAAAGAAAAGACGCGGAGCGGCTTGAGTAGAAGGATGCTTGACAGACAGAAAGGAGAGAGCTCTGCAGCAGGATCCCCACGGCGCTGCTGAACATAAAACTGCGTGGCTGGTCTCCGCAAGCAGAAGGGAGGAGAGAGGAGAGAAGGGAGGAAGGCAGAGAAGAAAGCAGGGGGAGGGGAGGCAGCTCAGTTCAGTGCGGTGCTGTAGCTGAGTGGATGAGGCAGCAGCATCAGCACCACTAGCTGTAGCATCCTCTCCTTTTGTGGAGGCTGGGGCGGGGGGGTGGAGGGAGCTGTCTTGTAGCTGCTGCAGGATCAACATTATCTGCATACACAGAAACATATCCGGTCACCTCGTCACACGCACCCATGCCGTGGCGGCCAGAGACAAGGAGGTGGTGGTAAGTGACGGGGTAAGCTCGGGGGACAGGAGGAAACAGGGACGGCTGGAGGGATCCCAAACGTGAGGAGGGCTGGAGGGACGGTGACTGGAGCAGAAGCAGCAGCAGCAGCAGCGGCAGCAGTAGCAGCGGCACCATGGCGCAAGCTGCCAAGCAGCTCCGCAAGACCAAGGACCTCGCAGAGGCCGCCGCCCAGGAGCAGCGGGAGAAGGAGGAGGAGAAGATCAAAAAGAGGAATCGATCCAGAGACCGCAGACGCAAGGTACGAATGTTCTACCTCAGGAGGCTGGGCAGGTGGTGCTTACATTCTTGTGTCCATCTTTCCCATCATAGCTGTCGTTTTCCCCCTCGCAGACTCTGTCACACTGCAAACATCGTGCATGATTGGTTGGAACGCAATTGCAGAAGTATAATTGCACAGATGGATTTGTAGGCTCAGCGTGTGTGTGTGTGTGTGGGGGGGGGGGTATGTATGTGTGTAACCAGTCAAGCATTGATGCTCTGGTGCAGGTTTTGTCTGCTCCGTCAGATATTTTGCCATCGGGGGAAATGGCTCTTAATACCAGTAGGGATGTGACTAATACCTGCTGTTTGCAGAATAACACACTATGCCATTCATTTCTTTTACCTGAGAACCCTTGCAGTGGGTGCAGCTTTTTCATGTTAACAAGATTCAGTATTTTATATGTGCACATATTGTTTCCTTGCGCAAAGCCCTAAACAAGCTCTACTCTCTCTCAAAAAGCTCTGCCAGAGTTAGATTTGCTGTCTTCCCCCATATTGCATTTTTTTTTTCTCACTGGGAGAAAATGGAGGGGGAAGATGGAGGTACAGTCTAATAATAGATGCAGTTTTAATGCTTTTGTGCATCTTTTTGGGCTGCAGGTGTTATTTGAAGAAAAATATAACAAATGTTGATCAAGTAACATCTAAACCTTTTGTTACAAACTTGATACATGGAATAATATCAGATAAGTGTGATGCTTTCAGTCACCTTCACATTCCATGCCTCCTGTTCACTCTCCTGCTCTAACTGAGCCACTAAGTGCAGATTTGACTGAGGTTGTGCTTCCTTGCTATTGTGTTAGGGTGATTTATAGTGATAATGTTTGAGAAAAGTTGGCTGTTTGTTTGTGGATCAGTCAGAATCCCGATTCTGATTGGATAGAGACACACGACTTCATTCTGTTTTTAGGTACAGCATATACAGCATAGTGTTACCATCAAAGAAAGAGTCTGATTTTATGCATTTGTGTTTGTGTTTGTTCAAATGCATTTGGAAGTGAGAGCATGCTTTCACAGGATGACAAAATTGCACCAAATGAGTTGTTTATCAAACATTTAATGGAAACTGTGGAGTATGCCAGGTGTTTGCAGAGAAGAAAGCTGCAGCACTCGGGGACTACAGACTTCTTATTTACTGGCTCTCAGCGTGAAACGGATCATTTGTTCTAAATGCCAAATGGTGAAGATGCATCTGCCATTATGAGGCTTTTAGAGAAGAGAGATACTTAACTTGTCAAGCTAACCAGAAAACTAAAACATTGTTGTAGTACAACATAATTATAACACAATGTCTGTCCTTCTAATCTAAAAAAAAAACACAAAACAACTATGATCAGGTGTTTCATTTTAAAGTAGGACTGATTTTACCAAATGCTAGATGCTCAGTCTGCAGAGCACAGAAAGTACACAAACAACAAAAGAATCTCTGAAACGTGGATTAGTATTCTGAGACATTGCAGATGCTTGAGCACAAGCTTTGCTGAGAATGAATTTGTGTGTTTTTTGTAGATGTATTTAGCCCAACCAAGCAGACAATGGTCTCTCTTTGATCACTAAGCATCTATGCCTATTGGCTTATTTTGTATTCTCTGACCAAAAATAGACTTTTTACGTGAATTGTTGGAATCCAGTTGAAGGTCTGCTGTGTTCCTCATAAGAGGCAGTGTTTTGTCTTGGTGTAGCAGCAGAAACATGAAAGTTTCATGATTCTGCTCAGTTTAACATGATAACTTTTCTCAGCAAATTGTTTGTTTTAAAAGAAAGGAGCATATTAAGAACACATTTACTGTAGTAACTGTGGTTCTCATCAAATGTTGATGTTGCACAGGATGTTCTTTTGACCTTGGCAGTTTATTGCCTTCATGATAAAAGTTTCTTTGGCAGTGAGCCATATTCCAGAGTTTGCGTGATCAGCAATATATCGATGAGCTAAAAGTGTTCAATAAATTATCTCTAGGAAGCACCTGCTGCAAGAACCTACTAAATTAAATTTATCTTCAGCTACTCCTTAGAAAATTAGCCTCCTATGTGGTTGTATATTGATGCATTATATAATTGTCTTAGATACAACAAATCTATCCAAATCTGACTCTGATAGTGTCAGATTTAGACAGAGCTATTTATCTGAGTTGATCTGATTTAGCTATTTATGTATATTTGTCTAATAGAGACATACCCCATAGCACCTGTATTTGCATCTGTGACTGCAATGAAAGAGGATTCTATAAAGTGCTGATTGAATACAAATTCATGCCACACTTAAAATATTTTATTAGATAAGCAAATAAGAGAATCTTGAATCATTTCCTATTTACTTCTCAATAAATAGGAGAAGTAAATAGGATCCGATGCCTGTATCTGATAGGTCAACCTTGTGTTGACCTATCAGATACAGGTACTTTTGTAATTCACTGTAGAAACAGTAAGGACAGAGAGGGTTGCCCATTTGTTTAAAGTGTTTTGCTGGGTTTCATAAGCCCAAGGCATATGCAATACAGCAATAATGGAATGTTCGTAGCTCAAATGCAGCTCTGCCTGTCTGGCCATCCTCCCTCAGCAAAACCACTCTCAGCAACCAGGCCCTTTCACTGTGTTCTTAACATGAACCAGTCTTCCTTCTCTCTGAAATATTTGCTACGTGCCCTGAAGTGCAAAGTCAAAGAGACAGAGAGGAGAAGAGGCACGTGCAGGTCTTAGAGTTCAGAGATATTAATTAGCTCCAGTCTACGTAAATCAAACTCAGAAGCATGGGATCTCTCTTCCCTACTTGTCCCCCTTTAACTAATCTTTCTGTCACTTCCCTGAACTGATGAGCCCTGATATAGCAGCAGGAAACGTTCTGCTGTCTAAGGTAAATGCTATGCAGATGCAGAACAGTTTGCAGTCATTTTTTTCTTTGTCTCCACATCTTTAAAAATAAAAGTGTAGACCATTAGTGTTTGCTAATATTGGTCTACTCTTACTCAGGATTATGCTTTGTGTAGAATTGTCAGCTTTTGATATTTGTGAGAGATGTCTGACCAAAGATTTAAACTGATGTGATTAAAATAGCTTTATATGCAGTAACTGTTGTGGTTTTAGCCATGGGAACTTTCTGACCAGGGAGAAGTAAAAAGTGATGTAGCAAAGGATATGGATGAGCAAAAACATGAGTTTTTTAAAATTAAACCATACAATAATACAATGCATTTGATATCACTTACTGAAGATGGCCAGTAGAATAATTATTACTATTGCTGTGATACTGGGACCCCAGTTTGGTTCAAGTTGTTAAACTGAAAGGAGTAATGGACTTCTATGACATGCAGGAAAACAACCCCACACTATAATGCTACAATCATTATAGTTGGTAACATTTATTAGTTTGAAAGAACTTATGCTTCTCCAGACACGTACGTTGTTCTTGTGACCACATCTTTGCCTTGTCTGGTCAAAACAGTTTCCTCAGAAGGCGGGCAAATTAATTTTGGTGGAGGGACTTATTCCCTTTTAGACACCTTTGTCCATTGTAATGTGAAACTACTGTACAAACAGATTCCAGCTCATTCCAGGTTTTTCTGACCCCAGCACCAATTTTCTTTCTTTTCAGAGGGACAGTTTGAATCAGAGGCCTAAAAGTTAGATCAAATTTGGTGTTCTATCAAAACAACGGTTTCAAATACACATCAAAACTGATTTTGGAGAAGACAAATCTGTCTATTAGAATGGCCATTGGTGTCTCCCACCTACACCTTGCTGAAAATGTGTGATCTCTAATTAAAACCCATTTCCGAAACTAGTCAATTTAAATGAGCTCTACCAATTCTAGCAGGAAGAACGGGTTAAATATCCAACTGGAATTAGTTCACAAGCTTACTGGTGGCTACAAAAAGCATGTGGTTGAGGGACAACTTGGTACCAATCCTTGTTTGTTGCATAGTAGATCTGTGCCTTGTCATTTTTGATTGTCAGCAAAAGTATTTCCAATATTCCTATATAGTAAAATAAAGGATTCCCACATAAAAATTCCACCTTGGAAGGGTAGACCTTTAAATCGAGCACTGTAGTCAGCAGAAGCCTGATGGATTCTAGTAATACATTATTTTGTCAATGGAGTTCATGAAAATGATCAAGATAGCACTACTCATGACGTTACTCTGTAGCATGAACCTACTAGGGAGATTAAGCTTTTACTGCAATGCTTAACATGAAGCTCCTTAGGCCCATGCATTTATTTGTTTGTTTTTATTTGCTCCAGGCTTGCACTTACATATAAGTGCCAGATCCAAACGGATCCAGGATTTCATAATGGACATTGCATGCTCTCTTTGTTTCCTCTTTTTAGATAACTTTTTGTGTGCACACATGATATCTTATTCCAATTGCCAAAATTCTGTCTGATATGTCCTTGTACAACATGGATGGCATTATCATTGACATTTTGGAGAAACTACATAAAAATAGGTAAAGATTGCTCTTGTAGAACAAGATAGAATTTTGAAAATCTAAATTTTCTTCAATAAACTGTAAAGATCAAAAGGAAATTATGATGACAAAATTGCTAACATGATGAAATTGTTATAAAGTAACCCAGTTTTCCCCATGCAAGGTGAGGTTTTCCATAATGGCACGGTATGGAACATTTTAACAAGTTCCCCAAACAAATGGTATAGATTATTCTATACTTTCTTCAGATCTTACTGAAACTATATATATATTTAAGACAAGGTAGATTCAGGAGTATGTTTCTACATTCTTTTTTGAAACAAAATGTTAAAGTTGGTTCCTTTGAAAAAGTCTCCAACAAAGTAATACAGCATTATTGGCTCCTTGTGGCCTAACATTTTTAAATATATTGCTTAATTTAAAGAGATGTAGTCAGAGGGTGAATCTATACTATATACTATAAGGAGGAATCTTACAGTAGATTATTTGGGGATTTAAAATGAAATTGTTCTAGGCATCCTCTACAAGCTCTCTTATTATGAAAACAGTGTATAACAAGATTTGGCTTCAAAATAGCTACAACTTGTTCATAACAACCATTACGAAGCTTATTGTGTAAAGTCTTGAAGCTAGGCTAAGGACAGAATTAAAAAAAAGTTTGTATAGTTGTATAGATATTTAGCTGTTTAATATTACTTAACACTAGACCGGCAATAATGTGGGGTGAGAAAAAAGCATCCACACAGATTCATAGAAGTTTGACATATTTTTGCACAGCATTGTACATAGGTGGCACTTCTAGAGATTGTGTTTTTTCCTCTCCTTTGAGGAGAGGAAAAGTATATGAGCCAAGGTCGAGCAGAGCAGACAGCACTCATGACCAACCCAAAGCTGCCACAGGCTATATTTACCTGGCTGCCTAGAATTACACTGCATCTGAGAGCAGAGCTTTCTATCTGTCTACACACCACTACAGTGTGCTAGCTAAGCACCTGGTCTGATACTTTATCTGATGTTCCCTTGGATCTGTGTCTGGCGAAACAACATGGATGATTCCAGAATACAAGCACAATGGAGGATAGTCATCAAACCTCTGTGAAGTTTTATCTAGAGCACTGACACTTTGTGATCTGCAGATCAAAAGAATTGCATAAAAGTATGTCTGGTCAGACGTCTTTTATCTGTGGAAGTCATTTTGTTCTGTTAATGCTAGTCTTAGTAGACATTTTTTCAGTTATATGCCTACAATACTGTAAAATGTTGAAGATTTGCATCTTTCTTGCCAGCATTTTCCACAAATGAGTGTTCGCTATCACTGCTTGCAAGTGATAGTGTGTAGCTCTGGCCTGGTGGGATGGGATAAGAAAAGGATGGGAGACTTTCAGCAAAGTCTTTTGAAATATTTAGGTAATTTAGAGTGACAGATGTCCCTGTAGTAATTATGAATGGACTGAGCACATGGTGGATGGTTGAAGTGGTGGATGAGCAAGTGTCTTGTTGATGCAAGATTATACTTTTGACAAATTACTGGTAGGACAAAAATTGTTGTTGGGATATGAGTTGGAGCCTCCTACACTGAGTCCTGGATTTCTGCATATTCTGAGCAGGATATATGAGAGATCTTCTGGAGTGTGTCAAAAAAAGGTGTACACTCTCCATTATGCATAACTTACCGTGCCCACAACTTCCCCAGTGAGATTGTGGTGGTTATTACCATTATTAAACTTAATATTGAGTCCTGGATGCAGTGTGGAAGAACCTGGTAGCAGTATTGGCAGCTAATCCATGACATGTGACCCACAAACACACTGTGGATCGGTGACAACTTATTGTTTTTAAACAGTGATCTTTAAACATGATCCATGTAAACAGTCTCAAACATGTATTATACCCTAAGCTTTTCACATGTGGAAATACTCACATTAGTGATCTGTTTGACCCATCTGAGCCTATTAGCAAAATCCCTAACATTTTTGTGGGATTAATTAGAGGAAAAGTGAAAGTGAGTGATGTGGACTGGAACAGTGCCACACACACTCTCGTATATAGACAAAGAATGTACACCCCCGCACGCACTTAGAGATGTAACACGGCATTATGTAATGGAATTAGAGCTCCTGAAGGTCTGCAAGGATCATGTGGCTTACAGGAGCCAACTAATGCACTGAAGCAGCCTCTCCCAGGCACACCCTGACTCCATCATTTTCCTCCACCGCTGGCCTGAACACATTTTATAGTGCATGCAATGTCTAATGAATGTAGTGGTAGCATGTTCAAAAATCAAATAAAATTTTATGGTGTTCTTCAAAATGCCATCAATGAAATCATGAGGTTGTGAATAGTATAGTATTGCAGGTTTGAGTTTATTTTATGAAATTGATCTCTGGCTGCCAGCAAAACAAAATTTGACAAAGACTGACTTATTAAATTATAGGAAGTATAAGTTCAGTTAAATGAACTGCAATAATTGCCATGCAGTAAATTAAATCTTTGTCCGTTATTTTATAAGACTATTTATTGATTGATATATTTTTCAAACTAGTCTTTTGTCCACCATGGATAATAGAATATATTTCATTGAAAATACAATGAATCCACAAAGCACAATCAAAAGTTTTAAATTGAAATCAGTGAAAGCTAAATTTCTCTTACTATTTACTAGTTGGTAAATCATCTAATTATAAAACCATTTAGGGGTCAAATAATTGGTAGCATAAAATGTGACAGATAGTGTGATAGTTACTTTTTAAATGAGATATTTACAGTTCCAGTAAATAACTGTAAACATTTTTGTCCATGCTAATTTTTTTCTTTACAATTATCCATACCTGGAAAATATTATGATTCTTAAATTTGACAGATTTTGCAAAACCTTTCCCACCAAAGTTGGGGTTTGACGCAATAAAACTCCAGTTTTCTTACTACTTTAAACTTCTTCAAGCATACGTCTATGTAACTCCCGTAACTGATTTGATTTTTGTGTCTCTGCACGGTGAAAGGGGATGCAGAGATACCCCCTTTCACCAGTCAGTCCTGTTACGTGTCGGAGGAAAGTTGGAAAGCTGTCTCCATTTTCTGGCTTCATCTTTCACCATAACCAACTTTCCGTTATGAACAACTTTTTCATAAATGCACCCAAACAGAAAATAAATAAATTTTAAAAAGCAGCACATTTGTAAACTATTGTGATTTTTGTGATTGGGGCTACCAAAAAGGTCTAAATAATATTATATGATTATCTGACCTTCATTCAAGCTTTTCTCTCAGTGATAGCAGCTGGGTTCATGGAAACACCAGGATACTGACTCAAAGCAGGAAAAATAACAACTTTTAAAGAATTTACTGAGGATGAAAATTAACAAAATGCCGTGTTTGCTTGCTGTATTGCTGCGTTCCACTGAACACAGAGGCATCGAGCTGGAAAATTCACACTGCACTTGTATAAATACTTCATTGCTAATTTAATTTTAAACTCTAGATGGAAGACAGAAAACTACAACTCTTCGTTCCCTTTGTTCCATCAGCTATGTGTCTGTTTCTCCGATGTAGCTGCATTCTTCCATTTTAATCTGATCACTTACCACTCTCTGCTTCAAACACTCTGTCTGCATCGTCCATCGTACTTCATTAACTGCTCTCTTGATTGCCGTTTTATACTGCAAGTGTAAAGTGGTCAAATCTTATGCTCCAGTTTTTGCTAACTCAAAGGGGCTTCATTGAATGAAAAGATTAATGACAACATAAAATATTTACAGTGTTTCTACTGTGCAAATGAGTTGCAGGGACACGAACAGAACAGCTGAATAAGTTCTCTTCTGTGCACTTGACAGTCATTTGAAAAGAATAAATCAATTTACAAGTCTGTAGAAAGAATCTATGAATAGTAGAATCGAGCATGCATTTACCTTATTGGTTTAAAAAACTGAAATAGATATGTTTTTGTTTATTCATAAGTAATGGAATCAATAAACCAATATTTTCAACTCAGAAAAGTTGAAAATATAGGAACATTTATTCCTGCCAACATGAATGAATGCTCCTGTTAGCAGATCATTTATTTGGGTTTTTGTGCCTCATAGTTTTGACCTATCATTAATAATTTGCTTCCGTTGCACACAACCAGATGATTTCTCATCATCATAATTAGCCTTAGCTGTCGCTCTATGAATCACTGTATGAATCACTCAGAGCAACGCTGCTGGTTTAAGGAATCACTGAGAAAAAGTATGGTTATACAGATGGATGAATATCTGACCAAACCATAGAGAATCACAATTCATCATCATTTGCTTTGTCTCACTTGAGCTATGAATTTACTTCAGAGTAATGTTCACCAAATTTTCTCCAAAGTTCTTAAAACTGTTATGTCTTGTACTTGTGACTTACACAAGCTAAAACCGCCGTTCATGACCTGATTGTAATGAAGCAGCAAGTCTGAGTCAGCTTTTTTAAGGTCATATGACTGACTGACAGGGCGACAGGGTGTGTCCTGCTGGCTCTGCACCAATACTCCCAAAGGGAAGACGACCAAGGTGAGAGAAAAAGCATACAAAGTCTTAAATATGCATGTAGCATAGATTAAATCAACGCATTAATCTTAGATTTGGATTGTGACCTACTCGCCTTCACTGAAAGTCAGAAACACAGCTCAGCTCATGCAAAAAGACAAAAATAATTGAATACATACCAATTTACATTATTTTTTTTGTAAAAAATAGAGAAGATGACTCAACTTTAAAACATGACTAAAAAAACTGTTTCTGAGTTCGTAGAAATGTTGGAAGTAATATACTCATGAAGGAAGAATGCTTTTCTTAGGGGTTTTTTTCTAGTAGTGCAGTGTCTTATAGTTAGGACAAAGGCAGCAGTAATTACAGGTTTAATCATTCTGGTATTTTTGCATGTGCGGAAAAAATCCATTCAATTTGTCAACCTTCTTTGTTTTGCGCAAACCTGACATTTGGGACTGTGCGGGCTGTTTCTAGTAGACAGCTGCACACTTTTCTGGTCACATGTTCAATGCACAACACAGAGAACAGGCCCCAGCGACGGGTGAAGGATGATTGATGGTGTTCTGAATGAAGTGCAGCTTTCTGTAAATGCAGTGTGTCAGCTTGTCTTGCCCATATTTTTAGCTTTCCCTTGTGCATAAGATTTATTATAGCCTGAGCTTTGAAAATAGCTCAGTATCTTCCCATTGTGACACTATGTGACTGCTACCCTACTTTTCACTGTTCACAATGAGTGTAGGGAATAGTTGATACTGCATTTCAGTGAACTTATTTAACCTTAAATTAAATGTGTAATGTTTTAAACGACTTAAAATTGTGAAAATGTGATTGACCGGAGAAGCTGCATTTTTAATATGCAGTATTTAATATTTAACATGTGACAGACTTGTTCTGGAAGCCAGGCTGGGTTTATTTTTATTTAATTCACTCTATTTATTTGTTTATTTTGCAGAAATTCTCAAAAATGTCACTAGATAGGCAATATCCAGTCCATTGCAACACTATCCAATCATGCAGTGAGATTTAAATGCAACTATACACAACCAAAGTTAAAATGCAGTGCTATCAGATTTAGTTGATCATTTGATGACTTAGACTTAGACTTAGACTGACTTTATTGTCATTTTGCATGCCGATGACAAGTTAGTTACTCAAAGACGACCAGCAGATTACATCGAGTCATTGGCTTTGTCAGAATCCTTAATCTTGTGCAAGCATGTGGTGACAGTGAAAAGGAAATACTACCTTCTAACAGGATGAAACTTCTAGCAGAACCAGGATGAGACTGACTGGTTGTCAAGAGGACAGGGAAGAGTTAGGGTCTCAGTTAGGGTCACAATAATGGCTTAGCACCACAACACATTCAAGATCTGCTGTTGTTGTATCAACCTTCCAGACCTCTCAGGTCTTCCGGTTCTGGTCTCCTCAGCATCCCCAGAACCAGAACCAAATGAGGGGAAGCAGCATTCAGCTTCTATGCACCACAAATTTGGAACAAACTTCCAGAAATCTGTAAAACAGCTGAAACACTGACTTCTTTTAAATCTCGACTAAAAACCCACCTGTTTAGAATTGTATTTGAAATGTAATCAATTACAAATTTATTGATGGAACCTGACTTAATGCTTTGTTTTGATTGTTGATTCTATCTTGCATTGTGTTTCTGTGTTTGTAATTATGTAAAGCACTTTCAAATGCCTTGCTGCTGAAATGTGCTATACAAATAAAATGTGATTGATTGATTGATTGAATAAACAGGGACAGACAGCATACATAGTTATTCCCAGTGTGCACAACTGGAAAATGTGTGTTCCAGTGTGCAGACTAACTAGATTAATATGTGAAAAGTGGCACCAGGTGTTGGAAAGAGCAGGAGAAAATATACTGCTCTTAATATTTTGCCCAAAAAAGCACCAAATTAAAGATCTGACTTTGTCTGACTCAGAATACCTTTATAAACTGGCCAATAGTTTAATATTTAGATTTTTCTTTCTCACACCAAAACATTGTTATTGTCTAATAGACAATATTAACCAGATCTTAGTTTAAAAGCAATCTCCATTATAATAATGGAGCGAACTAACAAACATATGTGATGTTAAATTCTTCCTTTAATGATTCCTGTAAAAAAAAAAAAAAAAAAAAAAAAAAATATATATATATATATATATATATATATTCTCATATATTGGTCATCACCAAGCAAATCAAAACTTAAATCCACCTGGTTTCAGTTTCATACTGGGCAATTAATGCATTCCTAATTTTAATGGCACATATCTGTTCCTATTTCCATTAAGCTGACAGGCTGTAGTTGCAGAACATATTGCACCTTGCACATCAGGCCTGACCTGCTGTCTGGAGCTGGCTGAGTTGATGAATATCTCCCTGTTGGCTAAAATGACCCTTTCTGTGTGAGCCAGAATGCTGAGTCATGAGGAGATGTTTCTGTTGACTGATTTATGGAGCAATGAGAGTCTTTTGAAGTCACACTGTCAGTTGCAGCATATTTCTTTCTTATTGTCATGGATGGAAAACCTTTCTATGAGTTTATGTAACCAACTTAGCCGTATTGTTTAATAACCAGGAATGCAAGTAATTGACTTTATATCTGCGCCTTAAGATTATATTTGTGGTAAATCGCCTCTTTACATATAAACTGAATTGAAAGTAAATTGAACCGTGTAATTAGCAACTTTAATTGCAAATCTCAAATGTTTGTGATTGAAAAATCTGTGTGATCGAGGCTAATGTCCAGAGCATTAACAAATGCAGCTTTACATTATATTCTGTAAAGTAACTGCTGTGTCATTGCTATTTTTAGCAGCTACAGGGTTCCTCATAGTCATCATGCTCGTTGCAGCCTCACAGCTGAAGGTAGTCGTGTCCTCCTCTTAGCTTGTCCTCTGCCGTCTCTTGTGACTTTTTTCCTCCTTGATCCTCCATCAGCCCCCCTACCTGTACACCCATCAGTCTCTCAGAAAGATACTTACTGGTGTGGATCTCCACCCACTGGGTGATTAGCGATGACCTGCTGTCATTTACACAGACATGCACAGCGGGGAGGCCTTGTGTTCATTTGCTCAAGCTTAAGTGTAGGTCCTCATAGGTACTGTAAGCATGTCGCTACAAACAATGGTGTTTCCTGCTAGCAGAATTGATTTCTTGTTACTTAGCCAGCAACAAAGCTTCTTCAAATACAAATAATCAGTGATGCATTTCAGGAGGCCGTAGGTTCAACCTGAGGTTCTCTGAACTGTAGGGTTGAAGGGTTTCAGGTCAGTTTATTCTAGCTTGAAATACGAGAATAAACCCAGAGAAGCAAACGATACCACAGAAAGACAGAAGACATTTCAAAATTAAGAACTTTAATAAGTGCATCAAAAGTTTGTCTGTTTGATCTGTGGTTCTATACCTATCTGGACTTTGTTATTTGTATTTGAAATTGGTACATAAAAAACAGTGAACAATTTGAAAAATTGTGAATTTTAAAATACGGTATGTGGGAGACAATGTCATGTTTTATTTTCACTCATCTTCTTGAAGTCTTGAAACCTGCAAATGTCAAGTGTATATAGAAAATAATTTAGGTCAGATAGATCCAATGTTTTTTTTTTGGTTAACATTTTAGGAGGTTTTGAGGTTTGTTCAGTTTTTACAACTATGGTGCTGGATTTGCTAAGAGTCCATTGTTGCTTTAAAACCTTTGTCACATTCTTTTTTAGATTTTCTCCTTTTAAGTTTGTCTCAATATCTTGCAGTATTTGTGATGACAATAAAATAGATCATGCAAACTATTTAAAAAGACTGGATATGAATTTGTAACTTCTTACAATCAGAGACTTACATACAGAGAACTTGCTGTAAAAATTTCAAAGAACTTTTCAAAAGTCCCGTACAAAGTAACAATCTTATTTACCATTTATTTAGCAAGCTTTTGAGGTTTGCAAAAATCAGTAAGTAGAAGGATTTCCTGTAGAAGGGTATTTGTCCAGGTGAACACCAAGGTATTTATACTCCTTCACCATTTCCACTGTTTCTTCCACAATAGGCTTTGACCAAACCCTATTTTTCTTAAAATTTACAATAATCCTTGTTTCGTTTACATTCAAGGCTGACTGTTACAAAGCAGTCCACTCTGTACTTAGCTTCTTGATCATGTCTGATACACCTGATGACTGCAGAGTCTGTTTTATACAGGAAGTCGGAGGTGTACAGAGTGAAATGTCTATTGTGTGGTAGTGATAGATCCAGGCGATTGCTAAGGCCTCCACTTGTGTCTTTTGGAGTTTCTCGCAGAGCAAATCAGACTGAATTGTATTAAATGCACTGGAGAAATCAAAGAACACGATTCTCACAATGCTGCCTGCTTTAACCAGTTGACAGTTGATTTGTTGAAGCAAGTGTTTGATGGTGTCATTAACTTTAGCGCCACAGTGATAAGCAAACTGCTGGGTGTCTTGATATGTGATTGTCTGCTCACTTGAGTGGGGCAGCAAGAATCTGTCCAGGACCTTCATAAAGTGGAAACGTCAAGTACAAGACAGAACATCTTCAATCTTCTCTTGGGTCAGGCTAAGGTTGAAGCGTTGTTGCAGAATCCCACAGAGCTGATCTGCACAGGCCTTCAGGACTCTGGGGCTGACACCATCTGGACCTGCAGCCCTGTTCTGGTTCAGTTTCTCCAGCTGCCTCTTCATCTGACTTCTAGAGTCACAGGAAGGTGTGAGGCAAAGAGCTCAGCTGCATCTCCTGATCTGGTTTAAGAGACACTCGAAGAAACAGAAGAGTTCATGGCCATGGTAGCTAAAATATTTGAGATGTGACAGGAATGCTGCAGGTCAAAGGATGGTGGAATCATAGGTCAAGTGTTTCTGTACTTTAATCATAATAAATACAATTTGTATAGAGACATACAACCTACATCGCCCTTTAAAATTTAAAAATTAAAAAAATTAAAATTAAATATTGAAAATCATGAAAATAAAAACATAAATTAAAAAACAAATAAAAAAATTACAATTAAAAAATGTATTAAAAATTAAATATTTTCTTTAAATTATTGTAAAGATGAATTAATACCTCTAATTTGCTTATATTTTACTATTACATTTTTGTTGAGTAAACATTTTCAAATAAGAAAAGAGAAAAAAATGCTCATATTTTGCAGAATGACAAAAAGGAGTGAATAAAAATGTATTTCATGGAGTGTTGTCCTGTTCAGGGATTCTACTATAGCCAACTGCTAGTACCAGGCCAATGGAAATGCTAATGGAAGACATTAACAATGATGCTAAACACTGCTGTCTCAAATGCTTTTAGGAGATATTACAAATATGTTACAGTTGGTTTGAGTTGCTTTGGACCATTCTGTTTTGTATGATTTGTCTCTGTTGTGTGCCCAACATTCTGCTAATGCTAAGCTGACATGCAGGCTTGTATATGTTGGAGTCTGCATCCTGCAGTGAGGAGCATATGTCAGCTTCTGTGACCGCCTGTTGGCATAGAAGTCAAAGATGATGTAGCATGAAAGTGATGAAAGTGTGTTTATGCAAACATGTCTGCAGTAAATATGTGGTCCAAAATCATGATCATGCAGGCCTATATATTTGTACCTTTTAAGCCCACTTGCATTCACATGTATAAGACAGTCTCATACTAAATAAAAGCAACAAATATTACATTTCATTTAAATGTATTTATTAAATGACAGGAAAAAATAAATCCCACATAAAACTGGCCACTTCTGGTAAGACAGGAAAACATGCCATTCAAACACTACAATAAAAAAGCTTTGCAACTAACGTTCCCTATGACTATTATTACATCCACAATAGAACTATAAAGAGTGGCATCTTGGCATCTTAAATCATTAAGTCCTGTTAAAAAAAAAACATCTGCTATCTATGTGAGCACAAATCTCCAGGGAGGCGTGTCAGGAAATGTGTTTTTTCCTACCTCCACAAATGTAAACATGTAGAGTTAACAAACTCTACACAGACTTTATCTTAAGATGTGTGCTTTGATGAGATGAGAGTAAGATATCCAGTTTTTCCAAAGAGCCTAAGAACCTTAAAGGGTGTGACATCATCAACATGTAATACCGGGAAATTTAAAATGACTGTTAGCTTCTTCTAGTGAACTGAAAATGAGCTTTGATTGAATCTTTTGACATAGAAATAACCCAAAACGTTTGATAAAATGAAGAAACAAGTGAAAAATACCACACAACTTAATTATCCAACACCAAGAGTCTTGGATTCAAGTGCTGTCCCAGGGCATAAGGGAGTTTTGCATTTAAGAAACTATAAGCAGGGGTAGCAATAATACTGACAGAGGTAATTTTGTTAAAAACATTTATGTTTTTGAATGGTTGTACTTGGTTGTATGATCTTGTTTCAATCAAATATGAACAAATTTCAAGTCTATACATGCATCTTTACCCGCATACTGGTAAATGCTGAATAGATTTGTTCAGGTGTAGTAGTTGGTATGCACCGGAGCCTTACGCAGCTTTAAAACTCTGATGATGTGGTGGTTAATCTGTCAACGCTACGATGGGACAACAGCACCTGCAGAGCACATCAATCAGACATTTCTACTTGTGGACACACACACTCAAACACCAGGACAAAGCCACAATTTCTCATGATACGTGTAACAGAGGCTTCGTGTGACTGAGTGATACCTTGATGTTGTTAAAGTGTCTTTCCTGGTAAGGATGTTAATTCATCTGCAAGTTTTTTTTTAACTTGGCTGTTAAAATTTTTTTGGTTTTGTTGCCATACTGACACTAAATTGTGAAGTTTTTCTGTTGAATAAGTGACATTTCTTAAAATCTGAAACATTTTTCAATGCAATAAAAACAGGAATACACAAGATGATTCACAAAATACATCACAAAGTCTCTGTCGCTTTTAAAATATCCTTTTGTTTGATATGTTGAAGGCCAAATCCAATGACACTGAACTCATAAATCAGAGACAGAATAAGATGATCACTGAAACCCAAAGTGGGAGCACAGACTGAGCCGTGATAAAGAGCTGTGTAAAGCATTTTTTTTTTCTGTCTCGATTGCAAAAAAAATATCCAGAGACAGCTATTCACAGAGAAATGAACAAGTTGATGGACTGCAGATGCGTTGCTCTAAATGCTGAGGTTATAGCTTCGGACATACAAATGTTACCAGCTGGGACTGAGTCATATTTTAACTGCTGTAGCAGGACATTAAGATCTGTGTAAATTCACCTCCTGGCATTTCTGTCAGGATACCACTGACCTTGGTTCAGATTCTTTACAGCGTCTCCTCAAGCCGGTGGAGCTGTTGTGTTGTTTTTGACCATGACCCCCTGACATCTCCCTGTCAGCGCAAAGCGAGTCAAGAAGCAAACTGCTCTATGGGGATTCATCGCTCTGGGAAATCCATCTTTGCTACCACACGCAGAGAAGGATACTTCAGCGTATTACTCCTGTTATATCACTTTTTTGTTTTTCCATACTTTATTTCTAAAAGCAAGTACAGTTTATAGCACAGTTATCAATACTTCAGTCTTCCTCTTTCACCAATAGGTATAATATTTTTTGCACTCACAAAATTCTGAAGATTTGTTTGCAATGTATAAATGGGATTAAGCAGGAAAAAGTGCCAGAATGAACAGGGATGTCTGTGCAAATCTACTAAAGTCGTGTTTTGGTTTAGTTTTCATTATTTAATGTCATGTTATCTCTTTTTTTTTTTTACCTTAATTTAAAGTGAATTATTGATTTAAAGCCACATTTTCTCTTCATATGTTGTTCTTGTCTATATCTTCTTTATCACTCTGACTCCTCTATTTGCTGACTGCTTTTTCCTGTCATAGCAGATGTGAGTCTGATGGGAAGTATACTGGAATCGTAGTCAACGTGCAGCTGAGTGCTGCATTAGTTACACACACAAGACTTTCAGACACAGGGGCTCTTAGTTGCTTTTTCTGTTTGTGTTTTTGCTGTTTCTGCATATTTGTCAGGTGTCAGAGCTAGAAAAAACTGTCTCCAGCTGATGAATACAATGTAAAAGTCACTTGAAAAATTCAGAAAATTCATCCATCATGTTTTTCCACCACAGCGTTTCTTGTGCGACAGAGTTGATTTAAGAGGCACTTATTTGCTTGTTCTATGAATGAAACAGTTTGATTTTTCCCATCCAGAGAGCCAGTCTGGTGCTCTTCATTATGTGATGTAAAACATCTCTGCAGGAAATGTTTCATCTTCCATCTGTTGTAAATTTCTATAGAGGATCGACTCACAGAGATACACTTTACCGAACAAATCACATAATTTATCACAACACCCCTGGAAAAACTCATCAAAATAACACCAGATGGGGACCAAAGCTGGAGGATTTTTTTTTTTTACCAACTTTCTGACAAGGTTGTCAGAAACTTAAAAATTCAATCTTTTTCCAATCATACATTAGGAATTAGACTGACAGCACTCTTTAGGGTGGAGTTTGTAACAGAGAAAAGAAAACTTAGTTATATATTTTCAGCATGAGCGAGATGCTTAAAACTGAAATCAGAGGGAGCACAAGAGGTATAAGAAGCTACTTAAAATCTTTATACACTACTAACTTTTTCTACAAAGGCACACCAGCTGCTCTTTTAAAATGCAATGAAAGAGCATTAAACTCATGTGGGTGCTGGTCAGTGCTCCATCACTTCATACTGTTGTTGTTTGGTCGTTTGTTACTTGACTTTTTTGATATAAATAGATGTACCATCTGCTACAGATGCCTATTTGTATTCATCCTGGGAACCTTTCATCGACTTGGCAAAGGAGTGAACTGACCTTACACTGCCTTCATTAGATCTCAGTAAGGTTAAGCATCTCGCAGAAAAAATACTTTATTCTTTTGAATTTTCCACCAGTCTGTTTGTCATGGAAATTGATATATTGGGAAATGTTGGCAGCCTTTTGGAAAGAAATATTTCTGATTATAGTTCCAAACAACAAGTTGGGATCGGCTAAAGCTGGAGAGACAGTGAGATTCTGTTATTTTGAACGATGTTGAAGCTGCATGACTTTACTGTTTGTTGTAGATACAGCAGATCGTAAACAAAGCATTTCAAACCATGATGCTCACAACATTTTCATTTTTGGTTGGTCTCACTGAGCCTGTCTTCATTTTGTCATGAAAGCTTATTTGTGGTTCAATCGGCAGTAGCTCTTCAATGCCAGAGTCGGTGCATGCGGTACTGGAAACAGAAAGAAGGGGTGCTAAGCAACTCGTCACTCTTGCATTCAAACCCAAATGGTTGAAAAATCCCTTACGACAGCAGGTATTGTCTTTTAAAAAATAGAAAGTAAAGAACAAAATAA
Organism: Xiphophorus maculatus; assembly: GCF_002775205.1. Taxonomy (NCBI): domain Eukaryota; kingdom Metazoa; phylum Chordata; class Actinopteri; order Cyprinodontiformes; family Poeciliidae; genus Xiphophorus; species Xiphophorus maculatus. The sequence continues at coordinate 10,373,728 of NC_036450.1, forward strand.
GAAGGAAACTTAAAAAAGAAACCTGCATCTGATGAACTGTGTTTGAAAGGCATGTTTTGCAAAGCAATGAAAAAAAGTTTAACAAGAAAATCCTAGGGACGCATCACCCTGTTCTTAAGAGACGTTTTATGTGAATTAACAACTAGCAGCTTAGCAAACAAGCAAAAAAAAGTATATTCTTATGGATATTACCTAACATGGACAGAAATAGGTAAAAAAAAAAAACAGCATTAATTCAAATGTAAACTTTGAAAATCTTTCAGAAACACTGCTAATTAAATTTTGCGAGACAGTCTAGCTCTTTGGAAGCTAAATACAAAAATAGTGCATTCAGCTGCAGCTTTATGTTTCAGGAGGCTTATTGTGTAAGAGGCGTGTTTCCTAAAATATCGAGCTCCTGCTCACAATGAGACAGACGGCAGACTGTCTTCAGTGTGGTAAGATACATGATAAGTTTTACTGATTTTATGTAACTGTAGTCACAAGTATCAGATGCAGTGACTCCAACTGAGTGTGTTCAGTGTTTACAGAGCTCATGATAACAGACCTTCAGCCACAAATGGTTTGAGGAAGATTGGAAGATGGTTAATAAGAGAAAATGACCAGCTACTAACAAATCAAAATCAGTAGAACAAGTCTGTGTTGTTGTTATTTCTAGAGCTGGTTGATGACACACTGCTTCCTGTGTGCTGCTAAAATATATCAGTAGTTCTGGCAGGGAACTTCACTTTGGTAAAGACATTGAAGCAGGGCAGGGAGCCCAGAATGTCAACACTGAGTAATGACGTCAGGCGCAGGCTTGAAGAAGCAGCTTTACCCAGCATGCTTTGCCAGCAGCATTTCTGCAGTGCTTATAAATATTGAAAGATTACAAAAACAGAAAGAGAGGGTGGAGAGGGATTGGAAGGTGGAGGATCGGATACAGAGGTGAAAGGAGTGGATAGATAGCTAAAAAACTCAAGAAGTTCAAGTGAACTGGGGACTCCAGGGTGGGGTTAATGCTTCACTTTGCTGCTTCTTACTGTCACTTTCTTTTTATGTGCTACAGGGAAAAATACTCCTAACTGTAACGGAATAGCAATCCAGCCAGCCAGCCAGTAATTTCTGGCACATAGAGCAATCATGGTAATTCACAAGTGGCCCTATAGTTCATAATTTTGATCATTTAAATGGTTATTCAGTCCACAGAGATACATCACAAATCTTTTTTAAAATAACTGCGTTAGGAAGCTTTTAAAAAAGTTGAAACATTTCTCATCCACAATCCTGCTGGCATGTGATAGAGACAGAGATGATGACTAGACTTTTAGTCTTAGACTTAAGTTGCAATTAATGCGGTGAAATTATGTATTATATTACAGGCACACAGTGGCATTTTATAGCACAATCAAGAAACAGTGTTACCTTCAATTATTATTATGTGTATTGAACATGACTTAAAATAAATTTGACTTTGCAATTTAACACATTGAGATTGGGCCTCTGTCCCTTTAAGAAACTTCTGCTCTTTGTGACACCCGGGCTTCAGCATGTCATCAGAACAATGTTGCTCCATTAAGCCTTTTACAAACTTTCTTATGAGCATTGGACTGAGAAGTAGTTTGTATGATAAGCTCAGCAGACTCACTTTGTGGAAATAGGTGCCGCTTTGTGAGAGAATGCATTTAGATGCCCTCTGAACGGTTGCCATGGGAGTTTCAATGCATCCTCAAAGAATGAGAGCAACACTGCAGGTGTGTTTTAGATGAGGAAATAACATTCTAACATGATGCAACACTCTAGACCAGTGGTTCTTAACCTTTTTTGAGGTACCGAACCCATCAGTTTCATATGCGCATTCATCGAACCCTTCTTTAGTGATAAATAATATATATATATATATTTTTCCAAATTCAAGACATAGGTATGAACTCACAGCAAGTTACAGTATCACTTTATTCTGGCCCCCAAAAATATTTTGGCCCCATAAAAGAATTTCAGCCCCCCAAATTTTTTTTTTTACTATTTTACTAATTTAAAAATAAATTTGGATTTTTTTCAAAGAATGACAAATTTTTTAATAACTGAATTTTTTTTATTTTAAATTTAATTTGTTTTTTGTCATTTTGAATCCACAAAATACTTTTTTGGGGCCAGAATAAAGTATTGCACAAATGACATACCTGCAAATCAGTGTCACTTCTGCTGTAGTTTTGTGGGAGACCAGTTCAGAGAGGCGTGGCTTCACCTTGGCAAGTGCATCTTCAGAGCAAAGTCTGTTCATTTTCTTCTTTTTTTGCTCGACATATTTAGTATGGATTAAAATATTAGGAAAGAAACCACGCGACGTACAACTACGACAGCCGCTGATACTGCGCGCACTAAATTCCCCGCAGCACTGATTGGCCGAGCAATGTAACATGGTCCTCTGCAGCAAGTGATGGCCAAGCGGGGCGAGTCAACACGACTTTACACAAGTGAGTCTTTACCTCCGCGGCAGAGGCTTCGCCGAACCCCTGAGACCGACTCATCGAACCCCTGGGGTTCGATCGAACCCAGGTTAAGAACCACTGCTCTAGACTTAGACTTGCACTCTAATGACTCAAGACTTAGACTTGCAATCTTCATCTTGTGTAACAAAGGAGTGAAATGAGTCTGTATGTATTCTCTCCCAGCTCTGACAGATGATCTGTGTTATGCTGAAACTGCCTTTGAAATTATGCCCTTGAATTATTAGCCAGTGACATTCATGGAGTGTTGACAAAATATGACTCATAATTTGTTCCTTATTGCTTTATCTTTATAATGTTGACCATTACAAAGGCCCTTCTGGTTTGTTAACATAGTTACACTTGAATAACTGCCTTCAGACATTCAATATTTTCTTTCAATTACTCTCTACATTGCTCATTAAGTTGTGATTTATTTATGTGTACCTTTGACAGTGTTAATTGTGAAGACTTGACAACAAAAGCTTTAAATACAGATGATGAACATGGCTCATAATAAGGGTTTTCATCTCAATGTAAGAAGAACCAAATTCTCCAAGCCCTGTTTAGACCAGTACAATAGTAAAGGAGTAGCTAATATATGAACACTGGGATTAATAGATTCTTATAAAGTCATTATAAAAACAAAAAAAGACAGTTATTTTTCTTGGAATGAATATCCACATTTTTTTAAAAGGTAAATATAGACTTGAACATTTTTTTAAATAATCTAAAGCAGCTCATAACAGTTTGCATGTTGATAATGTGAAACGCCAAGATTTTGCATTATCCAATTTTTCAATACCATCTAGTATAGTCTTGCCATTTATACTAGATGGAAATACTCTGCTAAGAAGAAAAAATAATTTTCAGTCATCAGAGGCTTCACTTCCACTTGCCGCAGAGATGACTTGAAATTTGAATAGTGCAGAACATCTCATTTTGTAAATAGAGCTTATTTCTAGTATTCGGAGAAGAATATGGGGATAAACTGTGAATGGAAACTGGTAAGAGAATGCAATTTAAAAAGTAAGTCGTAAGGTTCTGCATTTAGATGATTTTAGTAAACAAGACAGATATGTTAAAAACTTCAACAAGGTTGTAGTATTTTTTAGCATGCAGTGTCATGTTATATAACACATTTGATAAAATCTTCCTGCAATTTCCCATGACGGTGAAATTTACTTCCAGAGTGAGTGCTTCAAAATTAGATTTTTCATTTTAAAATGAACCCTGAATATCAAAAGCAAGTTTTGTAAGATAAGGACTGTATTTATGTTTAAATACTTGTCCTTTCCACGTGTGATATATGTCTGCGTGAGCATTAGCATGCAGTATGACAGCGTGCACATTATGTGTGTGCGTCAATTTACAAAAACAGGAAAAAAACATGCTTTGATTGTAATGGGCTGCAGAAGCAGTGGCCTGACAGGAGCTATAAATAATTTAGCAGCTCTGTTTTAGCACAGAAACAACAGGAAGATCCTCGTTTTGATGTGTCCCATCTTTTCGGAGGAGGAAGGAGAATGTTGGGTTCTGTGAAATATATCAGCCTGAACGAACCGTTTAATATTTTATTCAGTCTGGGTCTGCTTTTAGAGTGTAAGATAAAGTACAGATCAGTCACATCTGTGAACATTTTATCCTGTTTGATTGAAATGTTGGGTTTGTTTGATATTATTTATTATTTCAAATATTTTACCTTGTTGATTTTTGTGAGAACTATGCTCCATTGTCATTCTTTCTGTGCATCTCTAAATTAACTCAAGTTTGAAATAGAAATGTTTAGGTTGTCTGACCTGTACACCTCAGATACTTCCTCCATTTACCCATCAACTCCATTCTGTTGACTATTGAATTTTAATTTTTTGTTCAGTGACTTCATCTTGTCAGTCATACTCTTTCTCCTCATTTGGTTTTATATTTCCTTGGACGATATCTGTCTTATGATTATCTAAAATGAACCGTTCACATTTTATTTAACTCTGATTTCAAGCGGTTTTGATCAATGTCAAAAAGTTTTTGAGTCTAGCATAAAGTGTTTGCACATAATAGGAACAACAAAATAAATGTAACTAAAAATAAAGTTCAGTTTATAGTTACAAACATTGTTTGCACACCAGGTAATCTTATAATGTAATCTTCTCTTGTTTCTGAAATAATGAGCTAGCAATAAATTATAGGAAAAAGCATTTTTGAAAAGAACACCATAGCCTCCACAATTACTGCCAACCTTGATGATGTGTAAAAGATTCTTCTTTTGCCAACAGTTGTACAATCTCATGCCAAGATTTTCCTTTATTCAATTTCTCAATTTAACTAGATTTATTCAGTGAAAAAAGAAACATCTTAGGAAGAAATTGTTTGGGTTTTCTTACACATATTTTTTTCTACGTTTTAAGCTAATCAGAGCATCCACGAGACTTCCATCATGCTTAAAACAGAAATCTATTTGCTTAGCCAGTTTTTAAATAGGGAAGGCAAGAAAACATACCATTCAAACTGAAAATGTATCACTTTAAATTTTTTTTCCACATTCAGTCCTCTATAAAGGAGGGGAAGAAAATTACACAGCTCACCATTAAAGCTTCATAAAAAGTTGCATCTTGGGGTCTCAGAGCTCAAAATCCATAGTTAGTTTAATATTGTTTAATGTCTCTACCGCCACTGCCAGTCATTATGGTAATGTGTTGATCAAACATGTACCTCTTCTAGATATCAATATTGTTTCAAAACAAATCAGAGTACAGACACGGAAAACCTACTTTAAAATCATATTTATATATTCCATGTGATTACAGCAATCTAGATTTTATTTAGCTTAAGATTTTCTGAACAAAATAATAATAATAAAATAATAAAAAACTACATTGAGGGAATTAGCTAATGTTTCAAACGACCGAAGGGAAATAAGTAATGCCAGGAATAGTGAAGTGATGAATTAGGTTGCCTCGGTACATTTGTTCCTGTGCTCCACATTTCTGTATTTTGCCACAAATGGCGCCTCCAGGTGTGGAGGTTCCTTTTTCTTGTCCAGACCCCAAGCATGGCGTTAACTCTGGTGTGTGAGCAATCCTGGTAAATGATTTCACACATTTCTATAAGGGGATGATACCTTGTTTTACACAGAAAACGATCAGGAACCCTCAATATGATTTGATCAGATTTAAAGCAGCATGGTAGAGCTTTTAAGGGGTCCTACACATTTATTAAGTAGGCTTCTGCAGATAGGTTATCCGTAGTCATTATCTTACATTAATGACTACAGGATTTCTGTCTTCTTAAAAACACTCCTGTCCAATGTATTTCATAGCGGTTTGTGCAAACACCGATTTAAAAACATTTGTAGATCTTTGTGCTGCAGATTGTTTTTTAGATGGAAGTTGAAGATCATAGACTTGAATTAAGATGCCATTTGTTGTTTACAAGTACTGGAAAAAATGTGCAAGCAACAAGAAAAAAGAAGACAACAGAAAAAACTGTGCATCAGGAATGTAAACACAACACGTTCATACTCTGTATATGTAGAACTTGGATCATAACTGAACAACAATATGTTGATACAAATACAGTGTGGTGTAAAGAAACAAGGAAGACACAGTTCTAAACATAACTGTTATTTTATTGTTAAATTAGCAAAGTCTGTAAAATGTTTACTTGAATGTGTAATTTGTTTTTAGTTGGTCTCCTGGTGAAGAAGTAAAATTCCTACTTACAATTTAAGATCTGTGACCAATTTTTCAACCACCAAAACTCAACTATAAACCATTTAGCTTGGAAGACCAGAGTATTTGCATATTCAATATTTAACCCTATCTTAAATTGATTATGTTTTGATGCTTTTTTGGGTTGGGAGGACGACTTCCAACCAATTGATTGTGTGACAAAGACTATTGTTTTATGAGATATTATCCTATGTCTATTTTACAAAGATAGGCACATTCAAGATGATCAACATGTCACCAAGCAACTTTATTTTCTTTGTTTGACTGAAGTTTTCCACAATCCAACTGGCTGTGATTTGAAATGATTGAAATTAGATCAAATAAATCGGACAGGATTCTATGTCATTTGATGTGCTTTGATAGGATATTGTTGTGAGCTGGTCGATACAAAAGTGATAAAATTAATTTAAGTCAGAGTGTTGTGCAGTTTCCACACTTTACATTTCAGCGTGAAATGTGAAATGTATAGGTTGTTCAGACTGTTTCTTTTGCGAAGCAGGTTTTTTCTGATATTTCACAATAATTTGCACAATACTTTGTATTCCTTATTTACCCTGGTTGTGGATGCAAATCAACTTCCACTACTCGTATGCTGAACAGAACTAGCATGCCATGTTATACAGAGTGCGTGTATTTAATTATACGGTTTTGTTCATTTAAAATCAGTTTCTGCGTTTGTTTGTTTTGTTGTTTTTTTTCTTTTAGCTCTGCATTAAACCAAGGCCTGGAAGGCTTAAAGTTGTTTTCATCCTGCTGTCAGAATCTAAAAAATTTGTTCACTCGCTTACACATGTGTGTGTTTGTAGGTTTCCTTGGGAATCTGTCTCCTGTAGTTGAAGTGTGTCTTTGCTAAAGCCCATGAGGGTTCATTACTTTGATCTATCTCCCTCCCTGTTGCTGCCAACACTAACATACCGTGGCGTTGATGCAACTATTTTTAGTTTTGTCCGCATGAGTGTGTATCTGCATGAGTTTGTGGCGGTAATTTGTCTTAATTTGTGTGTTAATCATAATGAATGATTTTCTTGTTTATGCTCTCAGCCACAAAGAACCACCATTCCTCCGTACACAAACATAATCAGTTAATGTCCACTTTAGTAATTTGAGAGACCAGAATCCAAGCTTTGGTTTGTGCGTCATTGGTTTCAATCTAACAGGCTCAAGCTCTTTGATGCAGAGTCCACTGCTTTGTAAAAACCTTTTGATTTCTTCCCTCCCATAAAATGCATAAAAGTCATCCCTTATTTTGTCTGAGCTTTTTTAAATGTTACATTCAAAATCACATAAGTAAAAAGAGCCATCCTAGAGTTACCCAAGTCTTGTGACTTGAGCGAATGTTTAAACATCTTACTTTTTAAGACAGAAGCTTGTATCTCGTCTGGGAGACGAGATTCATGTTGAAATGCACGGAGAGGTCAGAGCTTGAAGTGACACAAAAAGTTATTTCAAAATCAGAACTGACAGGAGCTGTCACTGGAAAAAGTTTACGTGTTTAGGATTCTGCCAATGACTTCTGTCAGAGGAGAGCCAGAGTGCACAAAGTCATCAGATATTTCCAGGAGAGGCAGTTCATTAAGGTTCTGTTGGAATTATTGTGTTTCTAAAATAATGACAGCTTTGACACAGAGAAACCATTAAGCTCAAAACACTGTAGTATCATGGAGTAGACACTGCTTAAACCATTAGTGCTTTAGTATATTGGCTGGTGTCCATGAATCCATTTAATATAATCCTCATTGCTTTAAATTTTGTTAGAGAAGACATATCGATTAAAATTTTCTTATGTATTTCAAACCTTTTAAGTGCATTTAAATGACATTTGATCTGAAAGTTCAACGCGATGCATAATTGTGAAGTTGAAGGGCAGTTTGTATGTTCAAGCTTATGTGCTATGTTAGGGTTTGGTTTGACATGGTTAGGTCACCTTCAAAATGTCCATGTCAGGATAGTCCAGAAAAGACTCTGTTGACATGGAGTTTATTGTTTATAATTTTTCCATTTTTGGATGATGCATTAAAGTTTTTTTTAAATATAAGCCTGTTTAAAACTTCTCCATAACCTGAACCCGGACCTGTCTGCTGTGTTTCTTGGTCACACGTGACTTTACTTTATTAATGATTTGATTCTTAATTGACAAAAATCGGCTGCACTGAATTTGTCACTATTAGACTCAAAGTAGCTAAAATGAAGGCCTGGCATAAATTCAAACTGGAAGACTTTCAACCCCCACCTGCATCATCCAATCGGCGCGTCTCGCTCATCGTCGTCGACCTATCAACGCTGGACCAAGCCACGTCACGGCCAATCACCGACCAAGCCCCAGTTGATAAGGACCTCCATCCATGGCACCTTCCGCTTTCCAGCTGAGCTGCACTAATCGCTGTCTTTCTCCGTCTGAGTCTCTCCAGATTGAATACAAATAAACAGCACTCTTTACAGGTTTGCATTTGTAAAATAAGACATGTATATTAAATGCTACCGTATGCATTTGAAAACTATGGTTAAGTAAAGTCCTTTGTGTATAAATTCAGTTTCATGTTGCTTTAATTAAAAACAGACCTGCTCACCAATCAAAATAGGCATTTCAATAGTTATAATTAAGAAAGTTTAAACGTGTGCTATTCTGATGTTTATAATGTCATTTTTCTCATTTAGAATCAGCTAAAATTTCCATACTAATGATCTGTCTTGTGGTTTCTGTCTAATACTGCAGCATTTTATGCTTATTTATAGTTTTAAATCAATCTCCATCTGGGTTTCTCTTTTTTCACTCCTTCCATTTATGTGACCATGATATAATATGGCGTCATTTAAACAAATGTTCATGTGGCTTTTTCTGTTCGAATGTCTCTGCCAGTTTCTTTTGCTCCTGTCTCGGATGTGTGGCTTAGCTTTGCACTCCTCCATGAGTCACTTCTCTGGGTTTTGAGGTCTACTGTTCTTAAAAAAAAGTTTTTCTTATTTTTAGTTTTGCATTGTATACCCATCTCTTATTTGTTGCATTGCTTATTTCCGTTGGTCTCATCTGAGGTGGCATTTCTTGCCTTCTGGCAGAATTGATTATTTTCTACATGATAATTATTATGATTTGTACCGTACTGAGTTTGTCTAGTTCTACCAATTCAGTCTCAGTACATCACTTCACACGTTTCTAAAAATGTAAGTAAAAAGACATACATTTAGGTTATATGAGTGGTGGTGTAGGGGTCTGACCCAAACACAGACATGAAGGTGGAATTGTTATTGTATGGTTGTTTAATGATAGAAAAAAGAAACTCTTACAGCAGGAGTCTCCGAGACTCAAGATCAGCTGTTGCGCAGGTTTAAGATGCAAATCTTCTCCAACACACCTGAATTTGAACGAATGGCTTGTTATCAGGCCGTTACCAAACTTGATGACATGCTGAAGAGGTAATTTATTTATTTTTGTTATTCTTATCAGTCTGTAGACTGTACCGAAAACAAAACATAGCAACTATAGTGGTGTATGCGGAAAGTAAAAACTGATGAGCTCCAAATTTAAAAATGAAGAACGGACGTCCCCTGAAGGGGACTTTACCAATTTGGAGAACAAGCGGTTCTCCAAATTGATTTGCACTTCTGTCAGTTTGTGTCTCATTAAATTTTCCAAAAGGATAGTACTATACGACCTCAACTGAAGTGTTCAAATACAATAAGTGAAAAGAAATACATGTATTTTTTGTTATTTGTCCATATGCTATCATTAACAACACATAAGGTATTGGAAGCCATAGTTATCATTAAACCATAATAGCTTCTATTGCTAATGGTGTACAGCTTGTCAATGACCACAGTTGTTAACTATTAACAATTACCAATTTGAAACTGAAACAGGGAATTCAATTGAACTCAAATCTCATATAAACTAGGTTTTGCATAATTTAAGATCCATGTTCTGACTTCAGAGGTAAAGAATGAGCCACAAATAGTTGTTGTTCTTTGTTCTCTGCTTTGTCTGCTTCAGTTTATATTAGGAGTTATGGAAATAGACACAGCTGCTCTTCTTTTTTTCGGGTTAGGGGAAAAATCAATCTGTTTGAACAATTCAACTGTTTAGTAGTTAAATAGTCGTGGATATTTGCTGTCTGTGGATTACACAAATATTATAGTTTGATTATTTTCTTCATATTAAGACTTTACCTTCCCCATGCTATTAGCTATTAGATAGAGGTCTATTTTCTTGTTTTGCAGGTGAGGAAAGTTTATACACCTATTTGTATTAACTGTGTGGATTTATTTATAGTATCGTCTTGCTAGATGCTGAAGGAAATTTTCTATTTAATGAATGATTCACTGTCTAATCTCAAGCATAATAATCAGTCGCATTATTTACAGGTTATACAGACATAAAATTATTCACTACAGTAGTCAGGCAGCAGTAAGGGATTGTAAGTCAACATTACTAATACAGTGAACTGTTAAGCAGGTGAGTCCATAAAGAATTTGAAAAAAAAAAAAAAACAACTCAACGCTTTATAGTTTTGACTTAAACATAGGGAACTTGAAGAAAAGTAGATTTTATCTCTAGTAGATCTATATCTATTATCTCTAGTAGATCTATATCTCTTGCTATAACCCCTTATAGTCCATACATACATAGTCTTGTACATCTGTAAATAAATATTTATATCTCGTAGAGCACTTCTGGATAGATGCAAACTACATCTCGTTGCTTGTACTTGTGACAGTGCAATGACAATAAAGTTGAATTCTATTCTATTCTATTTTGTTGCAGGAAGGTCAAAGAGAGAGAGAATTTATGCTGTTCAGAGTTGTGCAAAGGGAGGGGTTCAGTTAATCAAATTACTTGATGCAATTGACAGCTTGATTGCAAATAGAGTTAAAGAACAGAAAAGGGAGTGAAAGGTTGGATGATGGGAGCAGAGAAGAATGAAATAGGAGTGTCAGAGATAGTGGCCAAGCAGGAAGGATAGAAAATAGATTGTAGCCTTGGAGCAACATGAAAACCAACTCTCCTTTGTGCTTTTGAGGATGGCACTAGATTTTTGCCAGCAACACAAATCAAGACTCATTAACAAGCTCAAAGCCCCTCTCCACTGAATTCAGACAGAAAATGTTGCCTGTCATGAGGCAGTAATGTGGTGTGAATACAGGAGTGAGGAGGGTGAGGAGTGACACAGGTGGGAACTATACACAGGGCAGTAAATGTCATTAACAGAACGAAGCAGCATGAAGAGAAACATCAAAGGAGTTACCAATGTACAGCTTTTGACTCTATATTACTTGTCAAAGCATGTAAATTTATTCAGCTTTGGAAGAAACAGAATGAGTTGACAACTATGTCTTCCATTCTGCTAAAAACAACACATCTAAAGGTAGAGGAGCTTGATTTTTTTTAAATTTTCTTTTTATTACGGATTAATTGTCTTGTAACAAACTGTCACAGTAGTGACAAACAACTGTTTGTGCTGCAAGTTAATTTAAGTTACGTTTTAATCTTTCATATATATATAATATACAAAAAAATGTCTAAAGCAATGTTTAATTTATAGAAATGGATAGCTGTCTGATGCATCTCCACTAATGAATTTCTTATATAAGTCTGACATGTGAGGAGAGAAGAAGTAAAATGTCTTTTGGTCTGAAAAGGGTTTGTGCTTCTTTCAACGATTCAGTATAATTAAACCACTCGGGAATAAAAAGCTCTAGCAGATTTATAATTTAGTCGGTGACAGAGGTGGAGGCGGGGTCAAGATTACAGCGCAGGCATCAGTTATCTCCTCTTCAGGGGAAATGAAAATATTTCATTGTTCAGGGCAGCCGTGTTACGTTAGCTGTCAATGAATGAACTTAGGAGTGGGCGTACAAACACTGAGGCAGGCCAAAAGACAAACCACAGGAGTTTTTCCTGGCTGAGATCAGACACACAAGAAAAAAGCAGAGCTCGTGGCAGAACACGCTGAGATGGCCTGCCAAACTCATAGCGTGGGCACAAATGGGCTGCAAGGAGTCGAACATTTTTGTGTTTAAAGGAGAAAATAAGCAATAAATGTATTCTTACTACCGCAGTCCTTGCAGACTTACTTGTAACCTTTGTGGCTTTATTTGAAAAAAAAAAAAAAAACTGGCTAAAAATCATTCCGGTTGTAACCTTGGATGACAGCAGAATCTGTTTTTGCGAAAGGCTTAAACGCATTTTACCAACAGGCTCTCATTTTCTGTTATCTGTTTCCTTCCCAGGCGGATGCAGCCACCAGTTTCCTACGTGCAGCTCGATCAGGGAACCTGGACAAGGCCCTGGATCACATCAAGAACGGGATAGACATCAACATCTCTAATCAAGTAAGATGTCCTGTGCTGACTGAGTCACACTTGTGCAAAAAATATGAGTATGTGTGTCGGTGAGAGTAAGACTTCAGTAAACATGACAATGGATTACATGTCAAAGTAGATTAGAAGATTTTATTAGTATTCAGAGGGTTTTAAAAAACTTGAAACTTTAACTTAATATCCTTAAATAACGAATATACAACTGGTATTGTGTACTAAATTAGATTATTCTTTTGAATATCACCAAAATATTTATTTTCTTATCGCCTTTATGTGCACTTTGACATTTTTACTTCTTTATAAAAGAAAATTATTTATCATTACTAGCTAAGACTGTAGTTAAATGAAAAAATGTTTTCCACCTGTACATGGAAAAGTTTTTTAAAAAAAACACTGTTAAAGCAGAGCATGTTAAAGCTGCCTGCTATGGCAGGAATGGTTTATTTCTTCAGTTATTAATGTTTTAAGTTTCCACCACTGCAGAGTAAACATGTTCACAGTGTCTGTGTTTTTACCCACAGAGACAAGTTAAGAGTTTTTCCTCATTGCTCTCGTCTATTGGACTTGTAATTTCTGTAGGAAAAAGGCCTTTTCTGTGTCAGATCAGCTGGTTTAACTTCACATAAAATTTTGAGTATTTTAGATACCTTTTGGCAATTTTTTGTAAAGATTTGATCTTCAATGTTACAATAGCCTAATGGTTGTATTTTGATTTTTCGTCTCTTCCTCGCTTTTCTTCTCTTGTTGCTCTGTACTCGTTTTATGAGCGGTCCAGTTGTGATTTATAACACTCTGTCTGTGGTTGTTGATTTATGTTGCTAGGCTGTCTGCCTGTGCAGCCCATTTGATTTGTATTCTGTGTGTTGTAAAGCATTTTTAGCTCATCACCAGCTTCATCCAGAGGTTTCTGATTTCATTTTGACTCCGAAAGTCATTTTTGGATTTCAATAAGGCTCTGCATTCCTTATTATTCTGAGTGATTGTTTTACTATTGGTAAAACAGTTGCATTTTTGACAAATATCAGGAAGGATTGCTGGAAGCTGGATGAATCGCTTCTAAGAGATGTTATGAACCCAGAGTATTTTATATTATTTAATATAATGTTTCAGAAAAACAACGGACAATATAAATAGCAATAACAATAAAAATATTAATGACAGAATAGAGTATTTTTAACACTAATATGAAAAACATTCATTGATGTTTTCATCAATGAATGCTTGAAGTAACTTGTTGTAAAGTAGTTGTCTTTATACAGCTAATCCACCACATTTAATGCTACATTTATGCAGAAAATATCTAATCTTTTCTCAGATAACCACCATCTGTGAAGTAGTTAATATGTTACTTTAATTGGCTAAAATATAAAGTTCATTATGTATCTTCAATAGTTCCCAGGAAGAAGTGGTTACTTTAGTTTGGAGCCAGTAAACTGAATCTGTGTCTAGTTTGTTGTTAAGATTTAGAAAAACTGTTCTTGTCAAATAATTCTTGTGCATAAAAAAGATCTAGATGTATTTAAGTTAGATGCATGTTTTAAAGTGGATGTATGACTTTAGACACGTCAGACAATAAATCTCAGTGAAACACTCGTGTGGAGAATCAGCAAATTGAGTCCAATCAGAGGCTATGAAGATAATTAAAGATTCATGCGTTCCAGATAATTTTTCTTCTCTGTCTTTGTTTAACATGCTTTAATAATTGAGATATTAAATTATAGCTTCATAAATGTTTAGTTTTACCTCCTGTACTTCTGCCCCTTGCTGAATCAATGTCATAAAACAATGAAGTTTGACCATACGTACAGGAAAATTCCTGGTCTTCCAAACGGTTGTTATTCACAGGACTGAAGTCTTATTGAAAACTCGACTTTAGCTGCCAGTGTTTGTACTGTAGAGATTAAAAAATGCAGATAGTGCATGTCTGTCATGTCATTTGAACTCTGCAGCAGACCTGAATTTAAAATGAAGTCTGCAGCATCTTCTTCAGAGCATGAGATAAATACAATGATGTTATATAATTCTGCATCATAATTTATAAACAGCAGCCAAACCACAAATGTGGAAAGTAAAGACAAGCATCCTGTTGGTCTTAAATTTTATTTGAGCCATAATCTGATACATTTTTGTTTCATTTGTTCAGAATCAAAACCAGTAGCATCCACAATGGCATTTTTCTGTTAGTTGTTCTTTCACATCCCCATGAGTGTGTATCAGACACGTAATCAGATTTTGAAAAAATAACTCGACATTTTGATCAAATAAAAACACACTTCACCAGCTGGAATGAAACTTTGTATACATTATCAATGACCTTAACCTGATATAAATCCTCAAACTTAGTCCTCAAAATCAGCTAAATTCCTCTAATAACGATGCTCACGTTTCCAGATTCACAAGACGTTCCTTATAGCACCCACATTTCCCTGTTTTTTGTATTCCTTCTGTGAATTTTTTACTCCACGTTGACACAAGGGCAGGTATTTTTATTTGTGATTTATTGGGCTCTGTGTCCTTGCTATAGACACAAACCAGTGGGCTATTTTTAGTATTCTCCTTTTCTCTTTTTGTCTTCATGTTCTTGCCATCACCTGAATTTGTTCAGACATCTAATTACCTTTAATTGTTATACAATACGATTTGTGACTGTCACTAAATACATTCACATATTTTAGAAAATTAAGATGTCTACTATATGAACTACACACAACTATAATAAAAGAATGTTAATCAGATCTTGCAATTGTGGAGGAAAGAGTTTCACATAGCAGGATGTAATAAATATGATCTGAAGGTTCTAGAACAATTTATATCTTACTTAATCAAGAACACACCATTGATTCCACACTATGACTCCTGTATTAAGGACAAAGCCAAAATGCAAAGAACTAAATATACAACATAATACAACAACTTGTAGAGTCACCTTTGGCAGCCATAATCTGAAATAACTTTTTTCTTTTTTTCTCTACATTCTATAAATAACAATAATCCAGTCTAGTTAACAATCAACATTTTCTAACATTGCCAAAAGAAACATTGAAAGTGGTGTATTTAGTTCTTTTTCTTGTACTTTTCTAATCTTTCTTTCTTTATTATTTCTGAATTTAACCAGGAAAGACAACATGTAAAATATAATTTACAAGGATGACCTGAACAAAAATAACACTAAGACTTTTTCTTTGTCTTTAGCTGATTAGATTTCATGTTAGATTTAAATGATTCTACCACGTTTTGTCTCTCTTGGGTTTACATTTTGTTGACTCATAATTACATTTCATATTTAGCAAAACTTAACGCAATATGCTAAAGTACTCTCCCTTCAACAAAGAATTTGATTTATGCAAGGCAATTTTAGCTGCAGCAGCCACGGCATTTATTGCCTATCCATCTCTAACATTGTTATGGAGAATGTTTTGCCCACTTTTCTTTAAAATATTTCCGTATTGAGTTTTGCAGAAACCTATTTTTCAACAGCTCTCTTTAGGTTTTGCCACTGGTTTTTAACCACCGAAAAATGTTTTGTTCCATTGCAGATGAGTGTTTGTATTTTGTATCTTCTAACTTATAAATTAGTTTAGATGTGTGACAGACGGCCTCATATTTGACTCCTGAAGTCTGTGGTGTGAAGACGGGATAAGAGAGTGTGTAACTGAGACTGATACGCAGCTTTCTCCCCATTACTGTGTGCAGACTTTACACAGGGAGCTGCCCACTTGAAAAGAGTGACACTGCAGTACGATGAAAAGGCTGAGAACAGAATAGATCACAGTGACCCCTTGTGGAGAGATTGATTACAGCAGGCTAGCTGCAGCTAAAACATCAATAATTCAAACGATTGTAATAAGAAGATAAAAGAAATCTAGCCAAGAGCTAGATGTGTAAAACAGCTGATAGTAAAATGATAATCACAATTACTGAGTAACTTATTGTTTTAATTTATTCATGAGTTGACGTAAGACTTTTAATTATTTTTTCTCTTGTACCTTCATCTCTCTTTTCTCCTAAGAATGGTCTTAATGGGTTACACCTGGCCTCTAAAGAGGGCCATGTCAAAATGGTTTTGGAGCTGCTGCACTCTGGCATTGAACTGGAAGCAACCACCAAGGTAATCTGACCTCTTAGCACATTAAAAACTTTAGCTTTCACTCTTGGTCATGGACACTGGATGTGACACCAGAATTTGATGATTTGTATGAATGCAGATTATTTATTCTAATGTCTTTTATTTATTATTATTTCAAAAGAGAGGTGAAAAAATTACAGATGTCAGTGATGTAATTCTATCTAATCTGTGAATTATTTTTATTTTTTTTTTTTTTGTCAGATGGATTCAGGGAAATTGCCCACTTCTCACCTTTATACTGTAGCTCGAGCGGCGGTATTTAGTACCTCCACAGAGATCTGAGTAACCTTGATGCCTAAAATGTAAATTTAATTACACTGGACCTGTTTCTAGAGCTTGTATTTCAGTGTTAAGTGTGGAGATCTAGGCCATTAGGCTGCCATAATTGTCTTCTCACTCTCTTTAATTTCCTTTTTCTGACCTTCCGTGTTTTTTTTTTCTGTGGGCGTGTGTGTGTGTGTGTGTGCGTGCGTGTGTGTGTGTGTGTGACCTCCAGAAAGGGAACACTGCTCTCCATATCGCAGCTCTGGCAGGGCAGGAGAAAGTGGTGGCTGAGCTCGTCAACTACGGTGCCAATGTTAATGCTCAGTCACATGTAAGTCTCTCAAAGCTGTTACTCAGTTAAAGCTGGATGAGCAAGTGTGCAGATATTTGTCTGTGTTGTCTAACTGGGGCAAAACTGCTGAAAGTGAAATCTTGTTTGCATATTTATGCAGTGTCCTCTACATTTAGGTTTACGGGCTGTAATGAAAATGTGTCTCTAAGAGTCTCACTCAAATGATCCTGAGAAACAAACTGACACAGAAATCTACATGCATTTGTTTGTGTTTCATGCATGATGTTTTGATGCCCAAACAGAAAGGCTTCAGTCCGCTCTACATGGCTGCACAGGAGAATCATTTAGAGGTGGTCAAGTTTCTGCTTGAGAACGGTGCAAATCAGAGTCTCCCAACTGAGGTTTGTGTTTATGAGATTCTCACGGTATGAAATGCTTGGACAAAAATAAAACTGTTTTTTATTAAAAATATGAAGCAGAATGGAATAAAATAAGAATATCTTATATTTAAACATAAAAACATAAAAGCAACATTTATTCTTATCGATGTTAAAATAATGAAAATAATGGTTATTGTTACGTTATGTTACCTATAACGTTACAGACCAATTCAGTACAATTAGAATATTACTGAAAAGATATTTTATTGCAACTTTCCATTTCTCTATATAGAAAAACTCCAGTACATCTGGTTTTTGTTTGGCATCTTAATACAAATGAATGTATAGGAAGAGAATATTAAAAATTGTAAGTTTATGGTACGTTGAAATGGGCCAGTCCCATTTTCTTTTATTGTGGTTGAAGTCAAAGATGAAAGTTGGAGTGTTTTGCAAAGATGGAAAAAAACTCTTATTAGAAACTGAGGCAACATTGAATCCAAATGTATTGGAATCAAACAAAAGTGGTAAATGTTTTCTTTTGTAATAAATTGTCTCATTTTTCTGAGCTGTTGCATTTCAATTAAACAAATATAATTGAAGATCATCAATTTGCCAAAGCAAACATGTAGCGATTGTGAAATAGAATTTCACATTTAAATTCAAAAATATTTTATTGATCCAAAAAGGAAAATTAAATCATGATAATATTTTACAGGAAAGTGAGTGCATAAAGTTAATCATAGCTACATCTCATTCAGTGACTTTTTTACATTCACTTGAAAAGAGAAATAAAATCATCACCAATACCTGGCCAAGAGTACATTTATTTTATAACACTGTTATGAACACATTACAAATTCACTTTGGCAAACAGCTCATCTGAAAGCTTAAATATCTTGCTGTAATGATAATAATGCAACAGGTCACAGAAGGAAAAATATAATTAGCAGTATTGTATTTTACTGGCAAATGCTCATAAATAATTATTATATATCATATTTGTCTGTATTATTTTAAAGCATCTTGTTTTCTCTCCTTACTTCTTCCCCTCCATCGTCTGTACTGTCCCTCAGGATGGCTTCACGCCCCTCGCGGTGGCCCTCCAGCAGGGCCATGAAAACGTCGTGGCGCTGCTCATCAACTACGGCACGAAGGGGAAGGTCCGCCTTCCAGCACTTCACATAGCTGCACGAAACGACGACACTCGCACTGCAGCTGTCCTCCTGCAAAATGATCCCAACCCCGATGTACTTAGCAAGGTATGCACTCCTTCACATTAGGTTTGCTGTGTAAAGAAAATAGCAAATGAATTAAACAAGATGGAGAAAGAAAATCAGAGGAAAAGTACAGGAGTTTTTAAGTAAATCTTAGTGGTTAGATTGCAATTGGAGATTAGGATTTAAAATACAAATAAATGTGTGAAATGTTGTTCATCTCTCTCTCTTTAACCGTCATGTTCTCACTTCCTTTTCTCTGCAGACTGGTTTCACCCCGCTACATATCGCAGCTCACTATGAAAACATGAGTGTAGCGCAGCTGCTGCTAAACAGAGGAGCAAATGTAAACTTCACCCCCAAGGTCAGTTTTCCTGAGCCTTGATGCATTAAACATTAGATCAAGATGCTGCAGTGTCTTTGCATGAGCCAGGTACAACAACATAACAATGTCTCAGCAAACTTTCACATATAATAACCATCTCTTACGCTCTACCATAGATTCCAAAAAATATAGATTCCCTTGCTTCTTCCACTACCGACCCATAGATTTCATATAATTACACATTCTCATTATCCAGCAAGATGAAGGAAAATTGTTTTGCTTCTCCAGTTCATGCTGCATCCAATAATTACTAGCAAAGGGCCCATGATGATTATGGGTAGACTGTACAGGCTGTAGAGAAATGGATAAAAATCTTCCTCATCACTTCTGTTGGAGAAGAATTGCTCACCATCTATTTCGCTTCTCTTTCAATAAACATCATAGTAGAAATCTGCCAAAAAAGGGAAATAATTGCTATTATTATTATTATATTTGTGATTATTGTTTTGTGATTATTCTGATTGTCACTAATGGTAAAAATGTCATATGTATGTAATACCATTAAACATATTCAAATTAGGTATCCAGAACTTGTAACATGTTAATAATACTGACACCAATCAGTCAGATTCACCATTTTTACCATTAGAAATATTATGAGTATATTGAAATTTTCAAAGAATCACTATATATTGTTATGCAGCCCTCTGGCAATGTAGTCATTTACTACAACTACTCAACCATGTAATAAAATGTGAGCGAGAGTTTCATGAACCTAACATAATTGATTTTTGAGAATCAACTGTAAGTGTCAAAGAA
This sequence comes from Xiphophorus maculatus, assembly GCF_002775205.1. NCBI lineage: Eukaryota > Metazoa > Chordata > Actinopteri > Cyprinodontiformes > Poeciliidae > Xiphophorus > Xiphophorus maculatus. Next base: position 10,393,653 of record NC_036450.1, read on the forward strand.
AACCAAGCACGAAAAACACATGTTCAGGATCCAGATACACATGAAAGTTTTGGGCATCATGGATGTCATTGTCTGGTTGGTAGAACCTTGCAGTGGTGCATTATGTGACTGAGCCAGACCTCTGGATGACCGAGTGGCATTAAGTGGTTCTAAAATCTTCTGAAGTGGTGCTATGACTACTGGGAAGATTTCACGGAAAGTGACTTAATATTGTCAGTTGACCTATAAAAGGTTTTAAGTAAGGTGGAGGATCTACAATGCCGGACGTCTGTTTCTCTTCCAAAAGCCCTGAAAACCTTATCTGTGATCATGACATTAGGGATTCCTTGAAAAATCAAGAGATTTTACATCAAAATGTGTCCTTTGTAAGAAGCTGAAAAAAAGTAATTGTTGAGTATTTTACCATTATGATGATCATAAACAGAGATATACACTGCCAGTCAGAAGTTTGGACACAACTGCTTATTCAATTCAATGGGAAGTTGTATCCAAACTTTTGTCTGGTATTGTGACAAATAAAATAAATACTGGTAACTTAAATTTATTTCAAAGACTTTTTCAACATTTTCTGTTTTTCTGGTTGTGACCAATAACATGCAGCAGCTTATATAATTCATGTGTTCTCCAGAATGGAATCACACCTCTTCATATAGCCTCCAGGAGGGGCAACATGATGATGGTCAGATTACTACTGGACAGAGGAGCTCAGATCGATGCCAAAACAAAGGTAGACATTTCAGCTCCAGTCTAACTATACTTTCATGGGAGCTTGTTGATGCACAGAACCATCCCATTGCTTGCTAGTTATGTGTTCTGGTGAATTTTCATGCTAAATGATACTATTATGTAACTATTTTTATATTTACGTCTGACTTCATTTATCTTGTCACAGGACGAGCTGACTCCTCTTCATTGTGCAGCCCGGAACGGTCATGTTCGCGTTATTGAAATCCTCCTGGAACACGGTGCTCCCATCCAGGCTAAAACTAAGGTAACATTATTGCCACTTTCTCTTCTCTCTGTCAGCTGATGATCAACACAAGTAATAACTTGAAATAGTAAAGCGGTCACACAGCAAATGAATGAAACGTTGGTCAGAAATAGGACTCTTTCACACAATATTTCTGTTCTTAGCCAAAGGACAACTGCCATTGAACTATTACTGGCAGCGTAGTATGAAGTATCCCCATCCCATTATTTTCAAAGCAATGATGGTGAATGGGAAGTAGACCACAGAAAATGCTTCAAAGTTAAGTGATGTATCCCACCTTCCTACTTATGTTATTTTTTTTATTGAAGTTATTTCTGACTCTTGTTGATGCTCTTAAATCCTGTGGCTGACAAACTGCACTTCATCACTGCATCACTTCTTCAGTGCACAAAGCCGGCATGCTCTCTTACAAATGAGCTGGTGTGGAGCTGTGACTACTAAACTCGGTGAGTTAGGGGCATAATAGAGGAGGGTTGACCTCGGCCTTCCTCGCCCGATTGGTCTTTCACATTGAACACATTGAAATAGCAAAAAGGGGCCATTATCCCACCTTGAAGTGTTTTTTTGAAAGGGACTAATGACTCTATTCAGTCAATATTAGGACTTCTCTTCAGCTGATTTTCAGAATAAATTTTCCACTATTAAGAAAGCCCCATTCAGACCAATGTTATGCCTCCATTTCTTCCAAATTTGCCCTTTTTTGCTTATCTTCCTTTATTTCTTCTGTAGAATGGTTTGTCCCCAATTCACATGGCAGCTCAGGGGGATCACATGGACTGCGTCAGGCAGCTACTGCAATACAATGCTGAGATTGACGATATCACACTGGACCATCTAACCCCGCTTCATGTAGCAGCCCACTGCGGTCACCATCGCATGGCCAAAGTCCTTCTGGACAAAGGAGCCAAAGCTAATGCTCGTGCTCTGGTGAGTTTCTGTTTTGTTTTGGTCGAAATTGTCTTGCTTAACCCAGCCATACTACATAGAGTAATCTGAAAGTGATCATTCCTTGAGAGTTTTTCTGCTGGAAATATTCTATGCATTAGGTTGTTTATAAAACAGAACTTACTTCAAAGGTTCAAAATGAGTCCTGAATGTTTTTTTCCTCTCGTGCCCTCAGAATGGCTTCACACCTCTTCATATTGCTTGCAAGAAGAACCACATGAGGTCAATGGACCTGCTGTTAAAGCACTCTGCTTCCTTGGAAGCTGTCACGGAGGTGAGATGATGGGTCCAAATATCATGTCAAAGTTTTCAAATAGAAAACAACACCTGGCAGTTCTGTTCCACAACTTTGAAATGAAACGTCATTCAAACATGTAATCATAATCCTACTCAAATAATGTTAAAAGTACTACATTTAAAAAAACACACACATTAATTTAATGGCATTATATAGAATATCTTACAAACAGTGTTCTATTCCTTTTTATGTATGCGTTTTCATTTAGGAGTGAGCACACACTGCTTGCTGCAACTGCATTGTATTAATCCTGCCTCAGACTTTCATTTTTGATTGGTTGGGAAATTCATTCAAGAACTAACACCATCTATTTGAATTTTTCAAAGTTTTACAAAAGGTCTCTTCTACTTGAATACACTTAAAAAAAACAAGAATGCTACTGGTTGTATTGCTTCCTATTTAAATCACAGTGATTTTTTTTCTGTCTCTTTCTGTTCATGTGGATAGTCGGGTCTCACTCCTCTTCATGTAGCAGCATTCATGGGCCATCTAAACATAGTAAAGAACCTGCTCCAAAGAGGGGCTTCACCTAATGCTTCGAATGTGGTAAGAACCATTGATATGCTGAACCCAAACAGGTTATTTTCATCAGTCACTGATTCTTATTTTTATCACATTTTTAATACTATCCAGAAACTTTATCTAAAACATAAAAGTATTGTATTTACTTTTAAATATCATGTATGAAATTTATAGATGGGTGTAACTTTGATGTGATTTTTTTGTTTGTTACAGGAGTATGAGTGGACTACCGTAATTATTTTAAAAAGAGAGAAATTATTTATTTGATTTAAAAGGGGGACTGTAGTACAAAAATAAGTAGGTCTTGTGTTGCATCCAGTTTCATCACCCAGTACAACACTGTCACAACAAGGCTCATTGACTATTACAAAAATGTGAAAGAATGGTTTCCAGGTAATCATTTTAGAGAAAATAGCAAAAAAAAAAAAAAAAAGATGTATGAAGTCATTAAAATACATCATGTTAATATAAACGAGTGAACATGTTGAATGTAAAGTGAGTGAGTGATAAATGACAGAAACCGTAGCGCGACCAAATGCAAAGTAAACAAATTAGGGCCTTGGGGACATGCATGGCAAAGAGAGGGAAGAGAAAAGCCTCCCCTCTCTACATCCGGTCCTCCTTGATCAGAGGGAAGGAGCTTATATGGGGCAAAGGTCTCATAAAGTCAGTTGCAGCCAATAGGTCCATTCCTTCAAATAACCAGGGCTGTCACAGGACTGAGTGAGGATTTAAGTCAGCTGCAAATTTCATCGCAAGGCTTACGAAATTACTTTTTAGTTGACATTGGATTTAATTTATTTCAGCATAAGGTGACACTAAAAATTTATTTGGGAAATGAGCTCCAGATAATATTATTTCATGGTAATGAAATGATTACAATCACAAAATTGGCCTAAGTTTTATTTATTTATTTTTTTTAATATATGTAACCATTATCACTAAAAGAAATGTGCTTGTTTATTGAAGATAATAAGATAATCAAATAATTGGCACAACAAAATAAAGTCAAGGTTTTTGTCATGTCAAAATAATGAAATTACAAAATTGTTATCACGTTCAAAATTTCATTGTCTTGATATAATGAAAAAACTACGGAAGAGTATTGCTGTCACGCAGGGAAAAAAAAATTCGAGAGCTATCACGTTATAATACACTTCCGTAGAAAACTACTCAACTAAAGACTAGAAACATCAGAAATGGAAAATGGGTTCTGCGCATTATCCAATCAGTATCCGATTTTAGCAATGGTTTTTCATTGATCAGCAGTATCAACTGTCTACTGCTTAATAGAGCAAAAATTTCATCAGTTGAGTATTTGAGCAGTTCGATTAAGTGTCTTTTTGTACTGTATGCATCAGAAAGTGGAGACTCCCCTCCATATGGCCTCCAGAGCAGGGCACTGTGAAGTGGCTCAGTTCCTGCTACAGAATGCAGCACAAGTGGATGCAAAGGCAAAGGTATCATCATTTGTACTTGTATTATTAAGAAAAGCACATTTTTTTTCTCATTAGTGGCTCCTTTTAGCATTCACAAAGACTTACATTTAGTTCAGGTTCTGAATATCAAGTTTGCATTGGCGCTGTGATTAATATTATCATTTAATTTGCTGTGTAAAACAATTTCAGCACTATTGTTATGCCCCTGCAGGATGACCAGACACCCCTACACTGTGCGGCTCGGATGGGCCACAAGGAGTTGGTCAAGCTGCTCCTAGAGCACAAGGCTAACCCTGACTCAGCGACGACTGCAGGTCACACGCCTTTACACATCGCTGCACGTGAAGGACACGTCCACACCATACGGATATTATTAGACGCAGGAGCTCAACAAGTAAAGATGACAAAGGTGGGGTAGATTATGAAATCATGGTGTCACATTCTGCAGTGTCAGTGTGCAAATGTATCTGTCAAACATTTGTCGTGTGTTTCGTTTTTCCCGTCTCTGGAGCAGAAAGGTTTCACTCCTCTCCACGTAGCTTCTAAATATGGAAAAGTGGATGTAGCGGAGCTTCTTCTGGAAAGAGGCGCCAATTCAAATGCAGCAGGGAAAGTGAGTCATTGCTTAACTCCTGTACCTCAATAGTCAAACCTTAGTGAGGAAATGTTGCTTTATCTGCTTTTTACCATAGTTTGTGTCCCATACATGCATACATGTTTCTGTGTCATATTTGTGTATGTACATCTCTAGGTTTATATATGTTTACATGTGTATATGTGTGTGGTTGACAGAACGGTCTGACACCCCTTCATGTGGCCGTGCATCACAACAACCTGGATGTTGTTAAACTCCTGGTCAGCAAGGGAGGATCTGCACACAGCACTGCCCGAGTAAGATGCTCACCGATGAGTGTGCACATGCTCACACAAGCCCTCAGCTTATGGGGAAACTCTTGAACCTGTCCTTGTACTTGCTAGAGCTCTTTTACAGAAGCATTCAAGTATTTACTGTGTGTTGCACTCGGACAGGCGTTCCAAAGACCAATGTCCATGCTGGTGTGTGTGCCTTTGTCTATTTCTCCAGAACGGTTACACTCCTCTGCACATAGCTGCCAAGCAGAACCAGGTGGAGGTGGCCAGTGTTCTGCTTCAGAATGGAGCGTCCCCAAATGCAGAGTCCCTCCAAGGCATCACGCCCTTGCACCTGGCTTCACAGGAGGGGCGGCCCGATATTGTGGCTCTGCTCATCTCCAAACAGGCAAATGTAAACTTAGGAAACAAGGTAGGGTAAAATGGAACTAAATGTTTATCTCTTGTATTTTAATATACAAAAGGTGCTAAAGGAGGCAAGCTAAACTGAACTTGGCTGGTTCTTTTTTGCTGTTGCTTTTCAGAATGGACTGACTCCTTTGCATCTCGTAGCTCAGGAGGGTCATGTGGGCATCGCAGACACTTTGGTCAAACAGGGCGCATCCGTTTATGCTGCTTCACGGGTAATTCACACCACCGGACAAGGGCATGGGTTGGCAAGATTCGTTGGATCTGATAAAATACAGAGACTGACATCAGAATCTGAGAGTGGGATCATTAGCTCATTAAACAATATGCTGCTTCATAGTTCTGTGCCTAATTCTCATTTTTGACAGAGGTCAAAACTGAGAAAAGGGACTTGAGATGAAGGAAAGTCTATCAGTCGGATTCATTGTTTTCATAAGTAGAGGTGCTAACCAAGACGATGTTAACCGTAGCAATGTTACGGAGGAGAAAAGAATTGGAAATGGAAATTAAAACAGTTGGTTTTTTAAAAGATTCTTTTTAAATGTAATATGTTAAATAAGATTTAAGCCTGAAACTACTTGATTTAATTTGATAACCTAAAGAAAGGCAGCATCACCAGCATACTAAATAATAGGCATTCAATAAAATTAGGATTTTTCAGGCATGAGAGACTTAAACTGCGTCTCCAGCACAAAGGCTTGGCTTGGGCTTGAAAAATGTGAACTGTAATTTCTGTAATACAGAATGAGCCATTTGAACATAATGGATCGTCATCAGATGGCATTTTTTTTTTCATAGCCAGTGACATGATCATATTAACTATAGCAATGTTTTTTAAGGAGTAGGTAAATGGTACAGCTGAGACATAATCTGCACTTTTTTGGTGAAATTCAAAAGCTGTGAATAATCTTTACTGTCATTTTGTTATTTTTACACTGTGTGAAACATTTAGGCAAATATGTAGGCTTTTGGAAATAGGCAAAATGACAATAGCTAACAGAACTACAAACATATTTAAATAGGAAAGTATTCATGTCGATGTGCTCATTAGTTATTATGTTTTATAATTGAATTATAAATTATAAAACACACCTTCTTATTTGTCAAGAAGGTGTGTCCTGTTTAGATAATGCATCTTTTGTTGCCATGTCTGAATCATTTTAGATTTATTAATCATGTTGAATCAGGCAATTAGAAACTATTCATAAAGTCTTTCTTATCTTCCCTCAGATGGGCTATACCCCACTCCATGTGGCCTGTCACTATGGAAACATAAAGATGGTGAAGTTTCTTCTGCAGCAGCAGGCTCATGTGAATGCCAAAACAAGGGTAAAACTCTTATGCTAACTTTAAGAGCTAAGAACTTTGCTTTATGTCTTTATACTTTTGAATGAATGTACATTTGTTGTTTGTATTCCTGCAGATGGGCTACACCCCTCTGCACCAAGCAGCTCAACAGGGCCACACTGACATTGTGACTTTACTACTAAAACATGGAGCCATGCCTAATGAGATCACATCAGTAAGATATTCAAATATTTTTTTTATTTACCTGCACCTAACAGTTTTGAATTCCAAACTCTGCATAGAAATTAAATATGCTGATATTTTATATGGAAAAGGAGAAAATTCCTGAAGTATATTTCTATATTGCAGAATGGGACATCTCCTCTTGGCATCGCTAAGCGATTGGGTTATATTTCTGTCATCGATGTGCTAAAGCTGGTTACAGAGGAGTCTGTTTCCGCTGTGAGTAACGCATCACCCTCTGTGTGCAATGATTTAAAAATCAAGCTTCAAAATTAGGTTCACTGCAAAAATGTAACTTTTTTAATCAAATTCTTGGAAAAAAATTGAATGCAATGTTTCCTTTCTCTACTCCCACCATTCATCTTACTTTTAATCTCTGTTTGGTTTTTCACAGATGACCACAGAGAAACATCGGATGAGCTTTCCTGAGACAGTAGATGAAATTTTGGATGTTTCTGAAGATGAAGGTATGTTTTCTGTTAGAATTATGTTACATCATGCAGTTTTCAGCATCTTTCACAGTCATTGGCATCACAGTAAATGGATGTTATATCTAGTCATCAGTTAAACATGTTTTCTTTCAGGTTTTAAATTTATTGCACACTTATATTCCATAGAAATAGGAAATCACTGACATTGTAATTGCAGTTCCTAATCACCACAGCTTTAGAAAAAAAGAAATTATTTTTTTAAGTTTGAATCTTGCACTTTATCAAATTTTTGTTTCGTTTGTTTTTTTTAAGATAATTTTATGATGTTTCAACTATGTGTACCTTTTAATTATTGTTTTGAATGCTGTACTGTATGGCCTCTGGGCCATATCTCACTCAAAAAGTAGATTTTATCTCAAGTTTTTGTAGAAATGCACATTTTTGTATTAGAATCGTTCAGTGTTATTGATAATTGTGGCTTCAATGATTTTATAGTTAAAAAAGAATTTTCTAACGTAAGCTTTGTTTCTCCCTTAAATAATTATGATTTTCCAAAGTGTGATTAATTTGTTTTTCACTCATCTTTGCCAAGTATGCCAATAATTGTGGAGAGTGCTGTTGCTTTTATTGTGTTTATTTCCAACTTTTCCTTATTTAGCTAGAGGAAAACCTCATGGGAAATATAAAAAATGCCACCATAGATATTTGTTTATATGCATACAGTTTATAACCTTTCCTTCTATTTGTTTTGTAGGAGTTTGCCAGCTAACTTTAGGTATGATTGTATCCGTTTCTCTGCCTTGTCCAGTCCGGTGGCTAGTGAATGTGTGCCGTCATCGCAGTTACTTTCATTATCTCTGTGTGTCACTAATTGTCTTTCTAATTATTCTTTGTATTTCAACTCCAGCACTGTTTTCTTGTCTTTATCCTCATCCTCTCTATTGTATCTCTGTTCTTTTTTTCTATTCCAGCTTCTTCAGAAATTTATTGAAAAAATATTATTCCTGCTTTTCATCAGCATGTGTAAATGTCTCATTTTGCTTTCACCGGCGCCCGATGCAATTTTTAATGGGTTTATTATGGACGGCATTCCAATTCGTCAAAAGCGGCTCTCTTCCAATATAATGTTGCTCTTCTTTTTGCAACTTAATTGACCCACTAGCTAATTAAGCACATGCTGTGCAGCAGCTGCGACTTTCCTGAAAGCAACACACAACCCCATTTGCTGTTTGATATGAGCGCAGGCAGTTGCACATCAGCCTTGTTTTTCAAACCTCTTAGTCTTGTTTAATGTTTTTGGCGTTTGCGGAACAGCCTGTCCTGATGGATGTCTGTAAACATCTCTGTCTGTTTAAGTGCCTAATTTAGAAGTCATACATATTATTTCCAATATTATTTCTGTTTAATAACTGAGTTGTTTTCTCCTACACAGAACCACGTTATTTCATCCTTAACCAGCATGCTCACAAACAACCAGCTGTCACCAGGTTGCCTTGCAGTCTCCCTTCCATGCAGTGTACTAAGCTCTCCTAATGATCACTGTCTTACCACTCTTCTTTTTTCCACTTCTGTAGTTTCCATTTGTTCTCAGTGTTGTTGGTTTGACTCCATTGTTACTACAATGTTTACAGTTGCCTTGTGGCCGTTGTTCTCTGTGGTTTCTCTAAGGCGAAGGGATGTGAAAGAGATGTATTACCAACTATCTTAACCTTTTGGATAAAATCAGCTGAAATCATTGACATTTAAGTGTTATAGATATGTTTTTAAAATACACAAACAATTAATTACATTGGCATGCATCTATATATATATTTTTTCCTTGCTATAGAAAATTTGTAGAATTTGGGAGATGAGATCGGCCACCATTTTGCATGGGCTACCTTGTTCTTTCTCCTAATCCTGTTCTCTTTACAACCAGTTTCTTTTACCTTTTGAGATTTTTTTTGTCTTTACTTTTCAGCCTTCCTCTTCCTTTTTATTGTATCAACAGGAGATGAATTGCTCGGGCTGGATGGAGCACGCTACTTGAAACTTGATGACTTCAAAGACCAGGATGATGATTTTCTCTCCCCAAAGAAAACCCTCAGAGATTTTGAGGGTGGGACGGGAACCACGTAAGTCAGGTTTCTGAGGTTTAAACCACACATGCTGATTAAATTAGATATTTTTTGCTTCAAAGCTAAGGTTATGCAGATGGTTACTGTTTAAGGGCGTCGCCGTTCAGTGGATAGATTGTTAGTTTCTCTACATGTTGAATCAGATTTCTGGACTTGTTTTTATCAAACAGTATGCGCTATCGTTAACCAAAACTTCATCAAAAGTTTAGTTCAACCAAGTTTACGACCTTGTAAGGATTACAAACTGGTCTTTTATTTATGACTAGTTAGAAATCAGATTCTGTTAGCTCTACCATTATTGTCTGTCTATATATAAAACATTAGCATTGCTTGTACATTTGAATGCCACTGTATATTTTGTCATAATACATAACATCATGCATTCCTGTTGAGAGCAAGCATGCATATGGTTGTTCTTGACAATTAGATACAGAAAACATAATTACCTAACTAATATTTTATTGCATAGCAATATTAAGTCGCTGTGTTCTGCCTTTGATTTTCCTGATTTCCTCCCTCGCAGGCCATACTCCCCTGCTATTCCCAGGATTCCTTGTGTGTCCCCGGAGACAGTGCAGCTCGACCAGGTAGCCTTCAGCTTCATTCACATTTAACAAGCTTATGTTCCTCAATAAAATATTATTTTAAAAAGGTTTTTCTGGCTGTTTCTGTCCTTTCTTTACATTTCTTACATTATGGAGCATTTTTAATCATTTTATTTTCTTCCTTGTTCCTTTTCTGGATCTTAATATTTACCATTCGTGGTTGTGTATGTTTTTTTTTATTTATTATTATTGTTCTCAGCACACGCCCATCCCTTTACCAAAAGAGTATGATGAGGATTCTCTTATCCCGAGTAGTCCAGCTACAGAAACCTCAGACAATGTCAGCCCTGTGGCCAGCCCCATTCACACAGGGTGGGTTAATCAATTAATAATCCTTAATTGCTTATTTTAAAAGCTCTTATCAGTACTATTGCATTAAAACCACCTGTCACCCAACAATGCCCAGGTTTCTGGTGAGTTTCATGGTGGATGCACGTGGAGGTTCTATGCGAGGAAGCAGGCACCACGGCTTGCGGGTGATCATCCCTCCCCGCACCTGCGCCGCACCGACACGCATCACCTGCCGTCTTGTGAAACCCCAGAAACTGACGACGCCTCCTCCACTGGTAGAGGGAGAGGGCTTGGCTAGTCGCATCATCTCCCTGGGACCCTCCAGTATGCAGTTTCTGGGGTGAGTCGAACTTGTCAGTTTGTGCTCAGGAGTCTTAAAGTTTGCAATTTTAAGTATTTCTCAAATATGAGGAGGTGAATTGAGGAAATAGCATTTTCATAATTACAAATGTTTTCACAATAAATGTTCATCCATTCATCCATTGCTTTTCACTCTCTGGCTTTTGCAGGCTTCAAATTTAAAGGCAGACCATAGTAAAGAAATATCTATCGCAAAGTTGGAACGATGTTGTGGATAAAAAAAAATAATAATTCTGGAAATTATAATCTAGAAAGTTTGGATATTTGACCTGAAAAATGTACAGGAACAAGTGTCAAATGAAGGTTTACATGCAAATATGCCTGCCCACAACAGACCATCCCTGCCCAATCAATTATTTTTTTTATCAATTAATAAACATAATAAAACTTTTTTTATACATTTCTAACATCTGCATCAATTAAAACTTGTTTTTAGTCCACAAAAGCATTTTTAAGTTTTTATTTTTATTGTTTGAAACTTTTTAATGTCTTATTTTAAGTATTGTTTGTGTTTAAATGCACTAAGTCACACATAATACTATGTGTGACTTAGTGCAGTCTCTTGCATGTGACTTCACATACAAGTGAAGTCAAAACATTAATTTTGTCTTCTAAATTAATGAAGACAAATTAATTGTCAACAACTATATCTAATATAGCTGTTTCTATATCTAATATAGTTGTTTCTATATCTAATATAGTTGTTGGGGTATATTAGATAACGAGTAACCATTTTGTCCTTGACATTAGAAGCAGGGAGAAGGAGCAAGCATAAGGACTTCAGCCAGTTTGACCAGACACATTTCTGTGGCTATACGGCTGATTCAGAGAATCTCCATATTGAGTTGTTGTTCTTGGTTTGCAGAACTCAGTATCTTTCAAAAATGTTCCTGTGAATGAGCAATGATGCTCAGACAGGACTCATTAAGACAAGTGGAGAGTGAAGAGTGGCCCGTGTGGTTTGATCCATTATCGGCTAGGCGAGCTATTCTGGCTCAATTAAGGAATGATCACAAGAACAACAAACATCCTTATTTCAGTTTTCTCTTCAAATTTTGCCTCTCTGACCTCTACCAAAGAGTTCTATTTAGAGTTCTGCTAAGAACCCCCAGTGATCCCAGAATGCAATACAGAATGATATCCATACCTATTCTCTATGAGAAGTTAATGCTCTAAACAAGTCAATGCTGGTTGCAATAAAAACGTTCTAGAACAGACAGTGTTCTGCAGTTTGTTACGGCATTCTGGTCATAATGTTGTGGTCTATTACTCAGACTTTGGACGGTGTTGTTGGTCCGTTCATTTTGGTTTGTTGTAATTCCTACAATGTCCTTGTGATTTCCTCAATTGTCCTTGTTTTCAGCTCTCACCACCCACATTCTTCTCCTCTTTCCTCTCACCTATCATCCCTGCAGATCCTCCTCTGCTCATGCTTGTCACTGGTCTGGTTGTGCTTTGTTTGCCTCTGAATTCTCTTTGCCTTTGCTTTACTGAGGTCTTTGTTCATTACAGAAGTATATTGTATTATTCTATTGAAAAACAAGAATTTCTTAAACCAGTACAAATATATAATTGCCTCTAATTCACTGAAGACTCTTGATTCAAACTGAAAAGTTTATAAAGACGTTGAAGGCTTTTAAAAGCACTTTTTATCTTTACAGGCCTGTCATAGTGGAAATCCCCCACTTTGCCTCATTGGCCCGTGGGGACCGGGAGCTTGTGGTCCTACGAAGTGAAAACGGCTCCGTTTGGAAAGAGCATCGCAATCGCTATGGAGATGAAGTGCTAGAAACCATTTTGAATGGCATGGATGAAGGTCAGTTTCATTTGAACAGGTACTGTTTTCCACAGCAACTTGCATGTTCTCAGAAAAGTCACTTGTCAGCTTGAGATGCAACCCTCAAAGGAAACTTTCTCAGGGCCACTGCCTCAGAAAACTTTGAAAGTCAGCTGCTCCTGATTTACATTAAACTGATAAAAATCCATCGTTTTGCCTCCCTCTGACCTTTGTTCACTTTGCTGTAGACTTGGAGAGTCAAGAGGAGCTGGAGAAGAAGAGGATACGTCGAATCATCTCCACCGACTTCCCCCTCTACTTTGCTGTAGTCTCTCGCATTCAGCAGGAAAGTGATCTTATCGGCCCTGAAGGTGGCCGGCTCACCAGCAAGCTGGTGCCCCATGTGGAAGCAATCTTCCCTGAGACGGCTGTTACCAAGAGAGTGAGGCTGGGATTGCAGGTAAAAAAATTGGAAGACATTTCTGCAGAAATGCATAGAGAAATAACTCCTTGGATATTTGATGTTTCACACTGTCTTGGAGAGAGAGAAACTTTGTGGTCTGTAGTGGCACATTTACCTGCTGGCTTAATGTTGCCTTTCATTGATTTATGTTTTTGAGCTGCTCTTTTGAGCAAATAAGGGAATACACTACACTTTTAGTTTTTAGGACTCATGTTGACACTGTGCTGCCCTCTTAAGAATATCTAAGCATCGTAAGTCACTTCTTTTCTCAGCTGTAAATCGGCGTCTCAACCTTTCTGTTTCAAGCACAAGATTAAGAAATTTGCCAAACTCTTAGCTAATACCCCTTTTGACAAATCTAACGCAACACATGCACTAGAGTCTAAAAATAAACAAATAACAACTGGTCACTCTATACAATAGTTATTCCTGGTTGCAGTGAACATGAAATAAGTGTGTGAACAAGTGTACATTTCAAATAGCTTGTTTAAACTGCAGTCCTGAATATAAAACCATATGATGGACTATAAAACCAGTACAAGGCACCAGACATGCAATCTTTTTTGTTGTACATAACATGGGCTTTCATTGTATTTTTTTTCTTTGTTTGTTTTGGTTACATTCCTTATTAACATTTTTTTTGTCTTGATAACAGTCAATGTAAAATAAATTGCATGAGTCTGCATTTTGCTTTGCCTTACATTGGTTTGTTTTATGTTTTGCTTTTATCCAGCCGTCCGTCTCTCCTCAGTTGCCTGATTTAAGTTGTGAGCCACACTGACTGAGCTGATGCACTGGTCTGAGTTGGGTCAGATGTGAAATATGACTTTGTTGCATGTGTGAGTATGGCTGTGAGCTTGTTGTTTCAGTTTATTGCACATTTTTTCTTAAGTTCACTTTTAGCACTAATCCCACACTTATCCTTTGAAACTTGATACGCTGGTTTTCTTTATTTTCCTATTTTTTTTCTCTCTCTCCTGCAGTCATGTTTTTTTCTGGGTTTTCATAAGAATGTTTTGTCCCCCTGAATAAATTTCAGGCACAACCAATCCCTGATGAACTGCTAACTAGGCAGCTGGGAAACCAGGCAACCTTCAGCCCGGTGGTTACAATCGAACCCCGGCGGCGCAAGTTCCACCGTCCAATTGGTCTGCGCATTCCTTTACCTCCATCCTGGAGGGAAAGTCCACGTGATGCAGGGGAAGGAGACACCACCAGCTTGCGCCTTCTCTGCAGTGTTATAGGTACTGTTTAAAAAAAAAAGTCCAACTTCGAATTGCTAAGGACTGTAGGAAGCTGTGTCTTTGCAGATTAAACTCACTGTTTGTTTTTGTTACTTAGGTGGAACAGCTCCAGCTCAGTGGGAGGACATTACTGGAACCACCAAGCTGATGTACGCGAGTAACTGTGCCAGTTTCACCACCAACGTGTCTGCAAGGTAAGCAACTCAGCATGAACTTTGTGAAAAGAAAAATTTTCTTTACCACCCTTTTTTTCTCCATTTTTATGTGCAAACATTTAGTTTCTACTGGCTTGAATCATTTGTTCTTCTTTCCCATCCAGATTCTGGCTGGCAGACTGTCCTCGTACAGCAGAGGCAGTGACCTTTGCCAACTTGTTGTACAAGGAGCTCATGGCAGTCCCATACATGGCCAAATTTGTCATTTTTGCAAAGATGAATGAAGCTCGGGAAGGTCGATTGCGTTGCTACTGCATGACAGATGACAAGATGGACAAGACTCTGGAACTGCATGAAAACTTCTCAGAGGTGGCCCGAAGTCGAGATATCGAGGTAAGTGCAAAGGAGAACAGTAATCACGCTGACAGAAAGAAAAAGTGGCAAAGAATTGACTTTTTTTTATGTTCTCCCTTATTTTACTTTTCAGTCTCAGAGATGTACATTTTAGAAATGTATGTAAAAGTGGATGGTCATAGCCTGCTTGTTTTCTAACATTGGCATGGTTTTCACAGCTTATGGAGGGCATGCCACTGCACCTGGAGTGTTCTGGGAATTTAGTGCCCATCCGGAAGGCCACTCAGCAGCCTCGCAGCTTCAGCTTCCAGGCCTTCAGAGACAACAGACTGCCTGTTTCTGTCAAGGTCTGTCTTTATGTGGCTGCTCACTTGCCTAACTTTCTATCACTTACCATTCATTCCATTTGGTTTTTGTTTTTATTTTAGTTAGTTTTGGGGTTTAACACACCAAGGATCCTTTCTACAGATGATCAGTATTCTTTCCAGATTACTTATTGATTAACAGACACTTAATTATGAACCTGACAGTAACTCTTTTTAATGGTGTCAATATCATGTACAAATGTATAGCAGGGAGTGCTATTGAAACAAAAAGACTATTGAAAAATTGATGATGCAAACAATAAAAGTTGAATTTATGCCAACTGTATAATAGGATTTGCTCTGTAATATTATATGGAGAACATGTGACATTTAATTATTTTTTTGCCTTTATTGTGAATTTAGCATTATCAATTTAAAAATAAAGCCTGTCGTTTATCATAGAATTATACAATTACTTGGACATACTGTTGGAAAAGTTTGGTGAAAAAAACGAATAAATTTGAATGATCAGGACTGAGGCAGGATAGCAGTTTTGTCAGATATCAGATTTCTCCTAACATGTTCTAGCTTTCAAAGCCAGAATGTGTTAAAACTCAAGTCCATTCAAATATTATATTTTTCTATGTAACACTGAAATCTTTGAACCGTTGATATTTGACATTTGACATTGGACATTCACATCGCAGATCGCTGTGAAATGATGTTTAATGTCTGGGGAAAACTTGGGAAACCGCAGAGGATATAGTTCTCTACTGCATCAGAGATTCTCACAGAACCACCATTAAAGTTTTAACACCCATTATTTGTGTGACTTCATACTGACAAGCTGTTAAATTGTTGACACTTTTTTATGAAGCAGTATACTTAGTTTTTAAATGAACATCCTCCAGACACAATAGTGGAGCGAAAACTGTGTCACTACAAAGAAAAAGAACAAAACCAACTAAAAGAGAAACTTTTCTAAAGTTGAACAGAAATGCTTTTTTATTTTTATTTATAATAATGGTTGGGAATGTTTTGCTTTCCCAGGACCTTTAGCAAAACAAATATAAAAAAATAGACAAAATATTATCCCTGCAATGACACGTTCATGAAAAGTTCTCTGTTTAACTCTGAATTTTTAAAAGATTGCTATGATTATGTTGTTCATAAATACCAAGCATGGCTCTGTACAATGTAGTTTCCTTTTTATTAGCTTCCTAACTCTCCTACTCCCCCTGACTTACTTTTTTGCACCTTATTTTTCACCAGTCTGTTTCTCTATGCTGGTGAGGTTTAAAATTACCTGCGGTCTGATTTTAACTATTAATGTAGTATTTCAGCCCTTCGCTGTAAATCCAGGACATGCAAAAAAAAAGAAAGAAGTTTTTAACACTTTTTTTTAGGTGATCTCAAATCAACAATGTCAAATCTGTATGTGCAGAGAAAAGAACAATATACTGTATGCATGAATGATGTGTAAACTGATTCAGAAGAGTCAGCCAACAAATTGATGGAGCTTCCAGATTAAAATTAGATCACACTTGGGAGCAAAGTCTTTGAAAACTACATGGAATTCTGTGTATAAACCTTGTCTTGTCCGTCCTGTGACCATATTGATGTAATTTCATTGTGTTGTACGGTGTTCTTTTTCCCTAAGTACAGTCAGTTCTTTTTTTTTTTTCATCCACATCTGTCTGTGTGACTTATGGTACTATGTAGTATCACCTACCTAAATTCTTGTAGCCATGCAACAAACAACTTACCTATCTGTCCCCTGACTCTCTTGGGTAATTGTTTGCATGCCCTGTGTCTCCCTCACTTTCTTTGCCTGCCTTCCAATCTTTGCGGCCTTGCCTGTCTGTACGTGTCTGTCTCACTGTCTCTCTTTCTTTCTCTCATGGTCACTCTGTAACTGTCTGATCTGACAGACGCCCAGGTAAAATGTGCAGGTAAATCTCTCTCTCTTGCCTGCCTGTGGACTGCTTCCATCCCTGTTTCCCCCTGCTTCTTGTCCAATGTTACTGCGCACCAACCTTCGAGGCTCTGTGGAGAGATCTAACTCCTCTTTCTGATCTGTTTGTCCTTTCCTCTTACTCCTCCCTTCTTTTTCTCTGCTTCACTCTAATATTTTCTGATGTGCATCGTCTTGTGCACTCTTTCTTTCACATTCTCTTCTGTTCTGTTCTCCACCTACTTCTATCTATTTTTCTGCTTTTTTTCCTTCTTTGTTCTGTCATCTACATGTGCCAGGTCAGGGATAGTAACAAGGAAGCCACTGGGTTTCTGTCTTTTCTGAGGAAATGCACAAAGTACGAGGACTCGCAGCACGTCTTGTGTAACCTTAATATAACTATGCCACCTTGTGTCAAGGTAAGAATTTGCCATGATACATGAGCACGCATTTAAACATGAAAGCTTATAAAATGAACATAAATGAAGGTTGTGAAGTCAAATTCTTACTGGGTTATGAATTAGTACACATCTCAAGTAGCACAAGATTAATAATGAATAGTCATTTTTTTAGTTATCTTGAGAATTTAATAACTCAAAAATGTGACCAGTTAGAATATTCAGATAAATTTGCAGGAATTCACTTTACTGTTGGGCTAAAATAGTACTTTGAAAGTACGGGGACTTGCATTTTTGAAGATTTTTACTTATAATTTGCTTTCCATATTGGCAAAGTAGATTTAATGACAACTCTCTTGGTACATATCTAAAACTCATGCCTTCTGTTGCATTTTTGATTATGTGGGCCTGTATCTATATTACTTTTTAAAACTTTGTAGCAAAGATAGGATGTTATTAAAATAAAGACATGTCATTTATTTCAAAGTTTTTTATGCATGTTTACCAGAGATGCAAACCAATTTAAAGGCTGCTTTATTCCTTTTATATATTCAGATGTTTTATTTTACTGTTGCCGTTTCCATGTTTTCCAATTAAGATGTTTTTCATACAATTATTGTTTACCATAAGCAACCATTGTCCCTATTTTAGGTTGCTGGGAGTGAGGAACGCAGGCGAACTTTAACCCCTCTGGCCCTGAGAGAGCGCTACAGTGCACTGAACGAGCCCGGTGTGGGTACGTTTTTATTGTCTGTACTTCAGCCCTCTCCTCATAGACACACACTGGAGATGGGCACAGAATGTTGCTCTGCCCTTTTGCCCAGACCCCCTGCTTCCCTAATCTGCCCCTACTCCACCCTCTCTGCCCCTATTTGTCTCATGTGCACGCATGGCACAAAGACTAAAGCCTTGGATGCAATGCACTGCTGTACAGTATGCCCCAGAGTTTGTGGCAGTGCAGTTCGATGAAAGCACACAAGAATGTGAGGCCGATAGACAAGCAGCCGTCTGGAACATGGCCTGAAGAAGCTCCATGGCACCTGGAAAGTCTGACTTATTCTTTCCTGAGTGTCTTGGATGTTCGAACAACGACTTCTGTGATTGGTTAAGCATGGCGCTGGTGTCTCCACTGCGACATCCAATGGCATGGCAGCAGATACTATTAGCTTATGAGCACTGAGAATGAGCAGGACCTCCCAGTGGAGCTAGACAGAGGAGCCCTTTATACTGGTTTTTGGTAAATGCGTAACAGTAACTCTTAAAGTTAAAAAAATGTGGTTTCCTGATGGAGGAGGGAGGAGAAAAGGTCTCTTCTGTCTATTAAGTACACAGCACTGCTACATTGCACCTTGGTCCCTCTGTAATGTTTACGGAATGCTACTATGGGACTAACATTTCAATGAACCCCAAAGTCTTACATCTTATACCCACACTCAGTCCTAACCGTGACGATTACTTGGATAAAAACAATGTTGTGGTTAGTGCTTATTTGGCTGGACAGAGAAGAAGAGGTACGTATTATCATTAGATCTTAACAGAAACCTTGCTCAGTTTTAAATCTTTTTAGTTCACACATGACAAACTGTAATCTTATAACTTTTTTTATAGCTATACTTTACTTAACTTCATAAGGATAGATCAAATGTTACGATCCTGGATGTCCCGGTCAGGATGTATTAGCCCCTGATACAGAAACACTGAAAAAAAGACATTTTTATACTATGTTCTTGAGAACCTTGGCAAGAATTCACAAACTATATTTAGTAAGTGTTATGTGGACAACAATAGTGTTCTGATTGCACAGCATTTTACTCACTCTGGAATGACATTATGAATGGTGAAGTCTATTCTGTCTGCTTTTCTTGATTGTGGCAGATGTTTTTGTTTGAACTTTAGTTTCTATAGGTCAGACTCAAAATGAGGCAAAAAACCTGATATTAATTTGATCAGGAAAGTTTTAACCTCACAAATTCACCTTAAACTACCACTTAGTCAAGTTGGTATATCTACTTCCTATTGATGCAGATACTTCACATACAAAGGTTTATACTGCAAGCAATTTGCTAGTATTTTGAAGTTGAACTAATTCCCAATAATTTTACTAATATCCACTGTGTTATAATTAAAATAACTTACAAATTAGTTGAAAAACAAACAAAACATTTTCTCCTTTATAAATGAAAAGAAAGCGAGGCAGTTATTGGCTGTTCAAATAACCGCCTACATGATTTGTGCATACATTTAAATTGCTCTTGTTGCTGAAGTGTTAGGCTAACACTAACATGCTTAGTATCTCATTTAGTGACTTTAATAATTCAGCTCATGTTTTAGTGGTCTTCCAGTTGCTCATGATACAAAGTCTTAAGAAAATTGAATGAAAATGTTTTAATTCTTCATAAACTTAGCACTTTGAGCCTCATAAAAACTTAATAACTAGTCTTACCAAAAGCTCTCCTGGTACATATGATGATAACTAAGGACAGTGCACAGAGCAACAGCCGTACACTGTTAGACCAGGAGCTGCAGCAGTCAATATGGTCTCTCCCATCCACATTTGTGAGATCAACAAAATAATATTCACTGTCAGATATGTTCACAATATATTTGCTAGTTGTGAATATAAATACAGATGGTAATCTTTTAAAATCACCAGCACGAAACAAATCTTCTTAGGGAATCTAATGCTAGTGAATGCATTCCATCGTGAATTAGGATTAGGAAACCTGGAATCAAGACATTCCTGATTACAATCTTCTGAGTTTAGAAATCTGGTGTTTTTGACACTGTTTTTTCATGATGTTTTGTGGGTCCTAAACTGCTCCTATTTTCTCTTTAGCTTCAGTGAACGCCATGGAGAGAACTGAGATCAAAATCAACATCATATCTGATCAGCTAGGCTTAAGCTGGGCAGGTTAGTAACTTCAGATTTGTACAAGCTTGAGACAAATACAGCGAGTAAACACAAACTAGTGATTGATTTGATTTAGTCTTGCCTGAGGAAAAGTTCCCTTGTCAGGTTATGTAAACTGTAAGAGAGCTTACAGTTTACAGACCAGGAGATAACCTGTGGTATTTACTTCATTTGTTTTTGATTGTAATGTCTTTATTTACTGGTGCAGATATCCAGTTTATTTGATCTGCTTTTTCCTTCAGAGTTGGCGCGAGAGCTTCAGTTTAGTGTTGACGACATCAACAGGATCCGTGTAGAAAATCCAAACTCCCTTTTGGACCAGAGCTCCGCCCTGCTCAACCTGTGGCTCAGCAGAGAGGGCAAAAGGGCCAAAAGTGAGTGAAACAGTTACAATTCTTATTAAACTGACTACCGATTTACTCTGTAGGGGATTAAGAACAATGTTTAAAGCTGTGGAAAGGCTTTAGATTTCAACCAACAGCAAGCAACAGAACAAATGGATCTGTATTAAAAGAAACTCAGAAAGTATTTGAAAGGGTAACTTTACAAACACTTTACTATAAGACATGTTCTCATTTTAAATCTTTTCTGTTATTTTCTCTTTTTGTCTTTCATTTTGGTGTGTTTGCTGCTTAGTGGAGAGCTTGTACACAGCTCTGAAGAACATTGACCGTGCAGATATTGTGTCTTCACTTGAGGGTCAGGCCCCACAACAGGGGCCCGGGTTGTCAGAAGAGGGGGCCTGTCGTCTGGCTGACAGAGACTCTACATTGTTGTCTCCTAGTGTCATTAATGGTAAGAAACATAAACATAATATAGCATGAATTTAAGAGAAATAATTTTATCTATCAGCAAAGCCTTATCTTTATGTATTTAAATAACAATAGCTTATGCTTGCTCGTGATTATCTTGAAGATGATGATGAAGATGCCTTAATGATCACAAAATCCCTTCTACAATGATATACGAGTTTAAAGGAGAAAATGAAGGTTTCTTTATTGTTTATATTTATTCTATTTACAATGGTTTGAAATTACAATTTTGACAATATCCCAGTGTTAAAAATAATTTGGAAGCAAAGGTTACTACAAAGAAAATAACTACGTACATAAAGTAAGGAATTAAAATTATGTTGCTCTGAGGAAACAGGCATTTAGCCAAAATCTCTGTTTTCAAACATCAACTTGCTATTCAATTGAAACATTTACCCTGTTTGAGCCTGAGAAAGTGCTCTGCCGTTCCCCTTCATCTGTGAAAAATTGCCTGCTTCGTTAGAGTGTGGGTAACAGCCATTGTGCCTTGTTTCTGTTGCCCCACAAGAGATCACGGACACAAGGCCTTCACGCATAGTGCACAAGCCGAGAGTTATTAGACCCCCGTTTTTCAGAAGGGGTAAGTTGATCAGAAACTGGGGCTGCATGGTGGTTTGCTGCTCATGATGATGATGATGATGTTGATGACGATGATGAGTCTCAGACGATGATTTTGAGGTCTGAGGAATGGTGTCGTTCTGCCACCATGAAAATGGCTTTTATCAGCATGCACTAACACCGCCTCTGTGCATTTCTCACTGGGGCACAAGTCATCTTTTTTTTTAAGTTACACTTTGTTGCACCTCATAATTTAGATATGAATTATAATGTTTCTACTCATCTAGGAAAACCATCATAGCTCTCCTTTATATTCTGGATTTTAAGGCGATACAGCCATAAAGGTATGAATCCGACAAGCACAGTGTCTTGAGAACATATCCCTTGACGTTTTTTCACATTTTTTCACCCTTCATCCACATACTTCAGTGTATCTAATAGGGATCTTATGTGACAGACCAACAAGGGGTGCATGACACTGAAGTAAAGGAAAGTGACTAATTAATTCATCTTTTTACAAATAAAAGTCTGAAAATGCAACCTAGCTGCATTCATATTCAGGCCCCTTTACTCTAGATAGTCTTCAAAAATCACCAAATTAAAGTGCAGGATTGTTGGAGAGCTCTAGTAAACAAAAAGCATGAAGAAGGGTAATGTTATGGAGATGTTTAAAGCACGGGTAGGTTATAAAACAGTAGCCAAGGCTTTACATTTTTCATGAAGCACTGCAGAGATCCATGGTTCAGGGGGGATAACCAGTTGACATGGCAACAATGGAAAAGTCTTTGTTAAACAAAAGCCTTAAAATTTACTTGCAGTTTTCTACCAGCCATGTAGGGCGCAGAACAAGCATGAGAACATTTTGTCCCACAAGCAAAATACTGTATGTGGCAAAAAATAAAAATTAAAAAACGGTACTGGAGATCAGCCCATTATCCCCATCAATGCTGGGGAACATGGCAGTTTGATCAAACAGAGACTGGGAAAGTGGTCTCAGTTGGTTGGAAGACGATGTGGATAAATTCATCCAGTCCTGAGAGAAAACCTGTTAGAGGCTGCAAGAGACATGAGACTGGAGTGGAGCTAGTTTAAAACAAAGCATATTTATATTCAGGTGTTCTACTGGTCTAAGGAAAGTTCAGTTGTAACAACAGGGGAGAATTTCTGGCAAGACTTGACATTTTTAATACACAAATACTTCCAAACCAATCCGATGGAAGATTTTTGCTGAAAAAACAAAGGATAACGCTGGTGGAAGCATAACACAGATGATGAGTTCAAGGTATAAACTGCTAAATACAAATTCTAATCACCCTTTTCAGATTTTTGTTTAAAAAATTTTATTCCTCTTTACAATTATGCACTCTGTTTTGTCAGTCTGACACATAAAAACCGGATCAGATGTACTGAAGTGTTTGGATTGTGATTTGAAAAGAAAAATAAAAACAAGGGTTATGTGTACCATCTCAATGCACTGTGCAAGAAATTCCTTCCATTTACTATGGATGTCTGGATTACATGTGGGACTGGTTGCGTATGTGTGCACATAAGTATGTGTGTGTGCATACATATCTTTGTGTGTATGTCTGGGATGGATAAAAGAGTCAAAACTGAACAAAATGAAAATGTGCTCTGGGCCTTCATTCCTTGTTTCTGTCTTTCCCTCTTCCTATCTTGCTCTTGCTTTCTTTTTACCTGAGAAAAAGACAACATTCCACACATCTTACTGCAGATGATGTTGGAATTATCTCTCTTCCTCAGGATTCTGTCCAACTTCTTCCTCTTTCTATGAACCTGTGACACAACATACAAGCTGCCCAGCTGCCCTGCTTTTCCTCCTTCTTCTTTCTCCTGCTCTTCCTCCTCACAGCTCTACCTGTCTGACCTCTGACCTCATAAGAACCTCATTTTGACCTCTGGGCCTCCTCTTCTCTTGTCATCTTATTTCCCCCCGCGCTCCTCCCTCGTTCAGTCGAGTGGGGACCCTCTCCTCCTCTTTAAATCCACAGCTCAGTGTGTGTACTACTGTTTGTGCACGTGCATGCTGCATGCCTTGCTGTTACTGTACTGGAGTGTGACTTTGTGTAAGCATAAAAGTGAGCTTTTTGTTTCAGACTAGCTTTTAAAAGATACATTTGTTTAGATACAGTCAATTAGGTTTGAGTCTTATTTGCACAGCAGATAAATATTGAAATTCTGTTGGATTAACTGAGTGAGGTTATTATTTCCAAAGTATTTTTTACATATGGGTTAAGTCAGAAGTTTACATGCACACATCAAAGGCATGAGCACCATATTAATTTTTGGGTTTTACTCATCCTTTTATCCCTTTTCATAAAGTTTGACTGGAGATCAGCACCTTATCACCATTAAGTGTTCAGCCATTCCTAAAAACAAGAACTAATTGTACAAGTTAGAAGTTGTTTTCTTATTGTTTGTAATCCACACAGGATTAAAAATTATTCAAAATGGCCCAAATCAATTCAGTTCAAATCAGATAGTTACATTCACTGTATATAAAGACACTTTTTTTCACTGACTTGTTTTCCTCACAAGCCTTGATGATGATATTATGGCTTTTAAGCTACTAACACCTTTATTCACAACATTTGAGTTAAACAGAGGCATACCTGTGGGTGGATTTTAAGGCAGCATGTCAAACACTACTTCCTTGTGTGACATCATATTAAAAAAGTTAATTAAAATCAATCAGTCAAGAATTCAGAATAAGAATTCAGAATTAGTTCTTTTTGCACAATTTCAAGATGTCCTTAAGGTGCAACATTTATCGGCTAACTTAAGTAAATAAATGCAACTACAACACCCAGTTGTATTTGTTCTTATGCAGATGCAACAGGGTGGTTAAAAGGATGAGGTCACACATCATTACCGGTTTTGAAAAACACATTGCAGCTTTACACTAAGCTCTAAATATAGCACATCTATATCTATATCAATAAAATGTTTGTATATATTTTGGCCTGTATTCCTAATTTTGAACCTGTCTGGAGCAGAGAAAATTGACCAAACAAAAAAATTAAATTCTTGGTCTTGCATCTGTTATATTTCCAGTCCAGCACCAATAAAGAGGGGTTTAAGGAAACAACTAAAGCTCAAAGATAATATATTATTAATGCTGATGATGAGTACCGTACATGTACATTTCTGATAAACACTGTGTATGAGTGGGTGAGGATTTTGTACTGATGAATTGTGGTGTCTGCAGTTTGCCGTTTACGTTCTTAACATCAAACTGTGCCTGGCATGCTTTCAGTGTCTGAATTAATCTTTGCTGTGTATAATGTTCTCTCTGTTCAGTGGGTGCATTCTAATCTTGTCTTATGCTAAATTAACTCAAAAAGTGTTTCCTTTTCTTTTACTGTGAAATAAATGGTGTCATTTTAACAATATGCTGTTAACACATTGACTTCTGCATCGCACATAATGTTCAGAGAACAATGCTGCTGCAACATGAAGTCTTTCTCTCATGGGCAAACTCATTAATCATACAGTTGTCTTTAAGATTTTAAGAGGTCAGTGTTACTGAGGAGGGTTTGTTGGGTCTTTACACTTTTTACTGAACTTAATGCAAAAATTTGCCCAGGTCAGAAGGACTCTCAGCATTGTTGAAACATTATCTGCTGGCAGGGATACTGGTGTGAGGGTGTGTGTTTGTGTATGGTTTGGATGTTCGGGATTTATTACCCTACATCTTAACCTCACCTGTGACCCAAAAAAACTACTTCATTCATTATATATAAAAGAATATGAGTGTAGTTTTGTGTGTCTGTGTTTTTATTTGACCGTTGTTAAAACAGTGTATCGTGAAGCGTGTTGTGAAGTGTGGTGTCCTTTTTTTTTTTTTAGGGCTTTTTCAGTCTCAGTAGAGCTAATCTGTGCTTCACCATGTGTTGTGCCTTGGACACTTGTGTGTGTTTTTTGTTTGTTTTTTTAACAACAGGAATAAAAAGGAAGGACTAACCCTGACTCAGCTAAACTCATTCAAGCTGCCATTCTAACTCATTCCTTCCTGTTCACCCTCATTCTGATGCCACCTCTGATCATCCTGGCCCTGTTCCATCCCAGAGACACACACACTGTAGTTCATAAGTCAATAAATTCTGGGAATAAAACAAATGCATCATAAAGAAGTATTTCACTCACATAAGGAGCTATAATAATTGATTCTTGCCGCTTAAAAGCCTTAAAATACCTTGAAATCCTTCTTTTAATGCAGCAGATTTGCGTCACACTGAAAAATGTAGACAAAATTGATCTTTGCTTTGCATACATTCATTCAGCAGGAGGAAAATCCCATGGAAATAATTGCTTTTAGCAAAATCAGTAGTGTCACAATTGTTGGTACATCAACTTTTAATTCTCTTTACAAACTCACAACAAGTTTTGGCTGTAGGATACCACTTGGTCTTCTAGATTTTTGACAATTCCTGGATCTCTTGTTTTCAGAACTTGCTTTCAGGAGGTGGAACTGAGATTTCCTTGGCAAAAAGTTGATTTTTGTGTCTGCTGAATTATTTATGTGTAGATTTGACCATATGTTTTGCATGATTATCCATGACTTTTTAAACAGTCCAGGTAACACACTCCATGTTATGTTTATCTGTGTGAAGGTGGAACAGGAGAAGCTTTTTTGTGACATTGCTCCCACATAATCAGTTGCCCTATAGATAAATTATAATGTTTTTATTGAACCTCAGAGAAATGATATGATCAACTTTAGAAACTAAAAAATAATTTAAAATATTCTGCAATTACACTTATAAGTCCAATGAATTGGTATAAAATCATTATGATGGCAGTGTCATTATAAGAAACACATATTTTTCCAACAGAATAAATGCACTGAAGTTTTTGCTTCTGTGCTCAGTGTGACATTAAGCTCCTGTAATAAAAGATGAATTTGTGTGAAGGCTTTTTGCACATCTTTACTACGGGTGCCAAAACGTGTTGAGGTTATTTAATAGATAGTCTCTGTAATAACATGTGTCAGCTGTTCTAAAAATTTAATTAAGCTGTAAGGCTTCAAGCTACTACATGCCAAAATGTTCACATCTCCATTACTGGGCCATAATGGGTACTGCTTTTAACATTAAAAGTACGACAAAAAAAATTTTAAGCTGCAGATCTGCTGAATTTCACCTCTGTTAAATGACACATTAAGCACCAAAAACATGTCATTTATGCTCAAACTTGATAGCATGTTGGTTAAATATGTCAAGTTTGGGAACCTTTGCCACATCTACATCCATTAGTATTTAACTATTGCGTATGCCTTTCCTGAGAGTTAGCTTTTTCAGTTAATCACTGACAGAATCACATAAAACATGTTTTCTAAATCCATTTTCATTCCTTTAGATAACAGTCAATAGATTTTGCTATTAAAATTAATTAACAACATTTTGAAAATTAAGATTGAGCTAAATATAGTTTAAGGCTTTTAGTGAGGCCAGGTATGACGGACAACATTAAAAATGTTTAATTTGCATTCATTATTAAAACCCTTGCATTAAAACCTGTACTAAGTGTACGTTTCTAGATATATTTGCATGGATATGTTTCTCACAACTATACTTTGGGCTTGATTTTGGATGAAGACCTTTTCACCTTCACTAATGTAAAAATTGCATATGTTTACATAAGAAATCCTAACTACAATTCCCTCACATTTTCCATGTTATGAAGATATTTTTGACTTAAGTTTTACAAGAAATCGGTATAAGTGACGTGCATCATAATTTTCTAATTCTGTCTATTTTTTCAGCCGTTTGTTTAGCTAATGTTTTAAGTAATACAGAAATTAGAATTACATTCCACAAAATTTAAAATGTAAAATTCTTTTAATTTCCCTTGCTTAATTCCTACAAAAATTGCTTATTGTGATTCAAGTGAGATTCAGAGTGTTCACATGGTGTTCATTAGAAAAATCATAATTACTTTTTGAAGTTTAAAATTACCACCAAAAACTGCGTTAATTCAATTTTGTGTTTGAATGTGTATGTTTGTGTCTTTCATATACTGTCTTTGAAAAGCAAATGAAAACTTTAGTCACCTAAATTAATTATAGGTGGCACTCGAATTAATAATAAAAGTTAAACGCCAAAAACATATATGAAAACATGGAATATCTTTCATATACTTAAAGAAACAGTTTGGATTTTTTGAAGCGGAGTTCTGTGAAAAGGTGTTTTGTGGTAATTATCCTAATTGAAGGAGATAACTCTTTCAGTGACCTCAGATTAAGCAAAGAGATTGTCCATAATTTTCTGATGATCTAACAACGATTCAGAGGACAGCTCAGATAAAAGTGGATTTGCTCTGCTGTTAATCAAAAAATATCATTTCAATTCATTTCATTCTTACAAACATTTAAGCCACTGTGAGGGTTGAAATGATGAATATCTGCATATTGGTCTGAAGTTATTTACTCTGAAGATCGTATTAGCTTATGCTGTGTAACAATTATTATAAAAGTGATGCACTACAAAAACAAAAATATGAGCTAAGTGAATGTTATTCATTGATTTTTACCTTTAAATTAAATTGTTATTCTGGTCAAAGTATGCATTGAAACTTTTTATTTCTTCAATTTTAACTGGAAGTGGAGCCCCAGATATGTTTTTATTAAGGGAAGCATACAGACTGGCACAGCTTAAAGGAGGTGTCTTCTGCAGGTAAAATACTAATTACACCTAATGACTCCACCGTTTATCCAAATTAAATTAGTTTTAAATCTATTAACTGTGTTTAATGTGAGTATGTGTAATGGGGTGTGCGTATGTGTGAGTGTTTGTAGAGGGACTTGTACTTACATGCCCGAGGTACAGAGTAGGATGCATGTTTCTGAATTGCTGCTGTAATAAAGGAGAATGCAAGAATAACTGTACCTTGCATTTTTCTTAGCAAAGCCTACTGCTGAGTCCCACTCAGGAACTTATGACATGGGTTGGAACGATACCAGATATTTCAAAGCATTTTTGTTTATTGTGTTACATTATAACAATAATATTGCAGAGATGACAATTCCTCCAAGCTGCTTTGCTTAGTTTCGGATTTGTATGAAATGAAAGGTCTTTAATTGGGCAAAATTAAAAGACCCATCTACAAAAACGGATATCCTTGCTTTAATGTAAATGAATATCGTGCCAACCCCCAAATCAACATGTAGCTACACTCACTTTTCTTTTTTTCTTTCCTGGGACAGTTTATGTTCTGGGAATTCACTTTCTTTCTTTGGTAAAATTTTAAAAAAATCAAGAGCCCTGCATCATTCACCTCACAAACAAAGGATGATCCACGAAGCTCTGATGATCCACGAAGCTCTTACTGTTTGCCCTCACAGCTTGCACATTTTGCTGTGTCCCAATGACAAAGACCTGGACTGAATTCTTTACACCAGACTAACTTTCTTACATCAACTGGGCAAAGTATTACTGCAAAGAAGAAAAAAAAAACTTAATTTAAAATGTTCTTGTGTTCTATTCAAGGGCATGCAGATAAAATATAATCGCAGGAGTACTGCAGTTCTGCATTAAATGACTATTTTTAAACATAAAATCAAACTCAGATAACAGGAACTTTGAACCAATTTGTGCTTAATTTGTCCTTCTATCATTTGAATAGGTTACTTTATCTAAAATAGGATTTGCATAAACTATCTCTTTTTTGTGACTCGAATTCTTATAACTGTAGAAATCAACTTTGCCTTTTTGCACCACTGTTACTAGTCATTAGCTGGGAAGCTAATATGTGTTTGATCACCAGGGAGAGTCTACTAATAGAGATCTACTGGATCAGAATTTTGTGGTCAAGCTCCGGTCTCTGATTTTATAATGCTTTGACCTGCCAATGCTTTTAGCCATTTCTCTTTTGTTTTTAAAAATGATCATTAATATAATTCAAAATACTCTTTTAGCCTTACACCTGTTATTAGTGATTTATATTAGGGGAATAGTTGTGTGTAAGAATGTAGTATGTAAAACAGGATTTTACCATCCTATTATTACTAAAAGACCAAATGAATATTGCATCGATATTGTAAAGTTTCTTTAGCAACTTATATTTAATTTAGCATGACTAGTACAGCTAGCGAAAATTAAAACAGCAATCTCTTTGTGTTTCACAAGGTAGATCCTTACATTAACTCGAACATTAATGAAATGCTGCCAACATTTGTGGCATAACACATTAAAAATGCAGCTTCCTAATTAGTAGCATAGGCATCTCTGGACATCATATGACTTCCATTATCAAACACTTCAGTGATACACAACACTTTGAAGTTTTTCCCCTCAGTAACAATATCCACTCTGAAGATTGTTGTCAGCATGACCTGGTAGCTCTTCCATAAAGTGACTCTTCCTTTTCAAGCATTTAATTATCAAAACTAGTTTAATTAAAACTAGTTTCTACTTTTGCACACTAAAAGAGCTCCTCTTGCAAATTCTGAGCATCCCAACATGTAAAATCACTGAGGTTTTCAAAACTCCTGTCATCTGAGTCTGGTTTTAATGAAATGCAGCACCGGACAAAATGTATTTCTGACTGATCGGTCCAAATTCTTAGAATGTAGAGTCTCTACTTGTGTATTGGGACACGGCTAAGCTCCACTGTTTCTTAGGTAGGTTGGAGAAACAGTCGACATACAACCTCCCGACCCTCCCCATGGCTGTGCCTGCTCGGTGTTAGTGTTTCTCTTGTCTCGCCCCTGTCTTCCTTCCAGGTTATGGGCTGGTGCAGGAGGAGCTTGTGTCCCCGGCCTCCATGCAGTACAGCTTGCCCTCTCCATTGGGTGTGGAGCCATACTGGCAGGAAGTTTCCAGCCTGGAGTGTGCGCCCATTGCCACCACGGAGGAAGACACACTAATGGAGATGTCGGATGTTCAGGTGTGGCCAGCAGGGGTTAGCCCCTCGCTGGTCACAGTTGAGGACTCATCGCTAGATGGTAGCAGTCGAGCAGATGACTCTGAGGGTGCGACGCTTTCCTTGCCCTGCAGCTTGGGTCGTCCAAGCAGCGGAGCCAGTGGGGCCAGCGGTTCCATCATGGAGCTGGAGGAAGAGGAGGAGGAGGAGGGGGAGGTAGAAGAGGAGGAAGTGCCACAAGAGCCAGCGAGTGCACTGGCAGAACTGGACAGGGTGAGGGCCAGTGGCGCTGTTCCAAAGGTCAATCTGAACGGGCAAGCGGGAGGTCAGAGGTCAGACGCAAGGAGAGGGGACAGTGTGGCGGTGGGAGGAGGAACTAAAGGAGGAGTTGGTGGTGTGGGGCTGGGCTCAGTGGAAGGGATTTCTCTTGTTGCAGGCCAGCAGGTGTATGCCCAGCATGGTGAGATGACTGGGCTGAGGCCACCAGAACGCAATGGGGACAACCGGTACGTCATCTGTAAGGTGCACTGTCTCAACGCATTATGAGATCATAGTTCCCCTGCTAACATCAAGCTGTGCTTCGTTCCTTGCAGGATGGTGGGAGGTGGAGCATTTCAGCCATACTTACCAGACAAGGACTCCCTGCAGGGCTGGGTGGGCTCGGCATCATCAGGACATGATGGAAGTGTGCCAGGCTTGCACACAGCCCAGGAAGCCCTACTGACTCCGGTGTGTGATACGGGTTACTCTTATGTGCTGCGTGGGCACTTCCTGAAGGGCACGCAGCCTTTTGACAAGGGGCTGGGCTTCTCTCATCAGGAGACGGGCCAACAAGCTTGGGAGCAGGAGCAGAGGCGAGGCCAGGTCAGGTTGCAATGCCGACCACCCGCCGCTTCCTGCGCCTGGAGAGGGAAAACATCTTCATTTTGTTAACTTTTTTTTTTTTTTGAATACTCAAATTTATATCCAGCCATTTACTTTTTTCGAATCACAATCATCTGTACTTTTTAATCTTTTTAAACGACTCAGCAATCATCAGGACTGATGATTGGTCATTTTGATCAATTCGAAGACCCAGACTAAAAGGATTTTTTCAAACGAAAAAATTGTTTATCATTAATTTTTCCGATTCAAGAAAGCATCTCAAGCATTCAAAGCTGATATAAATCATTATTTGATTGTATTTTATTATCTTTTCTTTGTTCAGAAAGAAGAGAAGGCGGACTTCTCTGCTGAGGGAAAATTTGTTGAAGAACGCGGAATTGCGCTCTCTAGAAAAGTAAGATGACTGTTTGTTTCACATTTTCCATGAGTCACACATGAATTTTCAGCTTCATGTATGTTATTATTTTCATTCCACATAGAAAAATCATTAATTTAAAAGTAGCATATAGGATATTGGTCTGTTTTAAACAATGAAACAAATATTGCATTTGGACAGCATTTGTTTTCAAGGATATATTAACTACTTTAGGTTTTACGTTGCCAGATAAATATACAGTAGCCAGTGGATGGATAGGCTTAGTCTCTGAACTAAATACTTGCAGGCCTTTTTATTAATTCTTTCAGAAATATACAGGCAACTATTTCATTACCTCTAGTGTGTTTTTGTGTGCACAAACGCTTGTCAACAATACAGTTTAATTTCTAAGATTTTCTAAACGTTGCAGGACCTTGTTGCGTAGAAAAATATGATCAATGCTTCAGTAGCATTTACCAGCTGAGCAAAATGAATGAGAATGAGTTGTAACGATGTTGTAAAATAGATTAAATGTGATTGCATAAGAGACTTATTTTATCTCACAGCACAGTAAAAACATGGTGGATTTGCTCAAGGTTATCGCGATACCAAAATCTCACGCTACCCACACCATCACACAAAGACTACAAGTCTGAACTCACATCTTGTCATTGTAGATCAGCTACTTAGAGTGAAACACACAGAAGATCATACATAGAAGCCACAAGGATTTTGGTTCATGGTGGTTTAAGGAATTTTGTACAGTTAAATGGAAAAAAAAAACAACTATGACTCAGATCATTCAAAGAATGAGAAATTTCATATGGAACAAAAGACAAAATGAGTTAATTTGGTGTCTGATTTGGTTGGTTGACTGCTAAAGCCCTTTGAGACCCTGAACATGTGAGCCATAGTTAGTTTCCTACTTTGGTTTCAGCACTTAACTGGTCCAAGTGTTGTCTCCTTCCTTCCTCCTGCCCTCCTTGCTCCAGGTGGGGATGGATGTAAGAAAGGGTGCTCAGTCATTGCAGCGCACCAGTCTCCGGAGAGTTAAACACTGAAATACAAATACTGCCCGGTCCTTCAGGTACGGGACAACAAAACAAGCACTTGTGCATCCCAGTGCTTGGACAATAACCTGTGTGGTGACTGCTACCAATCTGATAGAGCCTAATAGTTTCTTACACCAACTTTGTTTGTATTTATTTATTTTTGTTTGTTTGGTTTTTTTGTTGTTGTTGTTGTTACTCCAAGTGAGAATCCCTTTTTGTAATGCTTTGAGGGAAAATGTTTGGTTGTTGTGTAAAATGCACAGTCTGCAATTATTTGACAGTAATTTAAATTTTATACTAAACAAATGAAATACAAAGACAGGAAGGTTTTCCTTTTTATTTGAAATATAAGTGGTTAATTCTATGTGATTGCCACGAACATGCTTCAGAAATGACGGATTACTACTTTTTGAATCAACGTTAGGAAATAAAGTAGAGGGGAAATAAAGTTGTTTTAAGCCTAGAAAAACATACTATAGCTGAAGCATAGGAAGAAAAGAAGTTAAGAAATAAAATAAACAACTAAGTAAGCTTAAATCTGAGTATGGAAAATTATAGCATTTAGAAATGGAAATATTGTGGGAAACCTACAAAAGAAACTGCTGTGTTTTTATTTTGACTGTTCCTGTGAACAAACTAGCACTGGTGGCAGCCTACATTCTTTTATGGAGTAGCCATACTATGGTTAATATGTGGGTGGCACTACTACCACCTACTGTCAACTCTAGTGGTATTTGTCAATGAATATATTCAGATTCTTTCATTTTGAAATTCATTGCTGCAAATTTAGCAAATCCATCTATATAAACGTCCCGCTTTTCCTGTTTTCTGTGTTTCCGTGTTTTCAAATCATGACATTTAACAGCATTTTACACAGCTTCCCAGCCTTTTCGAAAACTCGATTATATCATTGTCTACGCTTTCATCATAAAATTTTAGAAGGCCAAAATAATTTTGTATGCATATTAAATCCGTTTTTATATTTCTATTGTTTTTTGGGGGTTTTTTTTCCAGGACCGGAAACCCACTGCCAAAACACCCACCACAAAAACACGACCGGAACGAAGATGGAAATGAAGAAGAAGAAGAAGAAGTGGGGAGGAAGTGGAGAAAACATACCAGGACAACCAGAAACATCCTCAACCTGTGATCATGAAGCGCCACCAAACAAAAGAAGACAAGAACAAAAAGAGGAGTTGAACTTGTAGTTTTATAACATTTGTAAAGAAAAATATAACTAAACAGAGGCATGGTAATTCATTTTTATACAAAAAAAAAACTATAAATGTTCGTAAAACAACTAAGAAAAAAAGCAACAAAGTGCTTCCTGTGAACTGTAATCGCATGATAACTGCTGGTGCATGCCCTTTGACCTTTTGAACTGTCATTATCTACAAACTGAAGGAGTAAAAACTGAAGGTACAGGGGCCGACCCGTGCATGGGTCATAGGTCTTTTTAAAGGACCTCATCCCCACTAACTGGAGTCGTTTGTCAGCAAGTTGAGTCCGTTAACACTGCAGCCAAAAAAAAACAACATACAACTCCCTCAAAGGATGGCTGTATATGCAGCAAAGCCTCTGCTGAGCCAATGCTTCTGTCATCGGACCCTTTCTCCTCTTATTCTTAATGTGATATATGCACTCTATGCTCTGTGGACATGTGTGTGCGCGTGTGTGTTTAAATTGCTCTGCCGCATGTGTTACCTTGCTTCGAGCTCTGCGTTGAGCCTCGCCTGCCCTCCCCTGATTGGCTTGTTGTCTCTGTGATGTCACGGCGTGCTCGACCTCTGCAAAGAGAAAGCCGCTGGCTCTTCCACGCTTGTGAGTTCTCGTCTGCGTGTATCTACGTTTTTATTTAGATTTATCCTTAAACGAGCTCGCTTCCTCTTCAGTATATGTCCGCTTTGGTTCTCCACTTTGTTTGACTTTGGCAGAGAACTGAATCTCTTCAATTCCCTCGTGTCTTCAGGAGTAATGTGTTTTAAAGACATGGGAATGTTTTTCTTGGAAATGAGTTGGTTGCTTGGCGGCATTGCACAGCAGCTCTATGATAAATATCTTGACTTTTTTCTTCCTTATGAGCTTTCTCTGGTTTTTTGTGGTAGCATATCTCATTTTGAGCCATCTTTATTGGTAGCCCTCGTTTATATGCAGTAAAAATCGCAGGTCTCTTCTATCCATTTTACTTCTCTGCTCCATCTTTTTTTTATCCGTTTGTGTCAGCTGCGGCATCTTGCTGTCAAATATTTATTTATCCATTCAATACAAAAGACATAGAAAGAAGAAATACTGAAGAAGTTGACTTTTAAGACATTGTTTGGAAAATTCCTGGCAAGTGTGAAGTTGCAGGTGACAAAATGTAACGCATGGACAGAGAGGTAGCACTGTGACTGTCCGGTTATCACTGACCCCGGACTCGTGAACTTTCTATATGTGGCTTGCAAAGGTATTTATACTTTGTGAACATTTTCTCATTTTAGAACAAACTTCAATGCATTGTATTGAGATTTTATGTAATGGTGAAACAGAAGGTATTGCATAATTGTGAGGTAAAAGGATAAGTATATGTTGTTGTTAATGTTTTATTACAAATAAAAAAAAGTATAGGATGCATTTTCAACAGCAACCCTGCAATTACAAGTTGCACACATTGTTTTCTTTGTAATAAGTTTTCCTATTTAAAGACACCATTTTTCATTTAAAGCGCCCCCCATGAGCTTGTTGTTGTGTCATGCTCTTTCCATCAACAAATGACAAAAACAGTGCTATATGTGTCAGAATACATCCCCAAAATATATACTGACGTTTGTGGTTGTCACATGACAAAATGTGAAGATGTTCTATATAAATACCGTTGCAAACCTCTGTACATTCAGATATAGAACATGAAAAAGCACATAAACAAACAAAATAAACATATGGTTGAAAGATCAGAATGTCAGACAGCTTTGCCACAGCAATAATACCTAACAAAAAGAAAAGATGGATTGATTGTCCAGCACTTATGATCTGTGATGTTTTTTTTTATTATAGTTATTCATTGTTTAAAGCACTAACATAGAAAATCTAATTTCGCTTAAGTTATTTTTAAAAAGTTTGTTTGTTGAGATGGAGTCACCCAAAATCAGTTTTGCTTTCACTGAGTTATTAAGGCTATTAGTGTTTCACACGTTAAAAAAAAAAAATCAAGCTTACATTACTGAAAGTCATGTATCTTTCAACACTTTATGCAGAAACCGGACAGCAGCATTATGTAGACTTTGTATCACAGTAGCACACATTTCTGGAGCGTCTCAACACTATTTTATCCCACAAGTACTGTAACTGCTACTGTAGCCTGAATGAGTGCAGCACAGAATGAATGCACATATTTTTCATATGCTCTCCATGCAAGCAACCTTCATCAGATAATAGCACATGTTTTATAACTTATCACATTTTACACTCAGGTTTTCTTTTTTTGTTCTGCTATGTAAAATGAAAATGGGGTTGAAATACGGATCGCTCGATGGAAAATGAGGATGAGTAGGCAGGAGTACCGGAAACGAGGGTTGTGAATTTTGTAGTCCTTTTGAAGAGCGAAATCTATGTATTTTTATTATTGTTATTAGTATTTTGGGGGACCGCATGAAACAGAAAGGTTTGTGTACAGATGTGTGTCAGATTCTGTTGATTCAAATGAGACCAAAAAGTACTTTTTAATGAGTCTGGATGAGTCCTCCTAACACATAAACATAAGCTTATGTTTATAAACTTATGTGTTATCCTAACACATAAGTTTATCCTACTAATGTGTTAGGATAAACATATAAGTAGTGTTTATCCTACTTCATTTTAACACCTGACAAACAAAACCTAACCAGAAGCACAGAGATGACTGCATTTATTTATTTGTTCATGTCTTTTTAGTTTTTTTATGTTTGAATTGAAATCCAGCACTTTCTAAAATTACTGGCAGTAGCATAATCTTACACTGAAGACTGTAGAGAAATATAACTTTGGGGGAGGCAGAATTAACCTGTGCCACAATTACTGGAACCTCTATCAATTAATATAGAAATAAAAATAAATTTTAAGCTAAGAACTGCTTCAATGAGTAGCCTTTTGGGGTTACTGTGTTTCCATAGCAACCACTGGAGGTTATCTACATACTAATGTGAGGTTTGGGGGAGGAATATCTTGTCAGTCCATCCGTCACAAACTTAAACATATAGAGTTTGCTAAGGTCTAATGTAACTTTAACTGATAAATGTAAATGGACTGCTCTTGCAGTCGCACTGACCACTGTTTCTCTTTTAACAGCACTGGAAATCTTGTTATAGGGCATTGCATCATCATCTCTCTAACTCTCTATTAGATTATGCTGCTGCAATAAAAGATTAATTTGTTTGAAAGACTTTTATGTATCTTTACCCAATGAATGTGGAGAATGCTCCTTGGAAACATTGTACAATCTCACCAAATCAGCTTTATCTGAATGAAACAGGGCCCAGATTCTCGCAATCGTTCAGCTATATTTTATTCACTAATTTTCAGAGTACAAATAATATCAGTCAGCTCTATGTTAGTCTGTACTCAAATGTAAAATATATTTTGTGTTGTACCTGTGTTAAAGTAGCACTACCACAAATATTCACTCTGTACTCCCACCATTTAGTGCTTTTATTGATAATGGTAGCTTTAAAAGGAAACCCTTCGACCTAATTCATAACGTGAGGCACAAAGCCAAAATTTGTAGATCAGTTTCACAGATTGTGTAAAATAATTTGTAACATTGTTTTTTGTTAGTTTTATTTTTAGGAGAG
This sequence comes from Xiphophorus maculatus, assembly GCF_002775205.1. Taxonomy (NCBI): domain Eukaryota; kingdom Metazoa; phylum Chordata; class Actinopteri; order Cyprinodontiformes; family Poeciliidae; genus Xiphophorus; species Xiphophorus maculatus. The sequence goes on from NC_036450.1 coordinate 10,431,368, forward strand.
TTGAAACTGTCAGTTGTACATTTGAGAAGGTTGACAGCTGTAAAGTTATTTAGGGCAGTGGTTCCTAAACTGGAGGTCATGACCCTTCTGTGGGTGATGAAAGACCCTGCGGTGGGCTCTCAGTAGAATCTCCAAACATCAACTTAATTTTAAAAAGGAATGAGCCCAGCTTATTTTTGAAATACTTAAATAAAAACAGTACTCGGCTTGAGGCTAGCATATCTGTCATTACCCATGCCAGCCCCTAAGAGGTGAAAGGATACCATTGTTGTTGATAACCTGTAAGGTTTCACTAAAATAAGCAAAACTAAAATCTCAAAGATGTATGCATTTGATATTCCATTATTTTTGTATTGCATACCAGATTTTTGCTTCACATTCAGTGGCAGTTCTGGGATGGGTTTCAATCTGCAGCCAGCAAACATGCAGATCATTGATTTAAAACTCACATGACATGCTCTTCATTTTATTTTTTATTTTCAGAGAGCTTGTGGCGCCCATATTAAGAACCACCACTCCTCAAATTTCTTATACTGGTCACTTATAAGAAAATATGTTAAACAATTTTCTTGTTCTTTAAATTTGTTTCAACTTTGAGAAGAACTCTCTTGTACTATGGTAAGCCTCCCTGCCACCATGTTTGTGTGTTTGGTGTGAAAGTGTGTGAGCATGACAACACCTGGTTCCAAACCTTGTCGAATCAGAAGAAGAAAGAAGACATTTCTACCAAGCATGTGAGTGAAGAGGGTGTGTAACCTACGACAATGTATTTTAAAATGAGTATTGTAAAATATTAACTGTTGCAAAGAATAGAGATCACCTATACTCCTTTAGACTGGATACATGACAGTGTAAACGCAATATCATATAACTATCCTAAGGAATGCAACCGCGCACATGCACAAAAAAAGATGGTTTTTATGAAAATGTATGTATAAATATATGACAAAATATATTTAATTAGAATGCTATGCACCCTCATAGAGTTGTTATGGATGTTCTTTAAGCATTATCTAGTTTAGGCCGACACCCACATCATGGGGAATGTAGAGGCTTTGTAGCTATGACCATTTGTTTTCTTTTCTATTGTATTGTCCTGGAGAGGATAAACAAACGTGAATATGTATACAAGCCTTTCGATCAAACATGAAGATATGTATAGATCATGTTACCCTGTACACCAGCTCTTACCATTTACAAGACTTAATAAACAGAAAAGATGGGACATAACTTTGTGAGAGTTTCTTTTGTAGTTAAGTGCTTAATAATCATGTGTTTTAATATTGTTAATTGACAAAAGTTCTGGGGACTTATGTTAATTCAGTTGTGAATTTAAATCTTAAACAAATGTTTAAATGATCAAGATTAATACATTTTCAAGACTTGCAAATTGATGTTCCCAGATCTCTTGTATCAAATGTGCCCTGTTTTGCTAACAAGTATGGACAAAATATATGTATATATTTTTCTGAATGTGCAAGACATATGACAATTGGGATATACAGATGTAATTAAAGTAAATTACATCTAATTATACATAATGGCATTATAAATTATTAATAAAAATACTTCCTTACCCTTGAGTCAAGTCACCATGATTCTCTAAAAAACTAAAATTGGGTGCTTAATACAAATATTCATGTAACTTGTTAATTTTTTTCAACACATCAATGCTTAGCTGGTTTGACAGCCAGCAAAGGGAAAACTACATCTCCCAAGACCACCGTTTTCTGACGCCCCCTGTTTTCAGCCAATCAGCGCGCTGCGCTCACGTGATGTTTTGTAGGAATCCTGTCACTTGTTTAGAGTTTTTCCTCTCAACCACGTGGAGTGGCGGCTCTAATTCATTGAAATCAGAGGCTTTTACGTTATTATTACTGTGCGCGGCATCGACGCTGCCTCGTGTGTGAGATGTCAGCAGCGGGACAGGCCTCCAGGAGCCTGGAGATCCCGGCTGTCCGGAGGATCGCTATCCACGATGCAGCCCACATGCCCAAGGAGTACTCCACGACCCCGGGAGGAACTCTGTTCAGCACCACGCCAGGAGGTAAACATGCGTTGGACCCTGACAGATGGTGGAAAGTTTAGGATTTGTGTGTGAGTGTGTGTGTGTGCGTTTGTTTTTGGATTATTAGGTTATAAACTTCAGATTCAGTAACATTAATCAGACAAGGAAAACATGCAGTCAGTCATAGACTATTTATAGTGCGGCTCTTTCAGCTGCTGCAGAAACATGTTTACAAGAGGAGGACCCAATTGTGTAATACTAAACATTATAGAAATGTATTCAGTTGTCTCTTGTAAAAACTCAAATTTAAAGGACGCACTGAAAGCTATATTATTACTTTCCTTATTACTGTATTTAAAACTGTTCTTCAGTGATGAAATGGACAGTGTTTTTGCTGTAGATTTTGAGTTTTTCACAGTAGAACAATTTTATTCTCAGCTGTTGTGTTTTGTATGTTGACACAATTTTGTAATAAGTGCTATAACTGAAATTACTGAAAAAATCAACCATTATTCCACCTTACAATAAAATGGTATTTTTCTGAAATAATTACAGAAGGTTAAACATTAGAGATGCAACATGTGTTCACAGTCAATCAGAAAGCCTTTAATCTACTGCTGTAAAACAAAATAATGTTTTACTGTTAGTTGTATTGTGTTAATTTAATATTCATTTTACAGTTAACGTCTATGTATGTTGATGTTGGCAATGAAAACTTAGATAAAAAGAGTATGCATATTTATATTTTTGTTTTAGGATTAATGCTATTGCACAAAGTCCTAACCAGTCATCAATAAGCTGTCAAATAAAGACATCCTGGAGCCTCCTGGGGACATTTCCAGCTTGGGGCCTTTGTTCAAGAAAAGTGTAAAACCATCCTATTTGCTGTGAAAATTTGGCTCAGATGCACATGCTCGTTTTTACTGATAACATGTTCAGTGACATTATCAGCTCAGACCGTTTCAGCAGATAGTACACAGCGTCATTAAAGTTTGGGACTGAAGTCTAGATTCTCGGTCATAGGAACGCATGGAGAGCAGAAAATAGTAACTTGTCACTGACTAACAGCATTTTTCATGCATTTCAGCATTTTTTAAAATCTTTTCTAGATTACAAGATTTATTTAACTCATTTGTCATTAATGCTGATGCTACATGCTGCGCTGATCAACTACGGTACTTGCACCCGTATCAAATATTTTCTAAAAATGCTCAAATAAATTGGATCCTTTGATCGTAGTAGAATAATCACTGAAAAAAATGTGGTGCCCTTTGAAAATTTTTTTTACTTCCATCGTTCTCCCCACATTTGTTGGAAGATAAAACTGAAATATATAAAACGCCTGTTAGATTGTTAGAAATCAAATGGACTTTACCACATCTTTAGTTAGGTATTAAACATGTAAATGAATAAATACCTGTTTTAACTCTTGTTCTGTTTAAATCCTGATGTCAAAACTGTCAAATTAAGATTTGAGATCTAAAAGTTTCTAATACAGCTTCACCAACTGCCAAGGTGCATAAAGAAAGAAAGACTACTTCTCCAAATTAAAAGTTCTCATATGCCACAAATGTTGGCACTAAATAAACACAAAATTTTACAAAATGGTCAGATTGTTTTGGAAAAAGGGATCTATAAATCATCTTCGGTTTGAAACATTGAAAAAGGGTCTTACTTGCTTATCTTTGCTCTACAAAAAGGCTATCTCATGCTGGTATCCTAATTCTGTGTTTGACTTTATGAAATCAAGGCCGCGTCTGGCATCGTTGCACTCAAACTGATGAAATAGTTTGCGTTTGTTTGACTCTCAACTATATGCATGGGTGAGTGAGTGCGCCCAAGTCTGCTTTTGAGAAAAAGTGACAGCATGTTTGTTGTCCTGCGTACTATGAATTTAAAAAGACGGCAAACCATGTTAGAAAAAGCCAAATGTCTTTTGTTTTGTTTATTTTTTGCCATCAATTATTCTAAGAAAATGTGTCCATCTGCAACAACATGCTTATTTTGACATGCTACATTTGTACTTTTTTTTTTTTACTACAGTTGTCAGCCAAAGTAGATTATTCTGGGAGCAACTAATACTTTGTAGCTACACTTTGGACAAAAAAGACACATTTATTTTAGACAACTTTAAAGATGTGATAATAGGTGAAGTTGTGCCATAAGTTATTTTGAATTTATTAAATTTATTATGGATTTTTAGATGTTCGTACCATTTATAAAGTTTTTCTTGGTGGAAAGAAAACCTACATAGCACACTTTAAAATACTTCCATAATCAGCTGCTGATTCCTTTGATTTTTATAGTCCTGTTTAAAATATAACTCAACAATAAATGTTCTTGTACATAACTTTTGCCTGCTGTGTTATTGCTGCCACCTGCAGGCACCAGAATCATTTACGACAGGAAGTTCCTGCTGCAGTGTCGGACCTCTCCTCTGACCCGTACGCCTCCCAAACTTCCCGATATTCCCGGAGTCACAAGGCCGCTTGACCCAGAGTTGTCCAGTAATGAAAACCAGCCTGAAGAATTACCCAGCAACAACGCAGATGACCACAGCCTGAACACAGAGGAGAACTCGGGTACTGTTTTTTATTTACCAGCTGACTTTGTACTCTCCTATTTCTGTCAGCCTTATTGTAATTTTTTTTCTCTCTCTCTTACAGCGGAAGACGCCCAGTTTGAAATGGACATCTAAATGTTAGCAGCAACAAGCAATGAAGTAATGCTGACATTTATGTGGTTATGAGATGGTTGAAACGACAAGTCCAGTCTAAGTCAGCTTTATAATCTGACAGAAAACAACCATGTCTTTTCTAATGTCAACTATTTGCTAAAATGTTGAGCCTAAAACATTAACTAACTAAAACTGCTTTTTCACTTTGTTAGATGTATGACATGTAATTCCTTAAATTGTTTTTTTGTTTTTTTTTTGTGACTTATGTTTACTTTGAAAATAATATGATATGAAGTCTATTAATAGGACTAGTCTAGTTGAGAACCTAGTTTTGCAATCTGTGATAACTTTTATGGCCACATGAGGGCAGCAGACACAAGTTCCATACTTTGAGATCCCGTTGTGTTTGTCAATTTCAAGTCAATTTATTTGCATTACTTGCAGTTGCTTGAACACTAAGTGATTGTGAAGTTACATAAATTATCAGCAGAGGTCTTCTTAATATATGACTGTATTTTACTGTCACTCATCAGTTGTTTGTTCCTTAATTTCCAAGATCATTTTAGAATTATTTCATGCATTTTTTAATGAAAAATGAAACCTCTACCAAGATGGTAAAATAAAAATATTTTATGGCTGCAAAATGTTACATAATAAGCTAATAGTTTTTACAAACTATAAGCTTGTAAAAAATATATATGTTGGAGCTTTGAACTTTTTTTTTACTGTGAACATCATTAAAAGTCACTGTTAATGCATTCTTTAACCAAAACTAAACTATTGTTTCTTTTCTGTTGGTTTTTTTTTTTTTTTTCTTACTATACATCAGAAAGTGCTTGAAGAAAATGTGCAACCATTACAAAAAATTAGCTGAAGCAAAACTGGACACTGCAATACATCATTAACCCAAAACACACTAGTATATCCACCAAGGGCTGGCTGAGTTAAGAAACATGTCATCGCTGAAACTGACCAATATGAGAGGCTAGTTGATGATTTCAGGGTAGAGCTTTTTTTACATAACCCAGTCATATATTGCAATACAAAAAATACATTAATAATGCAAAATACATTAGTATTAAAATTAACCTTAATCCAGAATTTTTGGGTGGAAAAAGCTGATGAAACAGGGTCAGTCCTATCCAAAATGTTCTAAAATTATTTTTTGTAATAAAACACATAACAGTTCTCATTCAAAATTGTGTTAATTTATTGTATTATCAAACACAGCAAACATACAGATGGGTCAGTATGACCTAAACATTCCAGTTCCACCATTCTTATTTTGTCAGTGGCGTTAAAAAATAAGTCACTGAACATAATATGAGTACAACTTGTGCATAAAAGGCACAACTTGATGTATTGTAAAAAATCTAATAGTGCTTCTATTAAGAGAGTCCATCTCAAGTCCAGCTATTACCTCCCTACTGATTTCATTTCTCTTGCTTTTGTCCAAGTTTGAGATTAGATGTAAAGTGCCTGTAGTTTTTTTAGCCACTTTTTGTGTCCTCAGTGGCAGCCACACTCCTCCACGACCATGTTCTCATGATGCTTCATCACCATCCTCCCGTTCTCGTAGTACAGCATTGAAAGTGGTGCCAGGCGTGTGGGCACACAAGACAGACTTGGTACCTTGTCTGGTAGGTGTAGCTTCAACAGGCTCTGTAAGGAAAAACAGAAAATTGTTAGATCATAACTCCTCAAATATGTATTGGCATCATTAGATATGTATACTGCAGCATTTTAGCCTTACCTGCATGTATGCATGGTTGGTTGGAGCGAAGGTCTCATCTACAGGTGTAGGACATGTCCCTTCACAGCGATAAGCATTGAACCGTTTGGGATAGACGATCCACTCGCTCCAGTTGAACTTCTCAAAGTCTATCCACATGTCCTCCTTCCTGCAGAGATCACTTTTCCCCTCCTCCCTTGCAGCGTCTCTCTGCCGCTGCCATTCCTGTCCATGCCTCTTTTTCCTGTGGCTCCTCATCGTGGCGGTGGGCACCCTGTCCAGGTTGACGTACTTGGAGTGTTCTGCAGTGCGGATCAGTGTTGGCATTCGCTGGCTGCGTGGGCTCTGCCTAGAGAAGACCACTATCATCACCCTATTGGCCGTTGGGTGCTGGATTCTCTGCTGCTCATGATCCTCTTTCACCTGAGTTACATCCTCCTCCATTCTCTGAACTGGGGGTCGCCGATAAAGCCAGCGGCGGATCATCTTGGTCATGTTGAATACTTTCCATGCTGAGGTTGAGACCACTGAGCTTGGATGAGCTCTCAGGCGTCCCAGAAGCAGCCTGCTCTCAGAGCAGTCCGTAACAGAACATCGTTCCCAGTTGGAGTGATAGATGTCTATGGAGGCAGTGGAAGACTCTGTGAAGGCAGGCTGACGGATGTGGAGCTCAGCCAGGTGGATGTTATCACTTGGAGACATGGAGGACAAGTCGAAGATAACTGACCATTTCTCACTAATCTGATAGCAACCTGGAGAAAAAGAAATTAGAATTTTAGACAAAGATGCAAAAGAAGACTCCATATTTTCCATCTTATTTGAAACTCGTTGGTCAAAAAAAGGGAAAAAAGGAATAGAATCCAACAGCTTTTCTACCTATTAACTTTAGACAATAAGACAGATGTTTCACTATAATGATGAATAGGAGTCCTACTACTCACTTTTAGCGACTAGGCTGGTCACTGAGTCGGATTCGTGGAGGACGGGGCTATCCTCCCTCTCGATGCTGCTGATGCCTGCCGAAGATCTGGTCCGATCCTCGGTCCTCATTGTCCGATAGAGCTGCATCATGTACACCGGAAGCCTGTTTCCAGCGCGTCTGGAGCCGACGGACCGACCCGTCATCCCTCGGAACAGCGCGTCGGGAAGCATCCCGCGGAATGGCTGCGCACAGAGACTCAAAACCAAATCCACCAGAAGAAAAAACGCAAACTCCACAGTGAGACCGGTCATAGTTCCCATTTATGATGAAGATACTTTCACGAGCAGATGCAGACTGGTCCCCGTGGGATGCTTAAACACAGTTTTATAATCCCGCCTTTTCATCCTGTAGTCCTTTGAAGAGACGCGTCAAAGCGGGGATGTCTCTGATCCAAAGACCTTAATGTGACAGGTCGTTATGAACCGAAACCAAAATGCTCTTTGTAGTGTAACAGGTGTGAAACTTGTAAAAGGAGCTGGTGGGTGCTTTTCTGTGCGTTACAGATCCCACTTGAAAGGAAGCTCTAACAAAAATATTGGTTAATGAGATTACAGGCCGAAAGACCTGCAGTGATTAATGAGATTATGAGTTAATCAGGTGGAGGAGCGCTTTCTGTATCAAAGGTCCTGACATGCTTGGAGTCTGTTGGGGAAGAGCTTGCAAAAAGAGAGAGAGACGGGGACTCAAAAACATAACAAGAAATCATACAAATGTTATTTTAATTCTCAGAGTTTATAGGGAAAAGTCATATTTGAATAAAATTTGTATTGCATTTTCTTAAAATATTTCCTTGCCTGTATTGAAGTCTACACTTTGGCCACTCTACTGATGTAAACCTACTTCTTTTAATGAAGTTAGTTAACACTATAGAAATTGTTTTAATAACACCACCTCTTGAAGATGTATGTTCTTTATTGAGTGATGCAATTAAATGACTAACAGTTGTAAAGAAAAAAGAAATACATCAGTCTGTGAAAAAGACACACAATTTTTAAAAATTACTTCAATTCAGAAAATACTTTGTTCAACAGAAAAGGAAATTAAAAGTTGACTGCTAGCAATCTTCCAGACTTTTTTGTCGTAAATTAGACCATTTTTATTTTTGTATTTAGTCACCTGACAGGGAAATCTTTGTCCTCCAACCCTGCATCACATGAAAGCTTTACTTTGACAGGCCTGCTAATTGTCACCCATTTATAAGACAAACATATCACTTAACTTCTTAGCAGTCTTCTAAGCTTTTATTTTTTTCATTGCAGTGATCAAAAAAGGTCTTTGTATTAAAGAAGCATTGTGCTTAAGAAACTCTTTATAGGGACAAAAACTTCAAAGAAAAAGAGAACAGTGATGTTGATGCAAATCGTTTCTTTTGCTTTTCATAAACATGTGAGTTTTGTTTTAAGACAAAAGATATGCCAGATTTGAAATGAATGAAACCAGTTGTTTTGTTTTGTTTCTTTTAATCAGGGGTATAAAATTTGGGCCGTCTGAGCAGATTTGAACACAAAACATGTAATTTAAAAGCATTACAAATCCTAAAAAAGAATAAAGTGGGGACAAAACTATACAGGCTAACATTTCTAGCATTTGGAAAATAATAAATAACATGCAAAAATGTATTTTGAGCCATATTTTATGAGAAAAGACAATGTTATGTTCACATAAGAAAGAAGAAAAATCTGTACATTTAACCGCATGCTAATAAGATCTAGACTCACAGCTGTGGGGTGATGCATAAACTCACAACAACAGTGAAGTTGATTATTAAATCTGTGCTTATAATAAATTGTGATCTCTCTAAAAATATTCGGACATTCCTTAATTGAGACTAATGTAGAAAGAATAATAATTATCTTTCACAATGTATTCAGAAATCAGCGTCACAAATGACCCGAAGCCTAATTGGCTACTGGTTTGTTCTCGTCGAAAAAATTCATTACATTCAAAATAAAAAAATATAAATATTTTTAACTTATTACTGAAGGAGAAGGTGGGAAATTTAAATGTTTCTTTAGCAACCTTCGGGAAAAAAAAGATTATTACTCTGATATTTTTCCCAAAATGTTTCCTTTCCTCTGAGAAGTAATTAAGTCAGCGTTAGATATTATTGTTAGCAATGTCTGTTTCTCTCAGTATGTGGGCAACTTTTGTTTGTCAGCTTCGTCCGACTCTCACTATAAACAAAATAGGTCAAGATTAGCATAATACGTAGCTCCTTGTGAGATTAACAATGATGGCCTAAAGATAAATAAATAAAAACGTTATATTTTCAAACGTTTTTCTGTTTATTTAAAACTTTTAAATATGTATTTGCTTCAGGTACACGTTTCAGTTGCATAATTTGACTTTTCTATCATTTTACGAGGTAAATTTGACCGGAAGTCAGCTTCTCTGCGGTAATCACGAGCACCTGCAGCAGCACAAAACTGATTAAAAGCTCCGTCTCAGGTGTTGATGTTTGTTCGAATGAGTCGCGGGGCCGACATGGACCTGCGCTTGGTCGTTTGCTTCATTTTTCTGCCGAATCTAAGATTTTCCTCAGGTAAGTTCTGTGTCAGTCGAAAAGTAATCCTTTTCTAGCTTGACGTTCTTACTCCGACACAAACAACTCAAAAATGCGCTCGGCGTCTGCAAGGTCCTCGATGCCTGCATTGTTTGTTTTTTGTGGGGTTTTTTTTATTCAACGTTTAAAAATCTAAAAGCCGTCGAGTAATACAAGGAGAAATGAGTCAAATGGGCATTGTGCCTGCAACTTCTCCGAGTCACATTATAAGTGCTATAATGAATCGATTACCCAGTGATTTATTTAACATTTCTGTTTTGTTTTTCCTATATGACTGGCAGATAATGAAAACCTAAAATTTATTTTCTCAAACTTGAATTGTAAGACTAATTTCGAGAGGGATTTTTTTTCCTCATTTGAACTTTCTAAATGCATAAATCAGTATACTAAAAAGTATTTTAGTACCTTTAAATGTTTATTTAATAGAAAAATTAAAGCGCATAATTTAGCATATCTTCATTTTGAGCTCCACTATCCCTGTTGCTTCTGCCCCTTTTATATAATCTTTTTTTCTTCCACTCAAGTTTTAATTGATATGCTTCCCCAGTTTTGTGACCAGTCACAACATTTCTGTTTAACTTTTTTTTTTTTTTCTCGGCATCAACTCTGAGCTATTCACTTTTTATGCGACTTTGTAAACCTGCTCTTTTGAAAAACACCCAAGTGGAAAAAACTTTAAACATTTATATTTTTTGTTTGCTTAAGCAAGTGAGAAAAATTCTTATAAAATGAGATTAAATTGCACTGTGCTCTCTATCACTTAATTTAGGTGTTAACATAATCTGTACTGAACGGATATGATTACAACTTTTCTAATATGCACTCTAACCTTGTCTTTGTCTGTAGGCCAACTATTGTCTTGCCCTGAGGGTCAGTGGCAGTGTGATGATGGAACCTGCATTACTGCTGTGTGGAGATGTGATGGAGAAGGAGACTGTCTGGACGGATCAGATGAAATGGACTGTAATGGTATGTCAAAAACTCTTAAAACAAGATTGTCAAAGAACTGTCAGATTTTACATGGCATCTGCTTTGACTTTTTCTTGTTGCAATCAGCTGCCACAAACTTGGATTGTCCAGCTGGTCAGTTTCCATGCATGGACTCTGTTGGCTGCGTAGACATGTCAGCCCATTGTGATGGACAGAAGCAGTGTCCCACTGGTTCTGATGAGGAGAACTGTCCAGCCACAGAAGGCTGCCTGGATTCTGAGTGGATGTGTGGAAACCACATCTGCATCCCCAAAGAACAGTACTGCAATGGACAAAACGACTGCATGGACAACTCTGATGAAGAAGACTGTGGTGAGCTGAAATAGTTTGTGTGGATCTATAGATTGTTGTAAGAGTAACTTAAATGAGTTTTCGTAAGAAAACTTTCTCTCTGGAAAAAGAAAATGTGCCAAATGGTTTTCATTGGCTATGTTTGAGATCTTTCAGATTGGAAATGAATATTAGAAATGTTGTAATTCCATAAAGGGGACCAAACCTTTGGATGCAGAAAGCACCATAATTAGTAATTGCCAATCAAATCTTCTGTTGGTGCTTGTTTTGAGTCTTTGTGATGAAGAGATCGGGGTTTTCTGGGGTAGTTGGAAAGTGAAATATTAAACCCTTTAAGCATGTATTGAAAATGTGTTTTCTGACTTGCAGTGATGGCGGTTTTCAGGAGTCTTTCTTGGTTGGGTTGTACCAACAGAGTTTTTATTGTGTCTTTTTCCAGGTAAATGTAGTGAGAATGGCCTTCAGTGTCCTGAGGGAAAGTGTCTGTTTGCTGAGGAAAGGTGTGATGGACACATTCACTGTTCTGATGGCAGTGATGAGCCCATAACCTGCGGTAAGCCTGACTACATTAACTCAAGCTCTGTAAACACGACTGTCTTCATTTTGTAACCACTGTTGCATCTGCTTTAGGTCGTACCTGCTCTATGTACAATGGCGGCTGCAGCCATATATGCGCAGATGAATCCTGGGGAGTTCGATGCATTTGTCCTGTTGGACACAAGCTCTCCCCTAATGGAGCTGTCTGTGAAGGTGAGTGGGTCATCGTACTCTGCATGTCATGAATGACCCTTCCTTTTTGAATGTGTTGAATTAAAATGTCTGTCACTGGTTGGTTTATCCATAATGCTTTTATGGTCTATCCTAACCAATTTCAACATTTTTGCATTTGACTCTCAAACCCATTTCTATTTTTAGACTTGGATGAGTGTGCTTCATCTGTTCCTCGATGTGCACATCACTGCACAAACACCATTGGCTCTTACTACTGCCACTGCAGAGAGGGGTTTATACTCAACGGACACAGTACATGTCAAGCTTTAGGTAAAGTTTTTTCAAACTGGAAATGTTTATCTAAATGTGTGTGTATTTATTTTGGGCAAAAAGTAGACATTTGGACAAAATTAATATGTTGGAATTACATACTTTTGTGAAAAAATAAATTGGAAGCCCAGAAAAAGCACTAAAGTATCCTACTAAAGTGCCCACACTTTGTACAACTTGTGCTGTTTTTGAATCCATCAGGTAATGCTACCCAACTGCTGATGATGCAGAGGAACAGTATAGGACTTCTGAATGTAAAATCCAAACAGTTCACAGCCATCAAGGCTCCAGTGTCAGACCCAGTGGCGTCAACATACGACATTACTAGGGGGTGGTACTACTGGGCCGATGGCAGCGGGAGCATTTACAAAACTAATGGCCGAAACACCTGGACAACTTTTACTGGTGGGTGCATGCTTATTTTAAGTTTGTGTTACCACCATGGTTATTGTTGGATTCCTGATGAAGCTGCCATGTAAAAGGAAACGCATGTTTGTAATAAAACAGGACCACCTGGAATCAAAGGTCTAGCCTGTGATTGGCTAAATGGGTACCTGTTCTGGACCAATAAGAAGACTGAGTCAATCTATATGCAGTCATCTGATGATAAAAGCTTTGCAGCTCTACTGAGCAAAAATGTCAGTCCTTCAGAATTGGTGCTTCTACCCATTGAGAGGTGAGTACAACTACCTGTTTAAATGCTCATTGTCAATTATTACAATATTTAACTTTTTTTTTATATATCCTTGTTAGGTTTATGTTCTGGATCAATGAAGGTCTGGGTGACAGAGTGACTTTAGAGAGGTCCTGGATGGATGGATCAGACAGAAGCACTCTTGTGGTTCTTACTGCCCAGTTTGCTCACAGCATCACAGCTGATGTAGCTGCTAGAAGACTCTACTGGATCAGTGACTCAAAGAGGGTGAGTTCTGGAAAGAAACAGTTTAGGATGATTTTTGTCCCATTTTGAGGTTACTTTGGAAATTCAACTAAACTGTAAAAGCCCATCCAAAAACCCTGAACTGGCTATTTGAATGTCCTTGTACTTTTCACACAGATTTCCTACTCAACCAGTCTTTAGGTAAACGTGACATAGCACAATTCAGAAGCAATAACACTGCTATACTATGTATAAACAGTGTTTCATTTTCAGTGTCTTGCTTTATTTACAATGCTCATATTTCAATTCAATATAAAGCATATGTTAAAGTTGTCTTGAGACAACTCTCCAGCTATTGCTAGATGTTTTGATATTTTGCAGTGTTCAATACTTTCCTGTGTATTTTAGTGGATGTTCTAGCATTTCCAATTTAAGAACACTTGGACAAAGCAACTGGGTCCAAAGTGATTCCTTTTCAAAAAGCAAGACTGTTTGAAATGTCACAGTTCTATAGACCCTGGAAATACTTGTGAGCAGTGGACCAAAATCAACATTTTGAATATGTTTTTATTAAAGACCAAAGAAATGTGCGAAAATACAGCAACTGTCAACCTAAACATTTATAAGTATTTGTCTTTTTCAGTCTGTAGAGACAGTGAAGACAGATGGGACTGGCCGATACTCTTTCACAGGGCTCTTTAACAAGAGACCAGCTTTCAGCCTTGCCGTCTTTGAAAGCATGTTCTTCTGGGTTGATCAAAAGGGACTTTGGCAGGCTCCCCAAGACCAGTCAAATCCAAAGAAGTTTATCAGGAAAACTGACTTGCCTCTGCTGTCGGTCTTCCATGAGCTTCAACAACCAAAAGGTAATTTGTGGATTTAAAATTAGTCTTTCTATATGTTGATACTGATGAGGGGGAAAATGCCAACTTCTAATACTAAATTGTTTTATAATATATCAGAATGTTTTTGTTTTTTTTCCTCTGACTGTCTTGAAAAAATTTAGGCTCTTCTCCTTGTGCCAAGACTCATTGTCTCCTCTGTCAACTGACTAAAAATAACCCTGCTGGATTCACCTGCGCCTGTCCATATTTTAAAGTACTGCTACCTGATGGGACATGCAAATGTAAGTTTATAGTAACTTTAGGTTGTAAAATGTACAAAGTGAATCAGATGTTGAGCATAAATGAAATCTTTTGTTTTTAAAGCTTGTGCTATCACTCATTAGGGGCTGCATTTTCAGAAGAATTTCTGTACTTTATTTTACAGATCCACGGTTTTTATATGGCACTGTAACAACAATCAGCTTGTTGGAGTTTAAAGGCAAAGAGTCCTCTGAAACAGAACTGTTTTCTTCAAAAGAAGGAATCCTTTCTTTTGATGTCGACTGGTTCAGAGAATGGTTGTACTGGGCCAACCAAACTGGCCATGTTCAACGCACCAAACTAACTCTGGACAAGACTGAGTTCATTTCAACACCTTTGCCAGGTGTTATTTGCAAGAAGCCAAATTGTAGCATAAAAATTTATTTTGCTGTCATGCAATTTAACTGAAACAAATTGCGTTTCACTTTTAGTTTGTCTGCTGTCTGTGGACCAGAGGAGTGGCAACCTTTTCTGGGTGTCATGTGACCAGAACATCATTGGCACCAGTGCAGCCAGTAGAAATTACCCACAGCAGCTGTACCACACCACAAAGGAGATCAGCAGCTTTTACCTGGACTGGCTGAGGGGTGGAATGTTCTGGTTGGAGGAGGACAGGATCTTTGGCATGGGGATGATGGGAGAAAAGGCTAAGGAGCTGCTGCAGATAGCAGCAGGAGGAGTCAGAGGGAATGTCGCCTTTGACCTCAGAGCCAGCAGTCTCCTCTGGAACTCGAAAAGAGGAGGTTGGGACAAGTTTCTTAAATATTTAGCAAGTTTTAGATTCCAAGGATAAAGTTCTCCCTGCAGATTCTGCTTGGATTATGAAGCAAAATGAAAAAAGTAAATTTACTTTTAACCACTGC
Source organism: Xiphophorus maculatus (assembly GCF_002775205.1). Lineage (NCBI taxonomy): Eukaryota > Metazoa > Chordata > Actinopteri > Cyprinodontiformes > Poeciliidae > Xiphophorus > Xiphophorus maculatus. Next base: position 10,446,540 of record NC_036450.1, read on the forward strand.
AGTGACTTGTTCATGGAACATTTGTATTGCCAGCATTTAAAGAATTGTCTTTTTTAAAAGGTAGAATTTTATATCCCTTTTTTCATAGCCATTTCTGTGTATAAAGAAGTTGTCGCAAGGTTAACATGACTTGGGGGATTAAACAGAATGTTGGATTCTAGGCCACAAATTAGTTGTGCTGCTATTTTTAGCTCTAGTAATTAAAACCACTCAATTTTTTTTATTGGAGCATTAGGTGTCCAACTACTGAATGAATTTTTCTCGAGGCATAGAAAACGTTTTGTTGTGATCTGTTAAGGGTATTATGTGTGGTCATCTTTTCCAGGTCTGACAACATTGAGTTTGCTGAAGGAGAAAAGCCACCAAGCAGGAAGAAGGTGGAATGTCTCAGGCTCAGTAGTGGCTGCTTTTGAGCCTTTCCTTTTGTCGATCTCCAACAAAGTGATAACTTTGTGGGATCGGCGGGATGGGAGCAAAATTCAATCAGTTTCTGTGAAAGGTCCAGTGTTGAGTATTATCACTGTACTCGGGGATATTCAAACAGGTCAGGCACCGTTCTGTTCCCGAGCTTTTGCTTTAATAAAATTCTAACTTGAGCCCACTGATAAGAAATATTGTCAATATTTATTTTTGTTCCTTAGTGCCTGATACCCAAGTCTGCAATGTGCCGTCTTGGTTATGCCATCAGTCGTCCATCTGCCTTCCACAAAATCTGCTCTGCGATGGCAAAAGGGACTGCCCTGGTGGAGATGATGAGGAGCTCTGTGTCAGTGCCTGTCCTCAAGGTAGATCTATATTTGACACATTTTAATAGCAACTCGGGTTTTAATCACAGGAATGTGTCTTCACAAAGTAACCAAACATTTTGTTTACTTTTAATTTTAGAAGACTTTATGTGCATGGATAGAAGAAACTGTATTCCCAGAATCCTTCTGTGTGATGGCCGTGCACACTGTCACGATGGCTCCGATGAAGTTGACTGTCCGACGGTTGCAGCTCCTTTATCGCGGACAAATGTCTTGAAGTGTCGCAGCGGCTCAGTGCTGTGTCAAGATGGCACGGAGTGTGTTCTGTACACTCATGTCTGCGACGGAGAGGCAGACTGTAAGGATGGATCTGACGAGCTGGGATGCGGTAAGTTGAGCACATTTTAGGGGTTTTTGTTTAAAAACAAGTAACAGAACTTAAAGCTCTAAACATATTTTCTCTGCTTTGTTTCAAGATGCAACTCAAGAACCCACAAGTTCTACGAAGCCAAACAAAAAGCTTCCCATTACCAAAGCTCCTCCCTTCACTCTGTCGGCCTGCCTCAGCCCTTCTGTCCTCTGCCCTTCCTTTAAGGCATACATTTGCATTTCTCAGAGCCAGTTTTGTGATGGCATTAAAGACTGTCCAGATGGCTTTGATGAACAGGACTGTGCTGAGAGATGCCGTTTAAGAAGTAAGCCCCAAATATTTAGCCAATAATTCTTTTGATGTATAAATTTTACAGTGCACACTAAATGTACGGTATGTTTTGTAGGTGATTTTCTCTGCAAGAATCATCAGAGCTGTGTGCCAAAGAGTTCAGTCTGTAACGGCCGACCTGACTGCCTTGATGGCTCGGATGAAGTGGACTGTCCAAACGTAGCTCAAGGTGTACCTCATAATGGGTTAAAATGTCGCTTTGGGTCCAAACGTTGCAGAGATGGCCTGTCATGTGTTCTCATGAGCCACATCTGTGATGGTGAGAGGGACTGTCGGGATGGATCAGATGAAGATGGTTGTGGTAAATATTTATCCTAAACACTGAAAACCTAAAGCTTTAATCCACCTGGGATTTTTCATGTTTGAAGTCTTTACAGAACAAAGAACTGCTTTCATCTAAAATTGTTGGACATTTTGATATTGGCCATAATTTATTGTGCCAAATGACGGCATTCTTTTTAACTTGGTAATGGAAGAAAATGTGTTGCATGTGTGTCTAGCAAATATTCAAATGTGTCCTGTACCACTCAATTCTGAATACAAAGTGAGAAGCCAAGACATGCCATTAAATGAACCACTGACTTTTTCCAACCAGACGAGCTGAGAGGTAGGAATATTGGTAACGCTTGGAATGAGCCAGTTGGCTTTATGAGTGGCGAATTTGGGGGTTGAAACAGAGTTCCTAACTGTGAATTAAATAAAATTAAGTTTAAATTACAATTATCTGTTCTTTGTATAATTTTTAGACACTGCAGGAATTACAACAATCGCTCCCACCACAGCTCCATGCACCAGTCCTTCAGTTCTGTGTCCAGGTTCTTCTAGATGCATCAAACCAACACAGATGTGTGACGGGCAGAGAGACTGTCCTGATGGATCTGATGAGAAATGTGTGAAAAGGTGTTCCTCTGAGTGTAAGTGATGCCCTAAGCACTTTACTGCTCCAAAATTCACATTGTTACAAAAGATATTTCATATTAAGTGTATTGAAACTCATGCAAATTTCTTCTTGTCCTCAATAGCTGATTTCCACTGCAAAGACCGACGAAGTTGTGTCCCACTGAGCCAAGTGTGCGATGGTCGCGCTCAGTGTAACGATGGCTCAGATGAGCTCAACTGTCCAAGTGAAGCACCTCCTGCAGCTCCAAATAAAAGCCTAAAATGCCACTTTGGATCCAAACTCTGTCAGGATGGTCTGAGATGTGTCCTTCTCAGCCACATTTGTGATGGCGAGAGAGACTGTCAGGATGGATCAGATGAAGACAGATGTGGTATTTATCCAAAAACTACTACAATGCAAATGTGAGATTCAGACTTGATTTTGTCCCTTTTTTTTATCTAGACAGTGCACAGAGAGGTGCTATTGAAAATGGGCCACTTATTAAAGCTCCTACACCCACTAAAGAAGTAACTCAGCCTCCCACCATGCCTCCATGCACCAGTCCTTCAGTTCTGTGTCCAGGTTCAACAATATGCATCAAACACACGCAGATGTGTGATGGAAAGAGGGACTGCCCTGATGGTTCTGATGAAAAATGTGTCAAGAGATGTACCTCTGACGGTAAGTTTTTCTTTTGTACACCACATTTTTTATGCTTTCACTTTTTGTTGCATTAAAACCAGAAACGTAATTGTGAAGGAAATGGTTAGATTTTTTTTTTTCCACAACTTGTAACCATGATCGGTGTTCGGCCTCTTTACTCTAAGTGAAATTTGCGACAAACTGCTCAGGAGTCAGTAAATAAGTACATGGGCTCTTAAATTACACCTCTGTGTAATTTAATCTGTAAACGTATAGCTGCTTGAAGGTCAGGTTTATTGGAGAACAAATTGCCTCCATGAAGATGCAGGAATTCAGAGAAATGGTTATGGAGAAAGCTGAAGCAAGGTTAGGTTGGAGAATAATCCCTCACTTTGAAAATCTGATTACAGCTTTTTCAATTATCTGAAAATGAGAGATTCTAAGATCTGGTTGGTGATTTATCTAGAAGTATAAGGGTAATCAAGTTGATGCCATTTTATCTTTTGCAGCTCACTTTCGTTGCAAAGACCGTCGGCGCTGTATCCCAAAGAGCCAAGTCTGTGACGGGCGTTCTCAGTGCACTGATGGTTCGGATGAGGTGAACTGCCTGAGCGCAGTGGTTCAAGAAGCTCCAAAAGAAGTGTTGAAATGTCGCTTTGGCTCCAGACTTTGTAATGATAGGATGGCGTGTGTTCTGCTGAGTCACATCTGTGATGGAGAAATGGACTGTCGGGATGGATCAGATGAAGAAGCCTGTGGTATGCATCTAGAAGTTTTAATTGGATCACAAATGTTTTCATTTATTCATTAAAAATATATCCTGTCTGATTTTTACCTTGAAGATTCAGAGAGTGCTCCTGGTAATTCTATGGGAAATGGGCTCTCAAGTAAATCTCCAGAGCTGACTAAAAAAGTAACACTACCTCCCACTAAGCCTCCATGCACCAGTCCTTCAGTTCTGTGTCCAGGTTCATCTATATGCATCCAACACACACAAGTGTGTGATGGAAAAGAGGACTGTCCTGATGGATCTGATGAAAAGTGCATAGAAAGATGTCCTTCTGAAAGTAAGTGGAGTTTGAAGATGCAGTTCTTAAATTAAAACAGTTAAAATCTTTAAATGCATACATATTTGCTATTTAACAATTGACTAAGATGACTTGGTACATTTAAAATGTAAACTACATCAGTGAACTGAAAACTAACTTGTACCTTTTTCATTTTTCTTCTATAGGGGACTTTCTCTGTAGAGACCGCCGGCATTGCATCCCAAAGACCCAAGTGTGTGACGGTCGCTCTCATTGTAACGATGGTTCAGATGAGATTAGCTGTCAAAGTTTAGTGCAGCCTGCATCACCTACTAAAATCCTAAAATGCCGGTTTGGGTCCAAACTGTGTCGAGATGGGACATCGTGTGTCCTCCCAAGTCACATTTGTGATGGAGAGCCAGACTGTCAGGATGGATCAGATGAAGAAGAATGTGGTATTTACCATTAGTTAACTTGCACTTTATTATATTTTATCAATTTATTTGGGATGAATGTTTTAACTTTGACTTGTAGACTTTACACAGGGCATTTCTCTTACTTTCTAGATGAGAGCTTGACTCAGTCCCCAACACCCACAAAAGAAGTAACTCAGATTCTGACTAAGCCTCCCTGCACCAGTCCATCAGTTCTGTGTCCAGGTTCTTCTGTATGCATCAAAACAACACAGATGTGTGATGGAACATGGGACTGTCCAGATGGATACGATGAGAAATGCGTGGAAAGATGTCCATCTAACTGTAAGTGATTAAGGGCTTATTCATTGTTTTAATACAATTGGAGGCATTGACTAAAGATAAAATATGCAAATGTAATACTGCATCTTGTGAATTTTCTTATTGAACTCCATCGCAGATTTCCACTGCAAAGACCGTCGAAGTTGCATTCCACTGACCCAAGTGTGTGATGGTCGCTCTCAGTGCAATGACGGCTCAGATGAGGTCAACTGTCAAAGTGCAGCGCCCCCTGCTGCTAGTACTAAAGTCTTGAAATGTCGTTTTGGGTCCAAACTGTGTGATGATGGTACATCATGTGTCCTTCTGAGTCACATTTGTGATGGGGATGCAGATTGTCACGATGGATCAGATGAAGAAGGATGCGGTATCTATCAACTAGTTGTCTTTTACTTTCCTATCATGTAATAAATAATCCAACTTCAACAATCCTTTTAAGACTTTACAGAAAACATTTTTCCATTTTCTCTAGACAATGGGAGCTTAAATCAGTCTCCCACACCCACTAAAGAAGTAGCTCTGATTCCAACTAATCCTCCCTGCACCAGTCCATCAGTTGTGTGTCCAGGTTCTTCTATATGCATCAAACCAACACAGATGTGTGATGGAACGAGAGACTGTCCTGATGGCTTTGATGAGAAATGTGTCGATCGATGTCCCTCTGACAGTAAGTAGAGCTGGCCTAAATGAACTTCAGGTTATCGATAAGAAATTGTAAGATGCACAAACAATTAAATGATCTTGATAGTTTCGTTCATGATTCTTGGTTAGGCTTGACCTAAACTGGCAACAGGAAGCCTTTTCCACCTGGACCCATAATCTCCATGTGTAATGTGATGGTGGTAGAGTGGTGTGATGGGATCTGTGATTTCAGCGTGCTATAGGTGGACTCTTCTACATAAAGCTTGACCTTTTACACTGTACTACTTGAGGAGATGCACTGGAATTGCCCATTGAAAGGGGCATTGGGCAGATTTAAGCAAGCTCACAAGCCCCTGCATGTAGCTTGAATTTGCAGCAGTGAATATTTCAAACATTTGTGCTCATCTGCCTAACAGCATAGTAGTTGGCCTCCTTGCATTTTTTTTGAATAATTTTCGGTAATGAGGGCCTCATTGTGCTCATTTCAGGCATTGACATCTGGAGGGGTATGACTGACGGTTGTCTTTTTCTCCAGCTTTAAATTGGGGGAAGGCACTCAACTCAGTTTTTAAAATTGTGCCATTAGATCTACAGCTTTGTCTCACACTGAAGATTAACCCAAAGCTCAACTTATGTCATGTAGACATTGGAAATATGGTAACTGTGGCCTGAACATCTTTGGTGTTGCAGCAACCAGCAGGGATAGATTTGTAGACACTTGTGGTCCTGGAAGCTGTTGAGCAGAAGGTGTTGGGACTTGATGGTCTCTGATTAGCATAAAGATGCCTTGTGAACAGACTACACCCTTGTGGCTGCAGAACATTTTTTTTAAATTTTTTTCTCACCTCAGCTGACTTCCGTTGTAATGATCGTCGAAGATGCATCCCTAAAACCAAAGTATGTGATGGGCGTTCTCAGTGCGACGATGGCTCAGATGAGATGAACTGTCACAATGGCGAGGTGGCTCCTAAAGCGCCATCAAAAGTCCCAAAATGTCGCTTTGGTTCCAAACTTTGTCGGGACAGGATGAAATGTGTCCTTTTGAGCCATGTTTGTGATGGTGAGACAGACTGCCAGGATGGATCAGATGAAGAAGGATGTGGTGAGTTTATCTAGATGCTCATTTTACACTCTAAAGGATGAAATTCAAGGTAATAACTTTACATGTCTTACCTGCTCGTCACTTTAAGATGCTACAGAGACTGATGCCCAAAGTTCTGTGGATAATGACTACATGAATGAGTCTCCCAAACCAGTCAAACGTTTTAGTCAGCCTACCACCTCTCCACCATGCACCAGCCCTTCAGTTCTGTGTCCAGGAACCTCCATTTGCCTCAAGGCCACACAGATCTGTGATCGAAGGAAAGACTGTCCTGATGGGTCTGATGAAAAATGTGTGAGAAGATGTCCAGGCAGTGAGTGGTTAAAATATAATTGTAGTATTTTCATTTACCCCTCAAAGCTTAATTTATTGGAGTTATAACATATTAAACTGTAAATTTGGAAAAAAATTCTCTCCTTCAAGCTGATTTCCGTTGCAAAGATCGTCGAAGCTGTGTCCCAAAAAGCCAGGTCTGTGATGGTCGCTCCCAGTGCAACGACGGCTCAGACGAGGTTAATTGTCGGTCAGTAGAGTCTCAACCATCTCAGACAAATGCCCTTAAATGTCGCATGGGGTCCAGAATGTGTCGCGATGGGACCAATTGTGTCCTCTTCAGCCATGTCTGTGATGGGGAAAGGGACTGTAGGGACGGATCGGATGAAGAAGGGTGTGGTGAGTCTGCTTGCCTAACATGTACAGTAGATATTGCCAGTGTTCAATGGTAGATAAAAGTGCAAACTTTACAGAAAACTTTCTTATTGCACAATTTTTAACGGTTTGGATAGATAGGCCTAGGGTAGATTTGTTTTCTTTTTAAGATTGCAGAGAATGATCTTTAAAAATTGATGTGTATTCTAAGAAACTTTCAACATTAACAGCAATCGCTAAGCTTTTGATTTGATTTTTCTCCGATCCACATTTTTAGATGCTGCAGAAACAATTGATGAATCCTCATCCCCCAACAAACAGTTCTGTAGTTTCCCTTCAGTTCTGTGTCCTGATTCAAATGTTTGCATCAACCCGTCTCAGTTATGTGATGGGATCAGAGACTGCCCTGATGGATCTGATGAGAATTGTGTGAAAAAGTGTGCTGACAAAAGTGAGTTAAAAGCTTTATTTTTTTTTTGTCTAAACACTTTTTGATGTATGCAAAACATTCTTTTATTTTTGTAGCCGACTTTCTCTGCAAAGACCGTAGGAGCTGTGTGTCTAGGAGTCTGGTTTGTGATGGGCGCGCTCACTGCTATGATGGCTCAGATGAGGCTGACTGTCGGAGTGTAACTGCTCCACCGCTTAAGTCCAGTGTGTTAAAGTGCCGCATGGGCTCAAAGCCATGCAAAGATGGCAAAGATTGTGTTTTATTTAGTCATGTTTGTGATGGAGAAATCGACTGCATGGATGGGTCTGATGAAGAAGGATGCCAAGAAACGTGTGATGAAGGTTGGTTATATTAACTAACTTGTAAAATTGAAATCTGTTTCTAGTTGGTCATGTTTGTGCACTACTTTTTAGGAGAGTTTCAGTGTGCCCATGGGAAGATGTGCATCCCTGAGAATGAGGTTTGTGATGGCAAGCCACAGTGTCGGGACCACTCTGATGAGATGGACTGCTGGCAGCGAACAAAGAGCTGTGAACACCGTTGTGCTGATGGCAAACGGTGCATCCCAAAGAAGTTCCTCTGTGATGGAGAGCCAGACTGCTTAGATGGAACGGATGAACTGAACTGTGGTAAGTTTTCAGAGTTGGGTTTTTTTACACAACTGATCTTTAATGGCAATATCAATTAGTAGGTTAAAAGCTGTTATAAAAGTAACATTTGCAACAAGAGTAAGGCTTACTTAGTTGCACAGCATGCAAAATCCAATTGTTTAATTTTTGGACTTTCTATTTCAGATTCTGTTCCAACAGATTTTCCTATTACATCAACATCCGCTTGCATCACTCCTTCAGTTCTGTGCCCAGGCTCATCACAGTGCATCTCTCAACACCAATTGTGCGATGGACAAAGGGATTGCCCAGATGGCTTTGATGAAAAGGAATGCATAGTTCAATGTGAAAACCCAGGCAAGTCCACCCCTGCAAACATTGTTTAAACCATATCCTGATGGCGTAACTGAGTTCTGCAGCCAGCTTTTGGAATGTAGGAATTTTTGGATTGATTTTCATAAAGATTACTAATTTTATTGACCATTTCTTGTCTAAACATTAGCGGACTTCCTGTGCAAGGACCAGAGGAAGTGTATCCCAAAGACTCAAGTGTGTGATGGCCGTAACAATTGTCCAGATGGTTCAGATGAGAAGCAGTGCCAATCAGAACTTACATCTGCATGTAAGAGGAAAAAATACCAGCACAATAACATGTAATAGTACACTGTTCATAAACTGGAAAATTTAATATAAACACGCTTCCCAGCAGTGAGTGTCAAAAACAAACTTGTGGAGTTTATTCAATGCCTTTGGACAGTAGTGGTGTTTTCTGGCATTTGGAATAAATCTTAGGGTTTACAATTACATCTTTAAATTTAATTAAAAATGATAAATTAAAGTGAAGTCATGTTGCAGCAATAAAAATTGGGTTGTTTTGCATAATTTAAGTAGGAATGCTAGTAGGACACCTAGTACTGTACCTACATTTAAATGCCTACTGACCTAAACCAGCCTCATCACAAGCCAGTGTTTTTTTTAATTATCCTCACAATTGCAACATTCTAACATAGATGGGGTTTTTTTTTCCCCTTCATTACTAAGCACCACATTAGCAAAAGTTTATCTTTGCATTTGTAAGGTCCACCATTCTTTCACCCCCAAAAGTAAATTTGCAGAATTGCAATCAGTTCATTTAATGTAACTGAACTTCTCTCTTTTTAAAGCTTCTGTTAATGCACCAAGAACAAGGCATGGGCCTCTAAAGTGCCGCACGGGTTTCAAGCTGTGTAAAAATGGCCTGGAGTGCATCATGTACAGCCATGTCTGTGATGGAGAGCGTGACTGCCTGGATGGGTCTGATGAGGAGGGATGTGAGAAGCAATGCAAGCCAGGTTCGTGTTATGCATTGGAAGAAAATGGTGAATGGGTGAGAGAGGACCAACATGACTGTTGAAAATGTATATTCCCCATCAGGACAGTTCCAGTGTTCTCATGGGAGAAGATGCATCCAACAAGAGCAGGTGTGCGATGGGCAGAACGACTGTCAGGACCATTCGGATGAAACGGACTGCTCAAAACCAATTGAAGGCTGCCATCACCTTTGTGACAATAAGACTCGCTGCGTTCCGAAGACCTTTCTTTGTGATGGAGAAAAGGACTGCACTGATGGGTCAGACGAAGATAAATGTGGTGGGTGAATTTTAGCTGTAATCTTTAGACACTTGACACATAAGTTTACAGAATCCATTATTTGAGTTCATATTGTTGCAGGTTCAGTAGCCTGTGCTCCACATCAGCATCGTTGCGAAAGCGGGCAGTGCATTTCTGAGGCGTTTAAATGTGATGGTTATCCTGACTGCCACGACCACTCGGATGAGGCGGGCTGTCCAAGAGCCCCTCGTTGCCCGGCACAGCTCCAGTGCCCACACAGCCATGAATGCCTGCAGAAAGAGTGGCTTTGTGACGGAGAAGAGGACTGTAAAGATGGCTCAGATGAGAATGTGAGAACATTGATGGGTCTTTATTCCTTATTGTGAAGAGAGTGAACATTGTCTAATAATCCTCTATTCAGAACTGCAACAACCCTCCAACAAAGTGCAGGAAGTACCAATTTCAGTGCAGAGGCAGCGGTTTGTGTATTCCTCAATCCTGGAGGTGTGATGGAAAAGAAGACTGTGACAATGGAGTGGATGAGGATAAATGTGAGTACCTTTATTCACAAAAACAGTTTCCACATTTATGAAACAAAGGTGAACGTAAAATGGAAATACCTTATGATTCAGTAGCTTGTAGAACCACCTTTAGCAGCAATGTCTTGTCTGTCCTTTAACAAATAGTAATTCTGTCCTTTTCCTTCTACAACAGTGCTTCAGTTCATTGTTTGCACAAGCATTTTGGTTGAGGTCTTGAATTTAATTGGGAACACTGTTGTACAAAGGAGATGTATCAAATTCCTACAGCTGCAAAATAAGCTAGTCTTGCAGGATGTTTCAAATTTCACTTCATACAATAAGCTGTTTTTGTTCTGATCACTGTACCTCTTGGAATTTAGATGTCTAAATGTCATGGATGACTGAGAATTTACATCTAGTTTGAACGACTGAATCACAAATCCATCTCTGTGCTTGACGGTTTATGTTATGAGATGCATAACTCTGCTTAAGATGTTTGGCCATATGCTGTTGGGAATTCTACCTGTCAAAAGAACATTGTTCAAGAAATTGTGTGGTTCATTTAGATGCAGCTTTGCATAAAAGTTCTCCTACCATCGTTTTTATAGTAAGGAGGCCTATTCCTCATCTCCCAAACAAAATACCTGTTCAGTTGTTGGACTGTCTTGTCATGAATTTTAACTTCCTAACATACATGCATAATCTAAGATGTTTTATTTTTTAAGTCTCATGAATATTGTGCAAGGTGAAAATCTTAGGTGAAAATCATTCATCAAAACATCTGAGACCAGCTACTCTGCAAAGTTTTTTTTTTTTTTTTTTTTTTTTTTAACAGAAGCCATTTGAAAATTGCTGTCAATTCTGTCTTTCCATTATGACACAGTAATGCATAACTGCCTTTGGTGTGAAAAATCTGTAAAACTGCTTTACAGGCACCCAAAGGAAATGCCCCTACCACCTTTACCAATGTGGCAGCAAAGAATGTCTGGAAACCAGGCTGGTGTGTAATGGGATCAACAACTGTATTGATGGCTCAGATGAAGGTGTGGGATGTGCTCAACGCAACTGCTCAAGTCCTTCAGCTCCTACCTGTGACCACAGATGTGTCAGCACCCCTAATGGACCGGTTAGTGAAGAACTGCTGGTGTTGAATTTCTGTCCAGAGCAGCTTTAACTGTATTTAGATCTTTTTAAAGTGACACAGGAGGACTAATGCACATATTTGGTTGTGTTTGATCTTTCTTACATTAGAGGTGTTACTGCGGTGCCGGTTTCAGGCTGCAGTCCAGCTCCAAGTCCTGTATGGACATTGATGAGTGCACTTCAACACCAGCTACTTCATGCAGTCACCTTTGCCAGAACACTCAGGGATCCTACAGCTGTCTCTGCCACCCTGGCTTCTACCTTGAGCCAGATAACAAAAGCTGCAAGACAAAAGGTGCTGTCAAATTAAATCAAATCTCTGCATTTAATTAGTGGTTTGTGCAGCATGTACATTAATTAAACTTGTCTGAAAGTTTAATTAATATACATTAAAGAAGCCATTAAATACTTAATGGTTACTAGCATAAAGTCAGAATTACAAAATTGTACTGTCTTTTTCACCTAAATGCAAACATTTAGGTTTGCAGTAATCCAATCTGTTTAATTGAAAGATGGCTGTTTTTGGTAGACAACTGTCAATGTTTCTTGCAAAGTTCAAATTTCACAACACAATTACAGTTGGTTGCCATTTAGATTAAACAGTTTTGTATATGTACAGATTTTTCTACTGGGAAGAAAGTGTAAAACAATCAAATTATTTTACTGTTTAATTAAAATCATATTTTTAATTTGTAGATGAGCCTCTGCTTTTGGCTTCGGTGCAGTCCGAAATTCTAATACTTGGAGTCCATAGCGGTACATTGCAGCTTCTCTCCTCTGCTGACCGGCCAGTTTTTGCTCTGGATTTTCACTGGGCTGAGCAGAGAGTTTACTGGCAGAGCCCCGACCACCAGAGCATCCGCTGGGCTGACATGAAATCTAAAACCAAAGGGACGCTGACCAAAGGTAGAGCTGTCCTTTTCCTGTATTCCCACAATTATTTCAAGGTTTCACAAATTAACTTTTCTCTTTTTTTTTTTTAATAATAAAGGCGTGAAGTCTGATTCAATTGCAGTGGACTGGGTTGGTAAGAACCTGTACTGGGTGGATGGACTGGTTGGACAGATTCTGGCTATAAAGCTAAGCAGTTCAATCATGAAATCTCAGGACTATACTGTAGTTCTTGGGGAAAACCTGGAGCAGACAAGCTCATTGGTCCTGATACCAGACAAGGGGTACGACTTATTTATTCATTTGTCTGGCTTAAAATTTGTAGAACAAATATTTGAGCATTTTTGTGTCATTGCTCTTCTCAGATTGATGTTGTGGTCTGAGATTGGCAGCATCCCTCAAATCGAGCAGTCTGGGATGGATGGCTCCCAGAGGAAAGTACTGGTGAGCCAGGACTTGAGCTGGCCAGTCAGTCTGGCCTATGACTTCCTGGATGACAGGATCTACTGGGCTGATGAGAAGCTGCACTGCATAGGCTCAGCCTCGCTGGATGGAGACAACATAAAGGTGGGTGAACCCCAGTAAAAGAAATGTGTAGTCTATTCAGTTGAAGATCTATTACGCCTCCTTGAACAGGTGTGCTCCACATCACTGTTTTGGTGTTTAGGGTGATGTGCAGTTTTGGTTTTCCATCACACTCTGAATGTTGGCCTAAAAGTTCATTTTCACTCATTTGATCAAACTAGAGGACTCTCTTCCTCAGGTTTGCAGTCCTACCACTCCCATGAAGTAGCAAATTCCAATGAAATGTGATTTTCTTTTAATAATAATAATTAGGTGACTTCATTAGCAGTTTCTCCCAGATTTTTTGAGTTTTTACTTTCAGTTTTCATGAATCACACAAAATCTTGTTGGCTTTCTTTTACCAGATCCTCCAGTTGACAGAAACTCCAAGCCCCTTTTCTGTGGCGGTTTTCAGCGACCGCATGTTCTGGTCTGACACCAAGAGAAGAACTGTTCGTTCAGCTGACAAGAAAACTGGCAAGAATCAAACTGTTCTTCTGAAGAGACCTGGGCAGCCATTTGGATTAAAAGTTGGTCTTTCTACTGTGATTACATTTGTATGTGGGGGAAAAGTTGTATTGTGAGTTCTATAACTAATGTCACCATTTTAACTTTGTCTTTAGCTGATGCATGCCCTCTCCCAACCACCTGTATCAAGCCCTTGTGATCATCTTCGATGCTCCAATCTCTGTCTTTTGGCTCCAGCACCAGGAAAATCTAGAGCTGGAGCTCCAGCAGTAAATGCTGCAGTTTGTCGATGTCCAAAGGGTCTGCTTCTTTCTCAGGACAGAATGACCTGCGTTCTTCCCAAAGAGTCATCTTTCATCCTGCTTTTGTCCCGCAACAAAATATCTCAGGTAGAAGTACCGCAAAGAACTGTTTGCTTGCATAAATATTTTTTGTAAAGTTTAGTGAAAATATTTTTTGTGTTTTAGATCTACTTGCGCTCTATGCGCCGTCACGGAATCGCACTGAAGAAAATGCCAAATGGCAGAGACTTCAATCTCCCAGGAGTACCTGAGGCTATGAGTCTGGACATTTCCTTCTCAGAGCTCTTGGTGTTTGTTGCTTATTTAAGACATGGATCTGTGGATGTGCTAAAACTCACCAACTCCCTATCAAAACCAGAGCTTGTGCTTGCTGGACAAATCATAAAGTTACAGGTATGAATACTATTCCTGGGAAACGTCTTAACCATTCAACCCTTGACGGTTAAAGCTACAGTAAGTAACTTATAAGTGGGTTTTTTACATATTTGTCAAAACTCAGAGTCCTGACCGTAAAATGAGATGGCTAGTCTTGTTCTCTGAGCTACAGCGCTTCTTTAAAAATGCAGTTTGATTTGTTTAAATATGAAACTTTTTGTCTTCCATCCTAAAAGGATGACTCGGTAACTGCTCTGGCAGTGGACTGGGTGACCTCCAATCTGTACTGGAGCAGCATGAAGAGGCCGGACATATATGTGACGTCACGTCTTGAGAACCACACCACCTCTCTGCTGCAAGGACCCCTCATTGTAAATTTTCATGGCCCTTGGCTGTACAAAGATAACTTCAGATTTTCAGTCAGGGCAAGCCAAGATTTTAATTGCAATTTTAATTCATTTTTGTTCAGGGAGTTGCATCAATCACCCTCCATCCTTCCTCGGGTAGGCTCTGCTATTTTGCCATAGTAATAATGGGTTCAAGGAGCCAGACGGAGATCCACTGTGCATGGATGGACGGCCGTAATAAAGTAGTGCTGTGGAAGCGGTTAAGCATTCCTATCTCCATGGTTTTCACTAATGATGGAACCAGAATCTATTGGGCTGACACTGGTGAGAAGTTTGAACTTATTCAATGCTTCCATTGCTTTTGTTCCTGCATCATCAAAGTGCTTTTTTTGTTCTGTTGTTTTCTCAGGTGAAGGAATAATAGGATCTATTGGAGTGGATGGATCGGCGTATAGGGAGTACAAAACGGGACCCAATCTGCTTGTGTCTTTCACGCTTATTGAGAACTTTTTCTTTTGGGTCACTCAAGACAAAGGTAAGAAAGAAACAGGACTTCTGTTACAGATGCTTGAGATGCAGGTTTTCATTGGAGCAAGTTTTATCCTTGGAATTGACTAGTGTTGACCTGTGTTTCTCCACCTCATCCAGCAGATGGCATCACAAATTTTATTTTTATCTAATCTCATTTTCCTTTTACCCCCGAAACATTTTTTGTACTGAAATTCTTTCAGAAATTTTAAATGCCGCTTTTATCCTATGCAGATGTCAGCAAATTGTGGTTCAGTGATGGACTCCAACCGAAGCAGTTGTGGTTCCAAACAAAGACAAAGATATCCGAAATCAGGTCCTACAACAATGAAACCCAGTCGGGTAAGTATAACACAGTTTGTAGTTTACCATGAGAAAATCCGTAATAGAATCTTTTGAAAAGCAATTACCAAAATGGAGGTCTAAACTGCCATGAAAATGCTTTAGATTAGGAAAAGTCCAAATTTCCGTAAGTATTACATCCAACTCCATTCACCTTGCATTTTATAAATCACTCTAATTTTGGGGGTGTGGGGATCACACAATGCTTGGAAACAATTTATCCTAAAGATTATTCATTTGAGAATGACCGGAAGAATATTGAATACAATATTAATCAGTTTTAGTTCTTTCTATGCTAATGTGCTTTAACTATCAAACTCTGAAATAAATGATTGATTTAATGTGGTCAATTATATTTATGCATTCATTCACACCATTGATGCCAATAATGCATCAATCAGCTTTTAGTACTGTTTTGTGCATTTCAAATGGATCTTGGTGACTGATCTTAAAAGCTAGTGGAGACATAATGTAGTAAAACATGAGTTTGGTGCAACAAGTGGAGTTGTCCTAATACTCTTGTACCCTGATTAAGAATCTGCTTTTTCTTTAGTTTGTTAAATTGTTCCATATTAACACGGATATCCTCTTTTACAAGGCAACATACTGTAAATACTTGCAGTTTCTGCTACTGAAAAGCTACAATTCTGTTTATCCATTTCATTTAGGAAGCAACCATTGCTCAAACAGCAACGGTGGATGTGTCCACCTCTGCCTGCCCTATCCAGGAGGTCGGACTTGTAGGTGTGCATGGGGCTTTTACAGTGTAAATGACACGTCCTGTGTCCCACTTCCTTCCTGCCCCTCTGGAGAGGAATCCTGTTTAGATGGCAGCCAGTGTATCGGAAGCAAGAAGTTCTGTGACGGGCGTGCAGATTGTCCAGACCAGTCGGATGAACAGGACTGTGAGTTTACATTTACTACAAGTAATAAACATTTGTTCCATTAGTAAATGGTTTACTAGTAAAATCAAGATGATGATGGTAAAATATGTTTTCATGTTGGACTGATTTACACAAAGCCTACTCTAATTCTGTTGTGTGGGTTTAGTAATATTACAGGAATATTTAACACTCTTGAAAAGTAATCCGAATATTACGCTGCAGTGATTTTAAATGAGGATTAGATACTTTGTTGCAACTGCTAATTCATGGCCAATTACCTACTAATTGCTATTAGTCTTAAATGTCTTTGTTAGGCTGTTAACTGTAAACACTAAATCTGTCTTTAGGTCCAGGATCTGCCTCATTTGGAACCGTAGTTGGTGGTGACCAATCCCCACAGTCTTCCCTTCACCAACCTGACACTCGGAAAAACCCCATTGTGCCTAATGAAGTCTTGGCATCATGCGATCTCCAACGCTGCAATGGCCACGGCAACTGCATCACAGAGGGCGAAGTCACTCGCTGCCACTGTCTACAAGGTTACATGGGAGAATTCTGCCAGACTCAACAAAGACAAAGTCACCCAGCGATCATCCTGGTGTCCATTTGTCTGGTCTCTGCAGTAGTAGTGGGTGCACTCGTCTTCACTAAAAGGTAGCCTGAGTGTCATGTCTTTGGCAGAAACTTTGCTTTTTTTAGTAAAACCAGAAAGCATTTAATCTCCAGCAGCTTGCCACTAACCATATTTTATGTGGCATCTTGATTTTTCTGCTTTGATATTACAAATTCTCTTGCACACAGTTAAAATTCTGTGTGGGACGCTTTAAAGTACACAGCCTTCCAAATCGAAAGTAAACTGATGACTTGTTTTGTTTAAACAGAAAATGGGAATACATGAGAAATAAACCTGCAGATAAAGAGAACCTAATGACAAATATGGTTATTCCAGGTGAACAAGATTCTGATTCTGAGGTAAAAACCAATATCTTTAAGAGTATAGCATACGCTCGCTTACACTTTTTTGAAGGATTTGCAAATATCCTAATGTCTCAAACCTTTCTTTTGCAGGAGCTGGAATCCCCTGTAGATGTGAAGAACCCACTGCCAATTAAATGAATAAACTGCAAATGAAATGAACTAAACTTTTACTGTATATAATAAAAAACATGAACCAAAATGATTTTTGTTGTGATTTAGAGAAAAAGCTCTACCATAAATGAAACTGCCCTCATATACACCAACTGCTAATTTTGAGAAATGGGCTTTAGAACAAAGACGTTTTAACTGATCAGGCTATTTCAATAATTTTGCACCAAGATTTTCAAAATGAGAATTTACTACTGAACTTTTCTATTCAACCCAAATACTAATCACCTGCATGATTTGGAGGCTCATTTCCTCTTACCACCAACTTAGCCTGTATGTTTTAGTAACACTTCTGTGTCAACTTCACGGCAACATTTTCCAACAATCTGGTTCCTGTTTCTAATTGTTGGCCATTATGTTGAAATTCATAGGAAGAGCCATGTTTCTGTGCTGCCCTCATAAACACCATTTTGTCAGAGAAACCAGTTTCAAGTATTTGATGGATGATTTTACTTCAACTTTCTGTTTTTGGTACAAAGCGCATGTGAAACACAAGGACCCATGTAATCATTCTCAGTCCTACAGATGGCATATGAAATCAGATCCTGAGGTTGAAAAACTAAATTCCAACAAAGTGGTTTGATGCCCAATGGCTAACAAAAACCTGAAAATCAGGTTTTGAATTTGGATGGGGCTCATGTTTAATACAGAGTATTCATTCACTGAATGTGCCCTTAAAACTTGCAACTCTGGCAAAAATTGCATCTGTGCAGCATGGCATGAAAGCAATAAGCATATGGTCTGCTGAAGTGTTATCGCTCAGCATGGTTTAATCAGCATTACTGGTGCTCCAAACAGCCACATGTTTACCAAATTACTGATTCAAGTATATTTATTTAATGCCTTTTTCCACTTGTGTGAAAGAAAATGTTATGAAACCTAGATCTGTATTCTACTTCATGTGTAAAATGGTGCCTTTTGTTCCTCATTGAAGTTCACTAATCTTCAATAGTCAATGTATGTCTACTATCCTCCAGTGTGTGCAGGAGCATGCATGCATTGAGTCATGCATGATCCTCTCTGGATCTCCGCCTCATGCCAGAGCATGTGAAAACAAACATCTGGCTTTAAACATGCTCAATAGCCAAAGGCGTGCACTGGGACATTCTCAGACATTGATCTTGAAATGAACTGGTCTGAGGCAATATCTTTTCAAGTTAACATTGCCAGAATGTGTTTTTGAGAGGAAAAACCCTTATGTTACATGACAAAAGAAACATTGGCTATGAGTGACTAAACAGCATTTTATCAAATGTAGCTTACTTTCAGAGACTTATCTCTTGCTTTTGCTAATAGCTAGCTGGTTAGCTTATCTCATCCATGCAGACTAACCATCTCTTCATCAAATATCTACTTTAACCTGAAGATTGGAATGTCTGCCAATCATTTATGAAGTCATGAACAGACACTCATACTAATTTGTTTTGGTTACAAAAATGATATCTTTCAGCTTGTTAGCTGGTACTTCTTGCATTCATCTGTTTCCGGTTGAAAACGTGACCTAAACCTGACTCACCTGGTGAGAGGACGGTGTTCAACTGGCAGAAATTGCCAGTTGAACCCATTTAACGTACTGGGGTTGTGTTTCCCTGTTCAAGAACTGAATGAGTGTTTTTTCTGTTTAGTTGGCTTTTATGGGTGTTGATTCCAGCAATGTTTACTCTAACTTTGTCCTCTGTAAATACCCAACAAGGAAGAAAGAAACTGTTTTAAGATGCTGACATCTTAAAAGTTATTGAAAAAATATATTTTCTTTGCGTTTGGTCCTTTTTACATTTCTAGGTATTTTTATTTAATATAGAAACTTTGTGACATTTGTTTTGAACATTTTTTTGTTGTTGTTAGACCAAGGCTGCCTCTTCTTTTGAATTTGAGAGACTGAAATAAAATTGATATTGTACAAACACAAAGAAAGCTTTCATTTTGTTTTATTTTTATAGGGGCTGTGTGAATTCAACATTGTTTCATTAATACATAAAACTGCATTACTCAATTGCTTAAGCTTTTCAAAACATTGCTAGTACTTTGAGAATGTGACTCATTGGTGGAATAACTTTTTTTATGATTATTATTAATCTCTAGTATTGAAGCAATGGATTCAGCAACACAAACTCATCTACCCTGCTTAACTGTTTAGCATTAAAATCAGTACACAAACAGTTTCATGACTGTCATGCCAATGACTCATGTTAATTTTAAACTATCTTTAGCAACTTTCTGTTGCATTTATGTATTGCATTTTTGTTTATTTTTATTTTATTTTTTTCAAACATGTTTTTAAAAACAAAACAAGCAATCAGTTGGACAGAGAAAAGATTTACATACGTAACCAAGATCTAATAAGTGGAGGTTGGATTTCATTTCTGTTTTTACCTATGAACATTTTTCTTTCCACATAATTTTTCTTGTAAAAGGAATAAAATGCTCACTCTTTCATATTTAACTATGTATGTTGAATGTATACATACATGACTGCCGCAGCTCTTCTCTATGTACAAGCTATTTTAAAAGGACAACGGGGTATCATGTCTCATTTGACATTTGTCCAATGCCCATTGTCCTGAGAGTATTTGTTACTGAATATTGCTTCGATGTGGAAATAGTTTAGTTCTCTTTAATCATTCCTTCCCCATTTTTCTGTTGACATCAGAAGTGCTGATAATCCTTGTCTAAGATTACTTGACCAGAAGAAAAGAGGGAGGGGGGAAGTAGATACCAGAGTTGAAATCAGATGCACATAAACCAGTTTGCATCCTTGAGATCATCTTCGCAAATAAAACTATGTAGTAATAAGGTAAAAGATAGTTCAGCTTGCAGCCTTGTTGCAATGACCACATTCTAATGACTGTGATTTGTGCTGGCTAATTTGTGTTTGGATTCAGCAGTGAGCAATTACAGAACCAGTGTAACACATGTGGTACCTAGTTATGGTATGACATGGACATATAAACGCTGTTCAGAAGTGCAGCACTGCCGTCTGAAGAGTTCACAGAAGCTTCATTTGGTTTTGCCTCTCAGTCTGGTTTGCATAAGGGCTCCCTGGGCTTACACACTTGTGTGAGTGTGTGCACATAGACATGTTGATTTTGTCATGTCTTGTACGGTGAGTCTTGCGCTGACTTGTCGGCTCCTCCCATGCCAAAGCTTCCAAACTCACCTACTGTTACCGCTCTGATCAGGATATCATATTTTCAGTAAGTATAAACCTCTTCTGTTCTTCCTTATGCTCATTTAAATTCTTTCCACTTTCACTCCAATGTTCTCGTGACCGTTTTTTTCCAAAATTCTTCTTGTTTTCCACATGCTTTCAAATTTGAAAGCATGTGGGAAACGATGCAAAAATCCAAAAAGCTCTGGAAATCAGGTTGAGTCACTAGCAAACCGAAACATGCAATGAGGTGGATATAACCTTGTGACATGTCAAATTATGACATCCCTGACAAAGGATGTGTGTCTGATGTGGTTCATGTGGAGAGGGAGGAGGGGATTTTCTTTCCTTGTTTGTGGGGGGGGAAACAGGCATTTGTTCACGGGACTCAGTTTTCGTCCTCTGTTCTCCGCCCATTTTTTCCCCCAGGTGATCAGACTGAAAGGGAAGTTGAAAGAATCTTTAGCAAACAGACGACTGGACGAGCCAGCAGCAGCAACAAAACCTCCAGCTCACACTTTTGAAGATCCCAGAGTTTTTTTAATTGCTTCTGTGAGTTTTTTTGGTGTTTATATATATATATATAAAATTTTTATTTTTTTATTTTTTTTACTTCAGAAAAGGGGTGCAGCACTCTAAAGCTATACTAACCAAATCAATACTATTTTTAAACTGGAATATTGACACAAATTGTTTTGCAGAAACTGATGTACATGTCTGGATTCTGTCTTGTGGCAACTTCAAGCTACTATAGCTCTTTTAGACAGAAAACCCGTGTTATAGATTGAAACAGCATGTGTCAGATTAGTCTACCAATTAAGTTAGGACCTTAAGCTCAAAGCAGAAATGGCAAAAACTGATAGCATTTCGTAAGGCCAAAAGAGTAAGGTCATTTTTAAATGTCTTTTTCTTTAAATGGACTGGTAAACTGTGTAAAAAATTTGTTTGTGATGTTGCCTTTAAAATATTTAAGGGCAGGGCGCTAAATCACCAAACAATGTTCTATTCTGTAGATGACAACGCCTTCAACTATTTCCCTGCAGAGTCTGCAGTTTTAAAAGTTAAGAAGTTGCAGATGATAAACCCAGTGAAATTGTAGCGACATGAAAATGTTTGTACTGTCAGTGATAAGTAAAACGTCTAGAAGCATATTTAAGCTGGCCCAAAAACGAAGTGGAGATGGTAAATTTAGCTGAATAAAAGGTTAATTGTTTCAAATGTGATCCGGTGACCTAATTATGAAATTAGCTTTTTGAGAAAAGTTTGAGCCATTTTGCAAGACAAAAAAAGAGTTGGGTTCCACACTGTCCATTCTGACCACTCTTGTCAAACCTGTTTTCTGACTAGTTTTGTTCTTTTTCTTTTTTTTCAAATTCTATGGTAAAACGTTTAGCTTTTGCACGATAAAATGTAGTGGCATTTAAGAGAAAATTTGCTCTACTGTTTTTAATTATTTGTAGAAATGGAAAGATTGCTCATGTATTAAAAGGAGCATTGCCCCAACCCGTCCTCAAGACATTCCAGCTCCTGTTTTTGTCATGCTTGTCATTGTCTTTTAGGGTGTGTCTAACCATTTATTTATAATCTTCCCTCCTTCTGTTCTGCTTTCCACTTAGCTTTACAAAGTTGTAGTGTGTTTTGTCCTCCCCTTGAACTTCTTCTAATACCATGGAAGAGGACCACTGCAGACAAAGCCAGTGCAACAGCCACGGGGCCTGCGTGCCTCCTCCAGATGCCGATGCTAATCTGGTTTGTACATGTGATCTGGGCTACCATGGGGAATTCTGCGAAACAACAGTCAATGGGCATTTGAGTGTACCACTGACCGTAAGCATAATTGTGATCATCGTCGGGCTGGTGATCTTCGCTTTTGTCTTCGCTAAGCTGAGGCAGAGGCAAAAGAGGAATAAGAGGTACTTGGACTTATTATATAAAATAAATTATTGTGGTTTAGAATGTCTTGAAATGTTTTTTTGCTTAATTTTGTTTGTTTAAAAGATTTGTCCATGTCTCTTGCTGACTAAAATGAGAACATTCACTGGTGCTTGATTTGTAGCATTAATTAAATATTTTGAATTCTTAGTTGGTGTTTAACAGCATTTATTTTATTTTATTTTTTAGAATTGGGGAATTCAGGATTGTATAGCTGTCTGAATATTAAGCTACATATCTATTTCAAGATATTTGTTTTCTCATGATCAATTCTTTATTCAAAATTTACACCTCAGTTTGTATGTCCTGTATGGTGTTTTTAGTCTTTTGGGGGAGAATTTGTTTGCCTCTCCAGTAGAGTTGCCTTTTGTAGTTTGCCCCTACAGGACATTTGTAGTTTTGCACTCATAGAAACTCATTGATTTGCACCCATGGTATCCATGGGTGTGTTTTCGTCCCATTGGTGTGTTTAATGGAAAGTATGACAATACTGAAAAAAGAAAATTAACTCAATCCCACTGTGTTTTATTTCTTTCTTTGTCAACAGAAAACAACTGGCAGCAAAACAAGGCTACAATGTATCAGCTTAATGTGGATAAATATGAAATATGTCTAAGGTAAGCATGTTTTGACCTAAACAGCTTCTTATTTTTGTATATTGAATACAACTAAGAGAAATTATTTACATATTTCTTCTTACTTGGGAAATGTGGGTAATCAAATGTATTAATTTAACATTACACATACTGTCAATATTACTACCAATGAAAAAAAATGCATCACGTGTCACTGGATCACATTGCTACAAGCCTGAAGTAATTAACTGTTATTTTTCTAAAAGTAAAATATAATAAACATAAAATAACTGTAGCCTTATTTCTACTTGTTTATATCGGACAATTCAGGCTAACAAATTACTAAAATTAATGTAAAATGCGTTGAAAAGGGGAAGTATAAACTAGGAAGATAGAACTACAACATTGATGTAGAAGCCTATCTAGTTCTAATTAAATTATAACTAAAACTAACCTAATTGAAATTACTCTTGTATTTCACATAACAGGAACAATTAGCAAATACCAGCCAGAAAATGAAAAACTGATCAACTAAAACATTTTTTGAAATGCCTAATATAAACTATAAAAGAAACCCAGAGGATTAAATATTAAAACAAATAGCAAAAACCTGACCTAATGTGAACAATTACAAATTTAATAGAAAATAAAAAACATATAAAATAAACGACTAATTGATAAATACCAAGATTGTTCAAATTAAAGCAGAAATAGGAAATATAGTTAACTTTGTCAGTTGTTGCCAGTTTATGTTAATTAGGTCAACAACTGAGCAAGATCAGCCATTTAGCCATTAATTAGTTTTCCATTAATGTCATATTTTTGTCATATTTGCAGTGCAGTCTGTCATCTAGATGTTAGTTTGTCAGCTGTTTTCTTCAACTTTATATTAATTGATTAAAATTAAAAATGTCTCTCATTCTTGTCCAGGTAAACAATGTCTTGGATAATTTCCACCCCATCATGTTCCTGGTTGTTTGAGTGCGACCCTTCCAAACGGAAAGCAGATATGCATTTTTACTCACTGCAACTGACTTTGTGCTGCAACCTCTTAAAGCCACAAACACTGAATTTACTGAAGCACCTTAACTCATGAGCCTGTTTGCTTTATTCAGCTGACACTCTATGCAAAGAATGTTTTCTGCAGGACAAATATGAGGTTATGTTGGATTTTGTTGTTACAATCGTCACTCTTTGACATTTCTTTCATGCAAAGTCTTCCAGCGCAATTATGCAAATGTTCAACCACTTTGTATGACGAAGCAGGAGCTTTGGGCGGAGGCATTGATCTCATGAGAACCAGCTTGTTGTGTTTAACTGGTGTTAGCAAGGATTTTTCAAGGTCATAAGGTTTTGATATCTCTTTAAACGATATATAATTTACCCATCCCATAATTGCATAGTTTTATGATGGAAATCATTTATGTACTGTGTAGTTCACCGCTTTAGTGCTTTTGGTCTGTTTTTTGTTTTTGTTTTTTGTACTGGTATGTTTTTTTGGTCTGTTTTTTTTTAAAGCTACACAAGGAAAGTTTTATTACTTTTTATGTCCTGACACAAAATACACCATACCTTACTGACTTTTTTATACTTAGAAAAATATGTGGGTCCATTTCATCATTGTCTAATGAAGTGTCATAATTTTTTTTAATCCATTTTATTTCCTTGATTATGCACACAACTGTCCCATAATAATTACAACCCCTACCAATGCAAGCTAGACTGTATAGTTTTCTGTCCTTCTGTTTATGTAAATCTTTCTTTTTCATTTGTTAACCAAATCATTTGTTTGTGTTTGTTTTGGTCTGTGGAGCATTTTTTTGGCGTAAGTATCCAAAAAATATTTTTCTCTTTAAGACGTAGTCATTACTTATCAGATATTTGAGCAATATCTTTTTACAGTCTTCCTTGTAAATAACTATCTGATCCATGTAGTGTCTTAATTCATGGATCAGATCATGGCTCTGTCATGTAATTTCATATAAAATTAGCTTCAGTTTAAAACCTCTTAAATGTTTGAGATGTCTGAAGAAGGCAGAGAGTCAGTTTGGAACCAACTCAATTCTTATTAGCCACTGATTTGACTGTCTGGTTAGAACCTTTATTTCTAAGAACTAAGGTCCTTCAGATGGTTGTCTGCTATAGGTAAGATGATGACTGCACTCAATGTCCCCACAGAACTCTTACGTCAACGATCTAGGTAAACCCATTTTAAAGTAGCGTAGTCACTTTATACACTCTACAGCACCAGTAAAACAAAAAGGTTTGTGTATATAAAGAAGACATTAGATATATGTTATGTTTGAAAAATAGCTTTTTCTTGTACAAAACTGAACTATGAGTGTTAAGCAGATCATTTGTAGATTTCTGCTTTAATAATCTGATTTTGACAAACTACAAGACTCGTTTACAGTCACTAGACACATTTCTAACCACTGCTGCTGAACATCTATTTTGTCACATTACGGTAATTACTCCTTAATTTCTCAGTAGATATTCTGGTGAGTTTAATTTTATCCATCTAAAAATGAAAAATGCAATAAACTTTTTAAGTGCTTTTTATATACACTTAAACAGTGTATCTAAAACAATATAACACTTGTCTTTTTTTTATTCTAATAAAGTCTATACAACTTTTTCTTTCTAAAAACTGTCAGTTTTTGTATTGTTTTTATTGCTGTCTTTAAGATTTGTTGAAGCAGCACAGCTATAAGTCTGTCTCTGCTGCACTGTGTCACTGCAGTTAGAAATTAACTTCTGAAAACCATTCAATAAATTAGACTGTCCATTCTGAATTTGCCCACACAAACTTAATTATTAAATCAACTCATTTTTTTCCCAAATTTACCATCCAATCTGTCATTATCTGACAAATTTGATGGTGAAAATCCTTTTATAATTCTACACTTTGATTTGGCCATTCTGATGCATATGATTTTGACCAAATCATTCTATATTTTTAGTCTCAAGTGTTAAGTTTAAGGAAATAGCAGGAATGTACTTTATTTGCAGAGTTCATACAGTTGGTATAATTTTTTTCCAATACTAAATTATGCCAGCATTTGAAAACTGCATGTTGTATCTAGTTTATCTCTGCCTAAAGCTACAAAGCAAAAACAGAAGATGTTTTTATCAAAACCCTGGAAATGTGCAGCACGAGCATGAGAAACTGTGGGTTACCATCATGGACAGGCATGTTGGGTGCATACTGAAAGATATTTTATTTCAGATGCCTCCTGCTCAGCTATGTTAATCTCAAATTTCTGCTTCAAAAGCAGAAGCGGTTTTTGATATGGCAGATATGCCTCACAAAATAAGGTGGCATTCATTCAAGGACACTTCAAAAAATCTATCACTTGTGTCCTAAACAAGTTTCCTGTTGCTATCAAATCCTCTATATAAGCTCCTTGTTAAAGCTTAGTGTGTTAATCCTGTCCTTGCATACTCTCGCTCATCTGTTTTGATAAACTGCCAACCTGCCTTGACATGTTGTACAGCAGCCACAGAACCTACCAAACTCCTCCAGCAGGTGGTGCCAATCTGCTTTAGGAATGATGTGGGCTACACTGGGGAACATCTGCTGCAAAACGGTAAAGGGGAAGTTAGATTTACCACTGACCATCATCATCATCTTCACTTTTGTTCTCACCAAGAGGCTGCAGAGGCCAAAGCACAGCTTCAAATCAAATTCTCATAATGAATGTGTGTAGAATGAAATTATTTAATTTATTTTATTAAAATTATAAATGAAGTTGAAGGATGAAACCTTTTGATTGACTTCAAGTTTATAGTCTGTACTTTATACCTTTTGTAACAGTAAATTATTTTTATGCATACAAAAGCAAACTCAATGTGTTTTGTCAATTTCTACCTAATAAATTAGGTATGGACTATTTCATATAGCTTTCTTAGAATTAACTTGTGAAGTATCGGCACTGGGCCTTTTCTCAAAGCCTAGTCCCTGAACTTTTCTTTGTCCATTATTCATATTTCACTCACATATATTTAATTTATTTTTTTCTTTAAACATTCTCTTAAAGCATATTTACCCAAAAATGCCTCGTTGTGTTTTATAGAAAATGTATTTACTATCTTGACTAAAAACGTTTTGTAGTCCCCCCCCTAGAGGCGAGCTGGGATTCTGCGATTAAAGCACTTAGTCAAAGCCTTCATATTCCTCAAAAATGACTTCTATATTTTTGTAAATTAATCTGGCTTGTTTTCCCATCTAATTTGTTCAAAATTATCAGTAAGATTAAAATTAACTAAAGTTTGTTTTTCTTTAATCTACAGAAATGTTTGTAGGCACCGATTCTCTAAAATTCACATATGATGAACTCTACGTAAGCTTGTGATTGGAAATATTAAGTTATGTGTGTACGTGTGTATGTATATATATGTGTGTGTGTGTGTGTGTGTGCATATGTATGTGTAACCTACCATATATAGATTAAATGGGTGAATATTTTTTTCACAATAAAATAAATGTCCATCAAATTTTCACGTTGCTCAACAAAATTGAAGACATGTTGCATACGTCTGCTTCACTGCTCTCTCTAGGGATCAGCCAAATATTCACTTGCAGACAGACCAGTAGACTGACAGAATAACAGGTCTAAGGTATCTGCTGAAAATGAGACAAGCTAACAAAACACATTTGTTTTTCAGTATTATAAGTGTTCTTTTCTGATTTTTTTTTCACTGTTTGACTGCCTTTCCTTAATAGAGGTGAATTTGAAGGTCTTTACCTTGGGCTGTAACTGCTGCTCGTAAATATACATGCAGTTATGGAGATTATATTTTGCTTTCTAATTTTGATCACGATTAAGCCATTATTATTGACATGTCTTTCAGAAAAATGCAATAAATCTTCTGCCTAAATATGTTTATGAATACTCTACAGTTTACTTTTAAGTACTTTTAAATTCTTTAGACTTTATGTAAAATGTATAAAATAGTGTTCTTTTTAACTAAGGAAAGAAATATTGTGAGATTTAAAATGGTCAGATAATTAGATGTTCAAACTTTCTTGTATATTACATAAACTACTACAAATATAGGGGATCAGATAATATAGGAGGGTGTTATTTCATTTAGAAGCAAATCCTTAAATTACTATTCATTGACTAGGATAGTTAGATGGTGTACGTACAAGCTGCATTTTAATGTCTTTCTGTATTTGATTGATGAGCTAACATAAACCCCAATACATAAACTCCAGTAGTCATACAAGACCACAAGCAACCAACCCTGGTTACCTGAGAAAGTGTCTGAGACAAGTTCAAACTCTTGCCATGTCAACATGTGTTTTTAAAGTAATGGGCAAACCTCACGATTCCGGTGCGTAGCGACATGAAACTTGAAACTTTATGCTAATATTGACTCTTCTGCATACTAAATAGAAAGTTTAACAGTGCTATAGCACTTTCATTATGTAACTTGCTGTTGGGGAATATATTTTTGTGAAGACTCAAAGTTTATCTTGGCCAGAATCAAAGTGTAGAAACCTTGCAGCAAACAAACTTTCAATGGAAAGTTATTTTAGGTCGTTTGAAAAACTTGCCCCTGGTCAAATAAAGAGGGATGATGATAAAAGTGTTTCATAAGTGCTTTGCTTTTAAACTTTTCACTGAATATATTATTATGCCATTGGTTGATTTTGGCAAGCTAAAATGTAACTTCTAGTTACCTCCTGCAATACGTTCTTTAATAATAATTTTATGTTGGGTTAGTTATTTTATTAAGTGAATCATCTTGTTTCTCTATGAAAACCAAAAAGCATCTAAAAATAAACTACAGAAGGAAAGATTTATCTGTTGAATAATATTGATAATTTTACACCACGACACACAGACATGATCCGATTTTATGTGGAAGAAGAATCACCAAGTGTCTCCAGATGGCTGATGGTTAAGGAACTAGGAAAAAAAAATACTGAATAACTACCACAGGTGGTTATATTTTTTGTTAAACTCTAATTACGACCAACCCAGCACTCAAAGCACAATTAATTGGGAGGACATTTCCTGCAACCAAGAATTATGACAGCATTAAGAATATGGATGAATAGACGAATAGAATAATAAACATACAAAATGGAGGATGGAGTGAATGATGGTCAATGAATGGAAGAAGGGACACACTGATGTAATGTTGGATCAAACAAAGCATGAATGAAATCATGGAATGATGGATTGATGAGCAATGAACAGATGGATTTCAGGAGTCAAATTCATGGATAGATTAATAATGAATGGCTCAAAAGACAGATGGATAGATTAAAGTTGAAATTGAGTGAATACAACTAGAGATTAAAAACCTTGTTTTTGAAAATGAAAGAGAAAAAGACAAAAATATAGATTAAAACCTGTCGCATTATAGCAGGCAGACCACACATACACATCATATCAGATTAGACGAAATGTTTACAGTCAGAGTTTTCTGCCTCCGAGTTACTGAGAAACTACTTAAAATGTTCAATGACCCCATTAGTCATGTGTTGGTGTTTATTATGGGTGGTTAGGTTTCTTGCATTTAGATCTGTGCTTTTGTTTCTCATTCGCTTTGTTTTGGACAGTCTTGCCCTTTGTGTTCTGTCTTCTCTTTACTTCCTGATTTCTTACTGTTTCTGAGTTTCCCAGTCTCTTTATCAAAATTCTGTAAAGACCATAAACCCTGCAGTCAACCAGTAGAATCTGGATAGAACTGAACAGAAGCTCCACCCACAACCTTGTTTATCTGCAATGGTTTCATCCAAAAAAACAATCACAACCTAAGTTGGATTTAAAACTGTCATTAGCACTAAGAGAACTACATTCAAGCATTGAGAGAAAACTTTATTTCTTAAATAGCTGGGTTTTAACTTTGTTCAGGTGTTGGAAGGGTGTGAGAAACTATGCTTGCCGCACTCCAGACACGCCTTCACCTGTCATAAACTAGCACTCTCTTGGGTATTCAATATATTCATAACAATTTACATCTGTAAAGCAGAGAGTCATCACCATGTTTCATTGTGTAGGTTTATTACTACATGCAACACTTTGCCAGCATGAAAATTGTAATTAAAATTGTTTTATTGCATTAGTATTTCTTATGTTGTGCCAGATTCTCCCTCAACACCTTTCTTGCTAAAAAATATTCCACTGACTTCCATGAAATACACTTTTTAATGTCACTGTGGTTATATGCAACTGCTAAAGTATTCATTTTTATTCAATTCAAGTTGTGATTATACATTGTTTATAGTATTCAACCATCTCTGACCACTACATGTTAATACTGTTAATCCAGTATTTATATTATGGAGTAATCTGACTATCAGGAGGTCCCAGAGAATAAAAATCAAATTCATATATATTTAAAGAATTCAGGAAATATGTCACTGATCAGGGCTGAAGCATGCTTTTTCTTCTTTGACCCCATTCAAAACTGCAATGCTAATCAAAACCTGACTCCTACTTGTATGGAGGAAAATACTTCATATTTTGGTTCTCTTTTAAAATAACATTTCAAATCCATAAACTCAATTTTAAATATACAATTGCATAAAAATATACAATGTTGAATATACCGAGTTCAGCAGTTTTGAAGTAATAGTTTTTTAATGCATTGTCATGAAGTTGCAAATTTGAGAAGCGCGTATGTATTTTAAAAAAATGCTTTCATTTAAGCCTGACTGAGACTGTGCCTTAAATAACAGGTTCTGCAAGGAGAACTGCATTGCAATTTCTTGCAGGACCTTGTAGTGACAAAAGACTCACCAGGAACCTCACCTTTCTTTTTTGCTCGAACAAAGAAAATAATGCTGTTGTACAAGATGTACAACAGCATAAAGCTGCCCAGCCTCTCAGACAGGTCAGACTACATTGTCTGTATACTTTGGGAGGAGAAGCCAGTAAACATGTGGAACTGAGGAAAAGAGAAATATAAAATGCAACTTGGAAAGAAGGCAATTGCTTTGTTTCTTTGTGTGTAGGGATGCAAAAACATTGTCCTTAGCCATATTTTTCTAATTTTATCATCATTGCAAATATTTTTCATCACACTTTGCTCCCA
Organism: Xiphophorus maculatus; assembly: GCF_002775205.1. Lineage (NCBI taxonomy): Eukaryota > Metazoa > Chordata > Actinopteri > Cyprinodontiformes > Poeciliidae > Xiphophorus > Xiphophorus maculatus. The sequence goes on from NC_036450.1 coordinate 10,477,571, forward strand.
CAGCAAATGCTCCACCCAGCTTTAACCTAAACCAATAGACATGTACAGCAAACATAAATTTCCACCTAAAGCAAACATCTCCAATTCTTTGCACTTTTAAGTAAAAACGGGGGCTCAGTTAAGAAGCAGAGTGCACATTTAATAGACATTCAGAACAAATGGCAACACATTATCCATTTGGGGAAGCTTCTTTCAACAGAGACTGCCTTTTATAAAGTGCATAAGAACACAGTATTTACATAAAACAGAAGTACAAAAGCTGAGAAGATCATAAGCAGCAGCATTTACAAAAATTATTTCTTCATTCACAACAGATTGATCGCTAGACATACTCATTTTTGTTCTCCAATTACAACAAATGTAACTTTTATAGTTGATGCGTTGCCTGTTTAAAAACTACAATACTCTTCATTTTTTGTTCCCTATCTTCTCATTTTCCCCGTTTTATAACAAGTCTCTGACTCATTTCCCTCAGATGGGTCTCATAGATCAACATCGTAGGGTCTGCCGGTGAAGGAGGGGTTGCTGGCTCCTGAGCGGGCCCCGGGGCTCTTGGCCCTGGGGAAGGACACATCTATGTCATCATCGACGGAGGCCGGATAGCTGCTGGCGGGGCTGCTCCTGGGTCGGCTCAGGCTCGGCACCTCCACACGTCTCGGTTCCCTTTTCGGTTGACTCCTGGGGCCGAGGACTTCTTCAATCGGCCTCTCTCCGCGGTTCCTCCCGCCACAGCAGCGGCAGCAACCGAGGGCCATGACGATGCCACCCAGGACTTCAAATATTCCACCGATGAAGCCCAGTACGATACAGTAGCCGGCGCGGATGTCTATCCGCGCGGTGTCTGTAGTGATGTCCTTGATGATGTGAGTGTACCAGGAGACAGGGATGAGGGTCAGGACGCCTGAGCAGAAGATAAGAACGCCGGCCACTGTGCAGAGCGCCCACCGAGGTTGGTCTTTCCAGCAGCGCACCCCCGGGATGGCCACAGCAATCCCCACCAGATTCACAATCAGGGAGCCCAACATCAAGCCCTTAGAGATCGGAATGATGTTGTTCGAGAAGTAAGCGGTGTCCGTTTGACCACACTGCTGTCTTTCAGTGGCTGTGGCGGCAATGCAGACGTCAAAGATCCCTTGCTCGTAGACCCGATTAGCTGGAAGATTGGTGAAACCTTGCAGAGTCCTCCAATTTGGGGCCACGGTAGTGACGAGACTCAGGATCCATCCGCAGGGAGCCATCACCATTCCGAAGATCAGGATCCCCGGGGTGCGCATCGTCGTGCGGACCCATTCTGTATCTCTTCTTCTGAATAACGACGGCATGGTTGTTCTCAGTCCTTAACCTCGTGTTCAGAGACTAGGTGCGACTGACTTTTGACACCTATGAGTGAGGGCATTAAAAACAAGTCCGACTGAAACTTTGCAGTGGGAGGACACTTTCCAGTTTGTTCCCGTCTCTAAACAGGACAGGTGCGGCGCACCGCGCTGGAGGCGGGCGGGGCTTTTTTCTCTCTCTTTTTTTCATCTTCACCTGCTACCAAAAACAAGGGCAGGGGCCAGTTTCGACGAGACTTTTCTGTTTCAAATGTGCGTATCTGATAAAGATCACACCAGTTATAAAACACGTTTCAAATAGTCAGTCAGAATGAAGACAAACCCTCAATATTTTTCTCAAATGCAATTAAAATTGCGCTACTGATTGAAACTCACACTATATGTAACACCCATCTAATCCACACAGGCTACAAGATGAAAACAAGTCCAGAAATCAAGCCATTAAAAAAGGAAATAATTGAGTAGGCCTATATGACGACAAAAAGGCAAGGAAAAGAAAAGAAAAATCCCTCAAATCTGTCAATATTCAGAAAGCACTGATTATCAGTTTAAATTAATACCAACTGGTTTAGTTGATGGCCTTTAAAATATTCCTCATATTATCACAGCATGGCATAGGTAAAAAGGAAAGGATGAGTGAAGAAATCATTATCAAAAATCTGGAAATAAAACAAGAGTGGATTTTTCTGCACACCATAAAATCAACCTCAAAGTCATATAAACTTTCAACAGGTTTCACGGCGACAAAGTGAATGGCTGTGTAAATGATCTGATTTGAATTCAATTGGAAAGAACAATATCATAAAGATAAAATTTTGATTAAATGGCAGTTTGTGTGGAAGGACATGTTAAACTCAAACGTCAGCAATACATGTGACTATAGTTCCTCCACACACGAGACACACTGACGCTGTCAAAACCAAAAAAAAGTATTTTTGACTAAGTATTTAGTAAAGTTTTATAAGACAGGGTCAATAGTCTATGAACTGATTTGTGTTGGGTTTTTGGTGTTTTTATCACTTCGGTTGTTCAGGAATTCTGGTTTGAGTTTCCTATCCATCATCCAAATAGTAAGATATTGAGTGAGATTTATTATTCATTCAATTTATTAATTTACATTTGTGTATACTTGTGTGTATGTAAAGTTTACCCATTTTATTACAGCAGCATTACACAGCCTCAGACATTTGTTAAGGTTTTTAGGTTTGCTTCGCCACCCCAAGATTGGTGATCGGTGGCCTCCATCTTGCCAGTCTTTTCAAAACTTCTCACAAATTCATCTAAAGCTTCAGAGACAGAGTCTTGTTTTGACTGTAGTTTGAAAAGGTCAAAATGGCTGCAAGAGAACTATTAATGGAAGGAATGCTGTTCTGCTGGATTCTTTTGTGCTCCAGCATCTTTCTCTTTTCTAAAATGAAAATAAATACTCAGTGAATTTCAATGGGCTCAATAAAAGCCCATTTTATTTAGGTATATTCACATATTTCACAGGAATATGTGAATATGCATTCAGTATTCCAAACATATCAAGATTCTTTCAAAAGCATCTGTAAAGTTCATACAGCTCTCAACCAGTCTTTAACTATCAACAAAACAGATTAACTTCTAGAAGGAAAGTTAGATTCTAACCCAATGCAAATGATCTTTTTCATATTGTGACTTTAATCTTATGTAGTTGAAAAATAATTACCTTTTTAACTGATTGGGATCAATCAGTGATTGAATGCTACTTTATGCTAATATTTTCACTAAAAGTGTGAAAGTCCAAGTTTGAGGTCGCATTTTTCTGAAGGTGCATGACGCTGTTTATAGTTTTGTTCCCAGAACGTTGAGAGTTGTGACACATAAAGAGCAGCTGACAGAGGAATGGCAGGCATGTCAACCAACCAGACTGACTTTGCATGGTCATGGTGATTAACCCTTGATAACATCTTATTTTTCTGTCCATATTTACAAAACTGAATCCTTGTCATCGTGACTGTAATCATATATCACCAAGTTTTTTTTTTATTACTAACATGAAACTCACACAAAAGTCCAAATACTATCCACACCACTGAATTATGTGATTTGTTTATCCGATGTCCTCAGTGTGACCAACTTTGTAAGAGCAGAGGTTTTGCTTGGCTGATGCATGCAGGTGTTTAAGACAATGCCAAGGACAGAAACATTAGCGGTAAACTTACAGGAGCAACCATCGCTTCCCATCAATGTGGAATATGTTATAATGCCATCTACAATGCCATCTATTAATCCATCAATGAAAGGTGACAAGTGTTTTCAAATGGAAAACAATTCTGAATTTTCTCAGGAGGGAAGGTCCAAGCAATTTCCCCATTGCCAAGTTTCAATCGTGGTGTTAGAGAAGAGAAGATTCATGCTATATAGCTAACATAGAACCATGACACATTAGAATCATTAGGATGACCATTAAATCCTCTGAATATTAAAGTATTCTGGAGTCAAATGTGTGACCCCATAGCTGAATCGTAGCTAAAACTGAGTCAGCAAAAGGACAGTTTTGCCAAACACAGTAGAATAGATAGAAAAGAATCATAGTGTTGCAACAACCCATTCAAAATTCAGAACTCAAACTGATTCAAATGCCATTTTCAAGCAATCTGTGAAGAATGTGATGTATTAATGTGGAATTGGTTGTGGCATAGGTTCTGATATGCAAAACACAATAACTAAAAGAGGGTGTGCTCTCATTTTATGTTCACTTTCTACACCGAACAGCCTAACAGATTTTTTTTGTCTATGTTTGGATTTTAAGGTTAGCCTTGCAAAAGTAGGTTGATCTAGTTGTTTCCTGTAACTGTTGCCAAATATTTAAAGGTTCACAGTTTCGACTGACGAGCTGACTAACGAAGTGTTCAGATGCCAATGATCCCATTTTAGATGTTTCATGATTAATTTAAAAAGTTGTTAATAAACAAAATATATTGGACACATATGATTAATTTGTATTAATCATTTTTGCTTAGTTCTGGGACAATTATTGAGCTTATAAAAAGCTAAAGAGGTAACAGACACATTAGTCTAAACATATATCAATACATTTTGTTTTAATTGAATTCATAATATTCTAACTTTGAATCATGAATTTTTATTTGTTAAAACATTTGTTTGAGTTCATCTTTAACATTTTCAAGGCATGCCCCAAAAGCTAAACCTAACCAGGCTTTATTCTAGAACTTCTGCTGCCATCTGATGGCAAATAAATGTAAAAGCTGTAACATTGCTGGATACACGTTTAAGGTTTCTGTTTCAAAAGTGCACTTAAACATCCTTATTGTCAATACTGCAGACACGTTGGACCTTGTTGTTTGTCTACTCTGGGTTTAAAGATTTATTTTGTTTATTTTATTACCTTTAGAAATCTGAAAGTGTAAAAAATAAATAAATTGATTTCTGCACCTGGGCAGACGGCCAGTCAATCACAGGGCAACACACAGAGCCACATCCAACAACAAATGCACCAATACATTTACACCAAACTGGAATTTAGAGGGACCAATTAACCTATAAGTTGTGTTTATGGATTTTGAAAGGAAGCCTGGGAAAACCTAATTGAGCCACCGAGCAGTCTGTAATTATTTTTAAGAAAATAAATTGAACTATGCTCCCAGATATGTCAATAATATTGTTCAATATAGCAGCTATAAACTACTGAAACTGACACAAAGAACAACAAATCCGCGCATAAAATAATTACAGAATATAACAGAACAAGACACAATTTAGAAATCTAACGATGTAATAAAGCATTTAATAAATTCCTTCACAAAGCCTGGGGTATTTTCAATTTTTTTTATTTTTGTTTCCGTGAACATCCACCAAAGATGACTTATGTGTCATTTATTGAGTTTTTGCCAAGCAGCTGTTATCCTGGTAATCCCGAGCGGAAGTTGGGTTTTCCTGGCAGGAAATTGTCAGCAGTGTTTTTGTTGCTGCTGGGGACTGTTGTGTTGTGAAAATGGCGACGCCTCGTCGCTCCTCCCAGCAGCAGCAGCAGCAGCAGCTGAGCGCCCTGCTGTCCTCACCTCCTCGCAGCGCATCTATACCCGTCAGCCCGCCGGACTCGCCGTCTGCGCCCACCGAAGATGCTTCCCCGCTTTTCCTTCGAGCTGAAATGGAAAACGTGGCTGATGGTGCGGTAGCGCCGACCTCTCCCAACACCACTTCCCCGGCTTTGGCCCTCACGCCCAGCAGCAGCAGCAGCAGCACTACTAGCTCCCCGACCACCACCGAGGGAAGCGAGACTAGCCCTGGCTCTACGCCGGACTCTGGCGGTGCTAACCCCCGCAGCAGCAGCGGCAGCACTATTAGCGGCGATGCAAACGGCGCTTTTAGAGAGCTATTTGAAGCCTGTCGAAACGGGGATGTTTCCAGAGTCAAGAAACTCGTAGATGCGGTGAATGTGAACGCCAAAGACATGTCTGGACGCAAATCTACACCCCTGCATTTCGCTGCAGGTAACTATATGAAAACATCGCGAAAAAACGATTTTGTTTGGCTATGAAAAGATTATTTTTGTCGAGCCAGAGAGCTACAAGAACAGGAAAAGTGTGAGGACCGAGTGCATTTAATCGCTGTGTGCACGTGCAACAAGTTTTCTTGCGCAACGGAGTGAAAAATAACAGAAATAAAGAAAGTACAGATTTTTTGTCTTCACGTCACTTTCTGATTTGTCGAAATTTGGCCAATATTTAACTTTCGACTGATATCGTTTCGATCTCCAATGCCGATATTTAGAGATCAGGATCGTCAATTCTGTTGTCCGTCATTTTGACTGATGGAATTTAAAAAAAAACGTCATAATCTATTTTACCCGTAAGTTTTTTTTTAAAACATAATGGCATCCAATTACATTTAATTTTCACTTAGTTTAATATTCAAGCTGAACAGAGAATCCACATTGTCCCATCATACATTATGCAGATGAATGCATGTCAATTTCCCTACAGTGACAAAAACCGCCTCAATAATTACATAAACAATAAAATTAAGTGTAAAACTGTGAAATAGCCCTTTATTTTAGCACCAAATAGCAATATTTAGTCAGATACTAAAGTAGGGCCGATACCCCAAGTATTTCTCCCCAATAAATAATGGTTGTTTTTTTCCAAATGACTATTAAAGTTTTGATTTTAGGTTTTCATTGTATACTTTTTCTTCAGTCCAGACATTATAACCAAAATAGCCACAAATACTCAAAATAACACAATTTTAGTAACTCTAATAATGAATTTATTAGAGTATTTTAGCACAGTCTGGATTAACTGTTGGTTTTCTGTTGTAATTAAACATTCTTTTCTATTTTTACTCAAGGTTATCATGCTGTGAGAATATTATGCAGTTAGCTACATATGTGTACTGGTGGGGTGAAATGAACTTCCTGAAGCATCTGCTGCTTTTTGGCTCCATAGATTTGGTGGTGGAAACGATTTAGGGGATTCACATCCCATCGTCTTTCCTCACACACCCTCCAAAAAAAGATTGATTTCCCCGTCTAGATGAAACTGTCAGAGCTTCCAGCCTGAACGCATCAACCAGCATTTATGTTAACCTGTTTCTCCAGTGAATCATTATGTGATTCTGTACTTGACTTCTTAGTAGTTCAGCCTCAACAGTGTCATAAAAGTGACATAACACATCTCTAAGTATTACCTTTGAGTCAACACCCAGATCAAACTGTGCATATTTAATATGGTCATCAGCATGGATGACACAACTGGCTGACTTGAATGTATGCAAATAAATCATAGTCACAGCAAAAAGTGTGAGACTATTTAACATTTGCAAAGGAATTCCCTCAATAATAGCATGCTGCTGGCCATTTTTTAATTTCTAATCAGCACCCTGTCCACTTTCATTTTTTGTCTTAGGTTTTGGACGGAAAGATGTGGTGGATCACCTGCTCCAGACAGGCGCAAACGTGCACGCCCGAGACGACGGGGGCCTCATCCCGCTCCACAATGCTTGCTCTTTTGGTCATTCTGAGGTGCGAACCTTTAACTATTTTACCAATGTCTTTTTGCCTTTCTGCCTTTTAACCGCAATGATCAGACTCATGTCTGTAGGTTTTTGATGTTTTAAAGACATGGCCGACAGGGTTGAGAAATATATATTACGTAATATACATGCGTTATCGGTAATATTGGTTATCGACCACAGCAGAAGTATTAATATCGGCCCAAATTTTCATATTGGTTCCCTATGTGGTTCTATTAAAAAAAGTAGCATTTGGATACATTTGATATTTTTGAGTGGGAAAAGCTAAGTTGTAGTTTTGTAATGACTCTACAATTGCATTCTCATTAAAACAACAAGAATCAATCTGTGTTTCCGAATGCATTCTACTTTTGTAATTAGCTTAAATATATCACAGTTAAAGCATGTTTTTTGTGATATTAGCATTACATACAGTCATGCTGTGAAAACAATATATTTTCTATACTTTGTGCAGCCCTGCTTGGAGCCTTGCTAATACATCAGGATACCTAATTCTGTAAATTTGTAAAACCAAATGTGGTTCTTCAATAGAGTATTGATGTAATTCTAAATCCTGTTTTAGGTGGTGTCCTTGCTTCTGTGTCAAGGCGCTGACCCCAACGCTCGAGACAACTGGAACTACACGCCGCTACACGAAGCAGCTATCAAGGGAAAGATTGATGTCTGCATAGGTAAGCCCACAGAAACAGATGCCAACGCCTGTACATTACAAATGGTTGTGTGAATGGTAGCCGTTTACTGTCTCACTGTCCGGTGAATGTAAATGTCTAAGCTTATTGTCTTTTTGCCCTCTAAGACAAAAGTAGACCATTGTGTGAAGGCAACAAAACGAGAAAAAAAACCTGTGCTGCTTTGTTAATTTCAGCACAATAAAATCTGTTGGCTCCTCTGTGATGTGAATACATCCCTTCATTTCTTTAGTTAATGCCGTGAATAATTTCTTGATGTTAAAATCTGTATTGGCATTATCATAAAGTGTATGTTTGTGGTTGTGTCTGTTAAGGAGTGTGTGTGCGTATCAGGACACAACCTTGAGTTTTGTGGCGTCACAGATTCGTTTTAGAAACTGTAATGAACCACCCACAGGCTGGATGCGTTCATTTCCCATCTACAATAAAGCATCAAATATCCTATAAATTGCAATTACCGCATCAGTGTTTATACTCATCCTGGGGAGAAGAGGCCATTGATTTTTGTGTCTCACTGGAATTTCACATTAGTATTTCAGTGGCTGCCTCAAAAGCATTGCAGAGGTGTTTGGTTCCTTCACTCCATGCCAGCCCTAGCCTTTGTTTGGACATATCTGACATCACGTCTAGATGCCTGTCAGTTAGCCATAAACTGAAGCTGGCAGGCGAGAGCAGGCTGACTGACAATAGACAATCTTCTGAACAAAAATAAGCTGCGAAATTATACTGGAAGGAAACAAATTTGACAATATTGATTGATCCATTCTTTTCATATCTCCATCCTCGCAGTTTTGGGTTAGCAGAATGAGTCTTGGGTAAAATAAACAGATAAGCAACAAACATGTCTGTCAGTGTTTTTGTTTTGAACTGCTTTTGTTGTAAAAATCGCCAAAAACCAACTGAACATCCATTAGAATCCATCTCAATCCAGGCTGTCTGTGCATTCTTAAAAAAGTCTTAAAATTTTTTTTTTTTTCAAAAAAGGAAATTGGCCTTAAATTCATTAACAGGTCTTAAATGTTGTCATGACAACACTATATAATGTTGGAAATTTAGTTTTTTTAAAATCTTGCTGGTTGTTTCTGTCAAGCAAAGTTTGAGTCGTGCGTAAACATATTCATTGGCTTCTGTGCTAGCTAGCTTTTTTTGCATCTATCATGGGTAAGTGAAAATATGTCACCAGTTGGCTGAACGACATTCTTTTTCGCCACTGGCTCACTTCTGTTGCAATCAGTAGAAAAAAGAACAAACTTCTAAGATTAGCACTATTGGGTTTAAGGCTGCAAAGAGCCATAAACCAAAGAGCCCTTTGCTCTTTGCAAACCCTCTGCAAAGAGCAGAGGGTTTGCAAAGAGAAAAGCACAAAGCCCCTGCAGGAGGCATAAACAAAAAATTTACAGTTTTTACTATTATTGATTTTAATACAGAAGAACCAACCATCCCTTATATTTGTAATGTTTTGGTTTTACATTTCATTCACAGTGGCCTCAAAAGAAAAAAAAGAAAGAAAAGAGGGGGGTCTTAAAAACTGAGTCTTACAAACATAATCTTGTACAGGAGAGTGCAAAGCCAAGATTTAAGATTTAAATAAATGATACATGACATTAAGTTGTGGGCTGTAAGTTGAAAAAATGTGGAAATGCCACTGCATACCCATGTACATTATGTGAACAATCGAATTTCATCATTTTGGAGAATATCAAGTGCTGAAACCTCCATACAGTTCAGTCTGACAGAAGGTTAGAACCTGCTAAAAGCAAACATTTTCAGGTCACATTATAAAATAAAATAAAATTCTGCCACCTTCAGGACTTCAAGGTTCAGCGTTCATCGTTTTCACCCCTCTGGCAAAAAAAAATCTACAATGCACTTTCTACTTGTCATTCCTCTGCTGGATCTGAACGTCCTTGACTGCAGTAACAGGGGGGTCTGTCACTGCAATAAGGGAGCAATGGTATGCTGTATTGAATACAAATACTCGTGATGATAATAAATGTGTTTATCTTCAAACAGTCATGTTTTAAAACTGGTTTTCTCACCCCATGTTTGTGTACTTTTGTTGAGTTTAGATATTTCAGTCTTAACGCCAAACAAAACAAAGCATGTACAATCTCATTTTAAAGCAGATTAAGTTTAGAATCCGCTATGAACAACACTACGCAATGCGCATGCTGGCCTTCGTCAAGTTGTTAACTTTTAAAAGAAGAAAAGTTGTTCCTAGACATTCAATAATTGGAAATCTTCCAGCTGATATAAAATTTCAGTTTTGGCATTTCTCTGACTTGTCCTTCTTTAGAAGGTTTCAATTAAAGTCACTGAGAAATATTATTTCAAATAATTTCTTGGTTTATTTAAAACCCTTGTTCAAGAAATTTGAGCCAAAAAACACAATGACTCATAAGTTGCAGAGCTTTGTCTCTTAGTTGCTGAAGTTATAATGTCATCTGAAGTTCTTAGAAAACTTTAAAAACTTTCATTTTCTTCTGGTTCTTTTGTTGATTAGGACTCATACTGATAAATGAAATCCTTCTCCATTTTCAGCTTCTTTGGGTTAAAACTAACCAGTTCATAATTTCATTACCCTTGACAAAAGACATTTTTTTTGTCCTAATCCTATCATCCAAGGTTCTTCAAAGTATAGTTCTGGGCAGTCAGTATCACACTGACTCTGAAAAAGCCTCTGACTGAAGACTGTTGTTGTATATCAGTATTTTTAGGTTTGATTACTGCATAAATTAATCTTAATAAAACACATGGGCGCTGTTATTTTTACAGCTACCCATTTTGAACAGCTCTCTTTATATTTACAAAATTGATTATAGCATAAGGCAGCTCTAGTTATAACTAGATGTGTGTTTTTAAAGGGTGGACCCTTAACACAAAGATTAAACTTTAGCTAGCATTACTAATAATGAGAAACACACACATGGCAGCCATTTATCTTTTAAGATTTATTTGCTAATGTTAAAAGTTTTGTGGTTTACTGACCAGTTTTACCTGCATTTAATAACACATATGTGACTTTATAGACCATTCAACAGTTGCTTTTTGTATTTATGTTGTCTACAAGAATTATTTGACTTGTAGTTGATTGTCTAAATAATCCTTTTGTTTTTACATTCAAGTGGAAGTAAAGCCATTAAATTATGTCCATCATCAGTCTTTTATAATCTGGTTTGAAGCCAAATGGAGAAGGGACATCCTGCTTTATTGGAGGCGTTAATTTATCGGATTTGAAGAATAGGTCAATCAAGTCCCTTGGCGTCACTAATTTCAAACCAAGCAACTAATGTAAAACCTGGCACTGATGTAACAATAAACTCCATTAAAATTTTTTGTTTCTGATTATTATAATTGCCTTAGCTACTGGCTTAGCTAGTGATGGTGCCTGTAAATATGTTTGCCACTAGTTTTCAGAAGCCTAGAGTGAAAACTTTTTTCTTTATTTAGCACATAAAAGATTTGAGGTTCTCTCTTACTAGGCGATGAAGCACCCACACTCGAAAAAATCAGATGTCATTTTCATATTTCTGCATTTAAAAGTTGGAAATAATTGGTTATTTTGCAGTAGAGATAAATAGTTTTACATTTTGAAACAGCGTTAGAAGTTTTTGCTGTTTAAACACCTGAAGGCTTTTATTTGAACTCTGATCGACAGTCGTGCCACGGCACAGCATTTTCTCACTTCTAAAAGTGTGATTGTACTTGAGAAGAACTGCTTTTATTAATGTCTTCCTCTTATCATTTTACACATTTAAAAGCTGCAGGCCTAGGAAGCCCATCTGAATGTGTGTGACTTCTTTTTGTATCGGTTACATGCTTTAGCACAGACGTTGTCCGTCATAAGGCTGCAAATCTGACATTGTCCTGAAAACTAATCCCGCACAAAAATAAAAAAGGATTTGGGTTGTTTGGCGAGGGCTTTAGCAGCTATTATGGGAAAAGCATAATCTTTGGAGATTCAACAGAAAGTGAGTTAGATGTTGACGGTTGTTGATGGAATTGGAGTTGTTAGCTTGCGTGAGGTTGTTTTGTTTGAAATCAGACTGCCATTTTTATAGGCATGGATTTATCCTGTGGATGAGAGTTGTAGACCTACAGTGTCATGGCACTTTTTTCTGATCTTGTCATGTTACAACCACAAATATTATTGGACTTTATGGGGATGTTATTTGATGGGCCAACACAAAATATTACAATCTATAAAATTTATACGCAGACTCTCAATTCACACACAGTCAACTTAATCTCTTTTGTAGTACCGTATGTCGTTACCAACTTTGCATAACTAGTAAAGGCAAAGACTATACAATATATTGCAAATGTATTTTCATCCCAATATCAGTGTGTGCAATATTCACATCGCAAAGAGTGCAATAACTTTTGGCTAATCAGTGACGTGCGGTCAGGGGAGGCAGGTGAGGTAGAGCATCACCTGTCATCATGGAAGAATAATATAATGATAAGATAAATTATATTGCTATTTTCACCCTGTGTTTTGTACTATAAAGTATTTATTTTTCACTTAGCTTAACCAATTTTGATGATTTTTTTTTTCAAAATCGCTGAATTTTCGCAATTTCCCATTCACATGCTCCGAAGCGAAGCTGGTGAGACAGCAGCGAGCTGAGCCTCACCTGGGATTGTGCAACCTCTGGGTAACTACACTGGCTGCCATTCTATGGGAGCATGCTCCTCCTGTCTGTACGTCGCCAATAAAATGGTTAAAAAACATTTAATAAATGAACTGATTTTCCATCATTTAGCTTATCTATATAATGTGCAGTGTTTGTTGTCACCAACTGTGTGTGTTACGTGATTTCGTGTGCTGAGGAGCGATCAGAAACGGCAGAGAACAGACTCGAGGTGAGGCAGGCAGTTCTCTTGCCTCATGGCAGGGGGCGCTCATGATCCCAGACATTGTGACTCCGCGTCTGCAGAGTAAGAGACAGCGACAGGGAAGCTACACGCAACGAGGCTACGTGTAGCTTGGCTAATACAGAGAGAAAAAGGTGGTTTGAGTTGTACTTCAACGTGTTTCCCCTTTGCTGTGCAGCATAGCACTAAATTAATAATATCTATATTTCCAAGTTTCATTGAGTTAACGGAATTATTCTAGCGCGGCTATGGATGGCATGTGAAAGTAAAGTTTTTGCCCTTCAATGTTGTCCGCATGCGCGAAATTTCCGTATGTAAACAATAACATGCAGGGGGTCTTATGATTTTGATTAAGTCATTGCCTCACCAACCATGAACCTCACCGCACGTCACTGTGGCTAATATATTCAAAGTGTGATGATCCTGTGTTTTACATGCTGATGTAATCTTTTGCCAGTTGGAGAGAGTCTCACTGCAGCAGATGCTCATAAATGACTTTGACCAAAATGCTAAAAGTGTAGGAAGCACAATGAGTAATAAGAGCCCTATACTTATTAATTCTCTAAGGTGGGATATGAATAAAAAAGGCAGACGTTTTTGTGAATGTCTTTAAATCTGTCAGGCTGTAAGGAATTAGAGCTTTAAAAAATTGGAATACTTTGATATGCTCCCTCGTATCTGAATCTGAGGAAAAGTTGAGCCACATTTTATGTTGTCAATTGTGTGTATTATTTTTTTTATCGCATTCAACATATTTCATTGTTACACATGTTACAACTTGTTTGTTGTTTGTTGTAACATGTGTCATGTATGCTCCTCCAAATTGCTTTTTTCCAGAGCTCTTCTACAAATGGTCTTGCATGTGTCACATTTATGCCAATTGGTTGATCTTAGCTTTGAAATTAGTGTTGTTGTCCTTATAGAAGGAGAACCTTCTCACCAGTTTCAAGCCTCTAATGACATTTAACAGAATCATCCAACATTGCTCTGTATTTAGCTTTCTCCATCTTCCAATCAGCTGAAGAAGAGCCGTCCCACTGCATGAAGCTGTCATTTCCTTCAGGGTCATGAGCAGTGTTAGTTTCATATCACTTAGCGTTTTGAATATAGAGCAAATGTTGAAAAGCTGTTGCCTTCCAGTTCAGTTGTGTGCTACTTTTGTTGCTCTGTCACTTCCTTCCCCATTAACACACAACACGGTTTGTGATTATGACTCTGAATCCTTTTTCTAGGCGTCTAGTTGTTATTAAGAAGCAGCTATGTTCTGCCTCAGTCCGAAAGCAGAAGTATATGCCCGATCGTCTCTGTTTTTTCTTTCCTCTCTGGTGGATTTTAGCAGTGCATTGTTAAGTGTCTCTGAGTCAAAGGGCATGTGCAGTGGGAGCCGCTCAACAATCACAATAGTGGCACGTCGGGAGGCAGAGAATTGACACCGTCGCCCTCAAAAGAGCTAATTTACAGCAAAACGGAGTCCAGGCAGAGTTTATTATTCAGCTCATACCTGTTTGCAAGGCACACAACTCTCTTCTCTTCCTTTTTCTATCCTCGCCTCCTTCAATCTAATCTGAATCTTTCTATTCGCTCTGCCGCTATTTCCCAGTCTTCTTGTTTTTGCTTTCCCTTCCCATCTTCTCATCCCCTCTCCTCCCTCCCTCCTTCCTTTTTTCTTCTCTCTCTCATCTTCCTCTCCGCTGCATCGCTCACTCAGTCGGAGAGTCGAGAGTCTCTCCGCTCGCACTTCCTCGCTGCCGATGCCTCGATTAGCTCCCCCCTGGTCTTGCTCCTCTCTACTTATCCGTTTTGCTCAGTCGGAAGCTGCCCCTTCCCGATATTGTGGAAGTGCGATGGCTGTCACGTTGCCGTTTAATTAGGTCCCACTGTTATTTTGCGGCGGAGTGCCTCAGCAAAGCAGTTCGGTGCTGTTTTGTTTTGACATGTCTGTTTACATCAGCGGCATGGCTCGCAGGGCAGGGGCACCCGGGGGCAGCGGAGGGAGCAGCACTAGCAACAGAGGAGGAGCTGCTGGGGGAAGAGGAGGAGATGAGAAGCGCGAAGCAGGGCTTGCCGTAACGCTGCCCGGAGGTCCAGGAGCCCTGGCCCATGGAGGGAGAGGGCCAGCAGAGGAGGAAGCTGGGGAAAGAAGTGGCGGCTCAGCCAGGCCAGTGTATGGAGCGGGAGGCGGAGCGTCAGGATGGGGACTGAGTGGAGGTGTTTGTCGGGGAGTTTGCGTGTCAGTTCAGGAGCTCAGCTACTGTCTGTGTCTGCCCTGTTGTTGCACAGTGCTACTGCAGCATGGAGCAGACCCCAACATCCGCAACACCGACGGCAAGTCCGCCCTGGACCTGGCCGAACCCTCCGCCAAGGCCGTGCTCACAGGTCAGTCATCTGCAACACACACATGCATGCACTCAAATGCACATACTTCCTATAAAGTTTGGAAGAGTCTTTAAGTATTACATTTAGTGAGACTTGATTTTTTTTTCCCATCATACAAAAAATATCCATTCATGAGTCATCATCATTAACTTTTATTTAACAAGGATAAAAACATCTTGAGATGAGAAATCTCTTTTACAAGAGTGTCCTGGTAAACATGTCCATCTATCCCTTTCAATCCATCCATCCATCCATGGGCCACTTCAGCCCATTCATCCAGCTGTCCAGTCACTTTGTGTTTTATTTGTAATCAAAAATGGTCTGTAAAAAAGCTAAGGGATTCTTAAAACTTTGGCCTAGAAAGTGAACCTTACGCAGGATAATGCACATATAGACAGATTCTGTTCTGGTTTTTCTTACGCTGCTCCTTTGTCCTACTTTCTTGTTTGTTGTTTTCCCTTTCTGCCCGTTTAGCATTCTGTCCGTTACTGGGGCTACAGGCAGTGTCACCTTTCCATTTTATCTATCATCCATAGACACAATCTTATTGTCATTCAGACTACACACCATACGGCGCACACCAGGAGGAAATATTGTTGCAGTGACTCTGAAAGACAGAATCCTAAGTTGATAATAATGAAAAATGTATACCAATTCTTATACATTAAAAAGAAAAGTTAAACATTGCACCTTGCATTTGTGTGAAATATTCAACTGTTACAACTGTTTAGAATCAGAGGAACATCTCCCACACTCTGCATACGGTACATATGCGCAATTTATTTCTCACACTTCCCATGCCTTTAAGGTTCCTGTTCCCATTTCAAGCTGCTTTTGGCTCAAACAGCATTCATCAGTCTGCAGCTCAACAGAGCCACTGTCTATGGAGGAACTTTCTGTTTCCTACCTTCCCGGTCCCTCTCCAGTCTTTGCCTCGCAGCTTCTTTTGTCATTCTGCAAACAGCATGAAAACACTTTGAGCCCAGAAGGAGTTGGCACCTCTCATTCATTACACCGTTGGTTTGTGGAGCAAGGATCATTATCATGACTACCCTCATCATCATAAGTGTGCAGCTTCAGCTAACATGATGTGACCTAAATGATTTGAGTAAACATTATACAAGTCCTGGTAAATAAGAATTTTCCTTAGAAATTAAATCCAACTTTTGCTGCAGGAAAATCCAAACACAAATAGCAGCCTGATTGGTCTGTGTGCACAGGAATCGAGTCATGCATCTCAGTTTAATTCATTTTTATAAATTGGTTCCACAGAGAGCACCATGAACGTTGAAGTCTTTGGGTTTTCAAAGAGTGCAGCATCTCTGCTTTGTGGCTGCTACAATATGAATCTGAATCTTAATACCCAATTAAATACATTAAACATACAAGAGTAGCAAATTAAAGTTCCCTCTCATTTGGCGTTTTATTTGAAAAACTTTCATTTGGATGGAGCAAACAAAAAGCCCTGTGAATACAGTTTTAATTCAATTAATTTGATTATTACTTAATGAAATAAAAGCTTTCTCTAGCTGGCTTTGCATAAGAATTCAAGTACAAGTTTTAGTGTGATATGGAAAATCAGCCATATCAGTCTTTTCAGTTACTCAGCAGGGAGCACAGAGATGTATTTTGTAGATTATGAGAAAGAAACGGAAACTCTCAGTGAGTGAGTGATTAGAATAATGCATATAAATTTACACATTTATTCACACTGCATTATAGCCCACATGCCATGCAATGATGCGTTTCTGCAGGAATACTCTTTGATCTACTTACTGGTAAGTATTCAAGCAGAGATACATCAAACCATCAGCCAAAGATTTAGATTAACCGATTTTAGTTTGATCAGCTCTGATTAGTGACTGGGAGGCAAAATACTGGCTGACTCAAAGTTAAGACCATCCAACATTTTTGGTCTTAAACACATCAACCAGCCACATATAATTTGCTTTGAGATTTCTAAAAAATGGATAAAGGACATACAACTTCTATCAAAAAACCTGAAGTATAGTTCTTAGAAAAAACTAGCTTCATAAGCTAGGTTTCATTTAGCAATACGGCCATTTTAGTTTGGTTTGTCTTGTTGCTGTTGTTTTCCTTTGTTTTGAGTTTGAATTTTTTGAGACACAATGTACTTCAAGTGCTAATTATTAGCACTTTCTTAATCTTGATATTGTTTGGAAAAATTGCACATAAAGAGATTAGTTAAAAATGTTATTGGGACTAAATTCTCTGTTGTGATTTTCACATAGGGTTAACTGTGATAATGTCACTGAGTCATTCATTGACTTTTTATTGAACATAAGCCACCCAAATAAGGTTATTTTTCAGCATCTCAATTGTATTTGAGTCAAGACTTTTACTGGTCCATTCCAAAACTTACACTTTAGTTTGTCATTTAGAGACGGTGTTGCTGCTGTGTTTTGGACTGTTGTCCTGCTGCATAAGCCAAGTGTGCCAGAGCTTATTTGCCAAAATTGATGGCTAGTCATTCAGCTTCAGGACATTCTGGTTGAGAGCAGAATTTATGGTTCTGTCATTACAAGTTGTCCAGGTCCTCAAACAGCAATTCTGCCTTAGAGCATTAAACTACCAATACTGAGCATTGTTGTGGTTCTTGTTTTTCTTTTTTTTTTCCAGAAATGTTTTAAAGTAGATCAAACGTTGTGTACACCTTTCATAAGGTTCCACTTTAATAAAAATTAAGTTGGTCATCCAGATGTTTTTGGCAAATATGTATTGCCAGCTGTCCCATGGATTCCGTTTTGGAACAGTCTCTCTTATAATGTTTATGCATGAAAACTGGATTTATCTAAGGCAAGTTAAAGTTATGCAGGGTTCTTTTATGACCTCGTCGATTAGTCGTCCATGAGCTTCTGGAGTAATTTTGGTTGTCCACTGTTCTGCGTTTTCTCCATTTGATGGTAATGAATCTCACTGCAGCTCATTCTAGTCCCGAAGTCTTAAAAATGGCTCTGCAATCCTTTCCACACAGATGAAAGGTCAATGATGTTGTTTGTCATGTGCTCTTGAATTCTTTTAGATCAAGGCATGATGTGTTGCTGCTTGACATCTTTTAGCCTTCATGTTATTGGACAGAATCTATTGAAGTGATTTGTGGTTTTCTTCATGGCTGCCAGGGGTCAGGTCTGGGTGTGGCTGGTGAAATTTACTTCAGCTTTCCAAAACAGTGTAGTTGATCACTTAATTAGTGAATTAAAAAAGTGGAGGTTATTACTTGTTTTAATATCGGTTAAGTATAATTTAATAAATTACTCATAATTTAAAAGGTACTTTTTGTATTTAATCAGTTTCTTTGTTTGATTTAAAAGTTGGCGGAGTAGTGAAAACTGAAATATGCAAGAGGCCAAATACTTTTACACAGCACTCTAACTAAATTATCTTCATTTTGTTAGCTACACAAGTAAAAATACATTAAAATCCTGAAGTTCTAACAGAACTCATCAGCTCTTCTTCACTATGGCTCTTGACATTGACTATTGATTTTCGCAGCATCAGATCTGTTTTTGCACGCACTTGCATCATCAGTCCCCATTGTTCTGCATCTGTGGTAAATGAGATGGACCTCTGGACACTTCAGAGATGAGCCAGACTGTGGCAGAACATGAGGGCCAATGATCCTGTGGAGAATGATTTATTTATGGAGGCAAGATCTGGTGTTAGTGTCAGGATTATTAAATGTTACCACATCTGTAGCTAACTACACAGCTGTTGTCAAAGTGGATTTAACACGAGGGGAACTAAGTTGGTACAGAAAGTGTTTCCACATATTACACTCTCAATGAAGTCAATATGAGTGTGCTTGTGGAATATGATGGCATTTGAAGTGGTAACAGTTTAAGATTTATTTTAATCTGTCAAATATTAAGGAAACTATAAGCAGAAACCTCTGCAAAACAATATTTTGCTTCAACAAACACAATCCTCAACTAAGAAAGATGTAGGATGATGATATAATTGGAGCTACAGTAAACAAGTCCATTCTTGTCCAAAGCAAGAACCTGGTGGTGAATTAATTATTGTGGATATCCGTGCTGATTTAGTTTATGTAGAAGCAACTATGGTAACTACAACTGGGACAGAAACTCATGGAGGCAATTAAAATGTATTAGTCACCTCTAGCATTTCTTACCCCCCAAACAATATTAACGTTGGAATCTATAGGGACAAAAAACAATCTATAATTCTGCCTAAATTAGAAATAGCAATGAAAATGGTGGCTACACCTTCATTTGGATCAATAAGCAATCAAATGCAGAGTGACTCAACTTCCAAGTGGATTAAAAATACAGCAATAATGATCGAGGAATCAGCATAACCAAAGTTGACCAACCTGGTCTTTAATATTCTTTAAAAAAAAGAAAAGAAAACTAAAGCAAAATCACTGGAGGAGTAAACAGAAAGCAGCACAGATTTACTGTCTAGATAAACAAAACAAAAAGTATCAGCATAATATCTTAAACATTTTGTTTTTTAATGTCTGACAGCTAACACTTAACCATTGTAAACTGAACACTTTAGGCTTAGATTTAAGAGGTTCAATCCTTCCAATTTCTTCACTCTGTTTATCCATGCATTGTCTCTTGGGGGCTAATGTCTACCTCCAAGCAGTGAGTGGGGGAAGATGGGGTAAAACTAGGTTGTCTGTTAATGTAGGTTCAATGCAGAGATATGTGAGACAAGCAAGTGTTCACACACAGATTCAGAGGGCAGGGACATTTAGGAATCTATAGACCAATGTAAACGGCATTTTAAAAGGGCTAAACTGTCACTAAAGAAGATAGTACAGTGTTTGTAGTATGTCATTTAACAGAGAGCACACAAGACAACAACATAAAATAAATTGGAGAAAAACAAAAATGGGACTGATCTGAACAACTGGGGTGAGTCCAGTTCTGTGTGATGTCAGTCTTTGGTTGTTCCAATGTACATGGTACAAATCACCAGGAAACACATCAACAAACAGGCCAGAGAGAGACGTGAAATCAACTATCATTTAGCCATCCATTTGTGGGAGTGGATGTAAATTTTTGAGCTTGTATCTGTAATTGTAACCCTATTTTGGATCAGAGAAAATCTTTTGCACGTCATCAGAACTTACCAAAGCACCATTAATAAATAAACTGAAAATGTTTTTGCAACATTCAGAGAGCTATTTTGAGTGTAGCCTTTTGTATGTAAGGTTGCTCATTACAATGCTTAATGAATTAAAATAGGTGTGCGATTCTGGAAAAATGTCCATTTATCCCAGCGGGCCTGAAATATTCTCTGATCCTGTAGCTGATATGTTTCTTATGAAAAATAATTAAAACATTTACTCTTGGCTGCTTGAAACATCTGAATCAGCTTTCTCTTGTTGCAGATGATGATTGAAAAATAACTATTTTACTGTGTGTTAAGACAGCCATTTGTTGCTGCTGTTCTTTGATTTCAGTCAGGTAATGTCTTGAAAGTGCAACCTGTCTCTTTATTTGTATTGACGGGCACTAATTACATAAACTATCATCCTGCCACACTTTTTGCCATTCTGGTAGAATCCTACAGTTGTAATTACTGCAGTAAGTGGTGCGTTTAAGCGTTTAATGCGATGCACGGAGAGGTTGTTTTATTAATGGATAAAGGGTCACGGTTCCATACAAGCTGTTACATTTTTACCAAGGACATTTCGTTTCCAGAAAAAAAATCAGATCAAATAGCATGTGTTTATTTCAAGGATAATACTGCCTTGGTAAAGGTAAGGGCTCCGTTTTCTTTTACTCCACTTAGAAGCTTTACTCTGTTCTCTATGCTGTGTTGCAGCACGGCTTTCTGGTTCAGTCTGCAGCAATGAAAGCTCATATTGAGTCATAAATTAGCTATATTGCTCTGCCAAATCCAACAGGCTGCTCTCAGACATGATAAACTCAGATAGAAATGTGAAATAAAATGTGTAAGAAAATGGCTTCTCTAAAAGTGGCTCTACTATATCACAACAATATCATAAAAAAAAGGTTTTAATTTAATGCATATGCAATTTTGTTCAGCTCTGCTTTCACAACAGTTGCTTATTTGTGGTGTTAAAATAGAAACCTACCTATGTTTATACTTATCAAGTGATTAAACAGAACATGCACAAGTTTGCTGGCAAATTATTAAGCACCTCTGGAGCTAATTATGGATGTTTATCATTTACTGGAGGGAATCTGCTTTGTTCAGCCTGACTTAAGGTGAGACAGGTTAAAGAAGCCTGAGCAAATTAGCATTCTGTGATCAAGCAACACAATTTTAAGCACAACCTCAAGGAGCTCCTGTCTGTGAAAAAGGTGAATGAGAATGTGACTCTAGAGGTGCTCATTTAATCAATTATGCACAGCAGATGATGGACTGCACAGTTAATATTGTAACAAATACTTTTCAAAGTTTAGGAACAGTGGAGTTATAGGAACACAAACCTATGAAGTAAACAAGGGCTGGTTGGCTCTGAGTGCCAGTTAGGAAGACACGGTTAAGGCTACATAATATTACTGTAGAACATGTGCCAAACCTGGCTAGGGGTGCACAGATTGCATTTTTGTGACTGATCACAATCTTTAAATAACCTGACTTGTGGAGGTGGTTATGATCAGTTTTACTTGCAAGTATTGGCTGATTATTTAGATAGGCCCAAAAAATCCAACCCAACCCAAACCCGTAGACAATGTGTCGGAGACCCAATCCAACTCCACTAATTAACTTTAATTGTATGTCCGAACCTAAATAAACCCAACGTATTATAATTATGTTTTTACTGCTTTCATTTTTAGGACATAATTTGAGTAATCAGTGTAACTTCTCTCATTTTTAGCTTTTGTTTAACGTCTTCCGGCACCATTTTGTGGCAACGCAGAGTGATTGATGGGAGCGCAGCACGGTGGAGCTGTGTGCGCTTTGTGCCAGTGTGCTGCACTTGTTACAATCTAATGAACTTCTGCCCCTTTATTTCCTCAACTGCCAACTCCTATATTTTGACAATAGTAAGTAGATTAACATAACTTTGTATTGTATATTCTTGTTTGATTTTCTCTGTGCTGGATGTATTGCAGGCTTATTAAAAGCATCACAGAACTCAAGCCCCACTTGACCCGACCATCAAGCAAATAATTTTGGTCCGGTCCTGCCCGAATTATGGGTCATGTTCTGGCTTTACCCATAAATCTAAACTCTTAACACCTGATCACCGATCATCCAACATTTAATAAATGAATGCAGATTTATCGATGTACCCATGAACTTTACATTTAATTTTAATGCGGCATTGTTGTTTTTTTGCTTTTTGCTTTATTTAACATTTCATGATATCTAAAATCTTACTTTTAGACAGAAATCCTATTCAAGATATTATTTAAATTTCTCAATATTGGTAAAATTTGTATTAACCAGGTAGCTTTATGTTCAGATATTTTTAGACAAACAGGCTGTTTTATGATGTGGAAATGTTTACACATATGTTTCTATAGCATGGTTGTGTTGACATTTCCACTTAGATTTTTTTAAAGTGTTTATGTATCAACACTGACTTTTTATTTGCCATCTCTAGTATGATAGGGAACATGGAGCTGTTACACAATCAGTATATTTTTAAACCGTGCATTTCTTAACCCCCCACATCTCTACTAAACTGCTTTCAGCTAATTACGTAAACTGTGTTTTGACTGAGTCATGTTTGTTTGAATCATAGCTTTGATTCACCTGATTCCTATCATGAAAAAAAAAATCTGTTTTGATCTCAGCTGCCTTAGAGCTTAAAAGCAGACACATCCATTACTTTTCTACCTCTATTCACTAGTGTGTAACTGAATTGCTTTCATGCAAGGTCAAAGCAGTGATTTGAAGTTCTTTTTACAACTCTGAGGCCAAGGTCACTTTTTTACTCTCCAGTTTTTGCAGGTAAATGGGAAATTATTAGTGATAAAATCATAACATACATTTTTTTGTCATTTTAATCATAAATGGTCAGTAATTAGTTCTACATGTTCATCAAAGTTTATATAACAGGTTTGGTAAGATGCTATGATAATTTGTAATTAGCTGATAAAATCTAGAATAATGTTCCTTAAAGAGGCTTGGGCTGTCATCAGTTTTGGTATCAAGTATTTATGAGGTAATGGAAAGCACACTACTCACTGAAACTAAGTTCAGTGATACTGAATGGTCGTAATGGCTACATATGAAGCTGTTCTATTTATTTCCAAAGGCAAACTTTGACATAAGTTCTTTATACTGTAAGAGATTCATCTTTTTCATATTAACCTACTTTACAAAAATATAAAAAGGAAAATTGGTTTACATACTTCTCCTTAGGGTATACAGAGAAGTAGACACGATACGAGTCTACTTCTCATACAGCTATGTCAATGGTTTGTTCCAACATGTTTCTTTGTCTTATCACTTTTCTGTTAATGTGAAAGTGACTCGACTCAGTTGTTTGGTTAATTAAAAATAATTTCTAAGTACTGACTGGTGCTAATATTCAGTAATGCCTGGAGCTTGGGTTCATTCCAAGTGCAACAACTAGCTAAGGCACTTGTACACTAACAGCCTGAAAAATCACTTTAGCAAACTGTGGATAAGTAATTGGGGAAAAAAAACAAAGTAATGATGTGAGAAGTCTCAGGGGAGCCGATGTTGGATCACCGCAGGAACTTTCCTTTACATCAGTCTGCTCTGTCGCTGCTGATTGATCTTTTTCTGCCCAGAAAGCAGTGATTAGGACACTTTCATCAAGTTGCGTCTGCCCTTGAACACTCCCCCTTGGATCCAATGATCTCTCAGCCACACTTTTTTTTCCTCCTCATCAGCTAATGTGTTGTTTAATGAGCTTGCAACTACAGCACCCGTCCCCCTTCGCTCTTCATCTTTTCATCAGCCACAGTCTCTGGTCTCACTCTCTTTGACACTTTGTCCATACTTTTTTATTTTCTCCCCCGCTGGTGTTTCTGATTACTTTCACTTATTCCATTTCAGCACTTGAAATATTACACTTGGACCCATCCTCTGCCAGTCTGACAGGAGCACATGACTCGAAACCCTTTCAGTTGAACCGTTGGGTAATCTTCAGCCAACCACCCACACGCTAAAGTGAAGATTACACTGCCAAACATCACCGCCAAAATTTTATAAACCCAGTATGAGGATAGGTGTTTTATCAAGCATATTCAGCCAAATTAAGTGATTTTTACTGGGAGGAAAAAAAAACCCTGCTGAGTTCATTACATCCATCTGTCACTGGTTGGGTTAATAATGTTTCTAAGTTCTTGGTGTTTTACTGCTCAATTGTAGAAAGTTGATTCTATTAAATTTCTAAAGACCAGTAAATAACCTATATTCAACAATATATTATATATACATATATATTACTATCCGTTAGACACCGTGAAAGAAACAAGTGAAGCAGTGACTTCACCACTACAATGATCAGATGAAAAAGTAAAAGGTGCTTGTGTTCAACTCGAACACAAACGATGTGAATAACATTTAATGCACAAAGACAAATCTAGAGGCCGACTGAATCTCTGTGGCTTCAAAATCTTCACACTGTTCCATTTTTAACTAGCCATAACAGACAAAAAGCATGAAAAACAAATGCAATGTGAGGATGTTTATATTCACACCTTTTTGTTTCTTCTCTACTTGCATTGCTATAATTACCAATAAACTCTCTCAACTTAAAATAATGCAAATAAATACGGGTGGGTCATTATTTATTGTCAGTGAATAACTTATGTCTTGTGGGGTGTTTTTTATTTTTATGAGAAATATATTTACAAAAGGCTGGTCTACATATCTGAATGGTGAAGCTTAAACAGAAGGAAGGGTAGCATCTACATTTAGTATGTTTAGATTTCTGAAAAAACCTTATCTAGTTTTTAATGACTTTTAGTATCAGTCTTATTTTCTACTCTTGTTTTTGTAGTTGGCATCATGTAACATTAGGAAATTTGTGTCCCATTTACTTTTCTGTAGGAGAAGAAACCCAACAATCCTAATTGAGGGTTCCTACAAAGTCTTAACCACTCCTGAAATGTTCCACTTAAAGTAAAATATTGAAGTTTGAAAGGTTTTAATGTAGGAGACAAAAATAACTATTAATATTCATTTGTGTGAACTGTGAGTGTTCAGATTTTAGGAGTGAACGAAATGCTGGAATGAATATTCACTCAGAAGAGAAATTAGACCAGAAAGAGCGACAGTCCATTAGCTCCTCTTAATTACCTCTATTGCTATTCAAAGATCAGCTGCTTCTTCGCCTTGAAAATCAATTCTTTTCTCTGGGCCAAGTCACCACACACACTCCGACACGCACACGGAAGAATTTCTCCTTGATCCACAATTTTTCATACTTATACCAGACCCACAACTCAAGTTCAACTTTTTGCTCCAGTTGCCATGAAATGTAAATATACTTAAAGTGACGGTAACACAAAAAATGAATAAAAGGTACATTTAAAAAACTTTTAATTTAGAGATCCACCAATCAAACTTTTATGGTAGATTACCAATTGCCAATTTTTAACCTGGGCTATTAGGGCGTGAGCACTGATTTGGAGAAACAAAATCAAACATTTGAGTTTCTGAGCATTTGGTCATCAAGCAGAGCTGATCCAGCTGAACTTCATATGGTTGCATCGGTGCAACTAAGATGTCATATTTTTCAATTGGCAGATCTGCAGCCGTTTTGTACTGCTTAAATTCCCTTCTTATAATTGTCTGACCAATTTAAGTTTCTCTATAGCTGATATTTATACCTTATATATTTACAAACCAGATTGACTCTTGTATCCATCTTCTATCATTCTGTTGTTTTATTGACTTAGGTTTTTTGTTGATTGTGAATTGGGTAGCTAACTGATTAAGCAATGTGTAACTAGTTTGTATTTTTATGAGTGCTGTGGAAACAACTGAAGTGTTCAGTGAGTGAAAACACTGTAATCTGGATGACAACAAAGAGAGACGTCGTATTTTGAGCTACAGCTGCTCATTCAAGCTGAAAGAATCACAGCGACTGTCACATCAGAGCTGGCATATCTCAAGATGTCCGTTCTAAATTGGTATTGACAAAGCAGGACTTCGACTTTTTGCTCTCCGAATTGATCTAAGGGAATAGACTTCAGATGAGGATGACTTTCTCTCTCTTTGATGCAAAGCTTTAGACAGGCGCAGGGGGTTGTAGGGTTGCTCAGTATCTGTCAGAAACTGCAAGACAACATCAATGTGACATTTTATATAACTGGTTTCTACAGACCTGTGAAGGTCCAGGATTCACTTGGGAATAATATGTCAAAAAGTGTGACCGTGTTTTCTTCAAGGTTGTACATACTGAAGCAGCCTGGAACAAGTAAACAGATCAGAATTGTTTTCATTTTTGTTATTCCACCTGCTTACTTAATTCCGCTACAACCTTGACACTTTAATAATGCTATTCTCACATACCACAAAATGGTACCTAAACAAATTTGTTCAAGTGTGTGAAAAGGTAACAATGCATGCATTTGTTTTTGTTTCTTAAGTCACCAGGTAGTGACACACTCCTGACCCAACCACAAAGTGACCATAATGTGCTAATTTGTCAGAAAAAACTGCTTTGTTAGAAAAAAAATGTGTGTGTATATATATATATATATATATATATATATATATATATATATATATATATATATATATACAGTACAGACCAAAAGTTTGGACACACCTTTCTAATTCAATGGGTTTTCTTTATTTTCATGACTATTTATAAGGCAAGAAATCCCACTTATTAACCTGACAGGGCACACCTATGAAGTGAAAACCATTTCAGGTGACGACCTCTTGAAGCTCATCAAGAAAATGCAGAGTGTGTCCAAAGCAGTAATCAAAGCAAAAGGTTGCTACTTTGAAGAAACTAGAATATAAGGGGTATTTTCAGTTGTTTTACACTTGTGTTATTCATAGTTTTGATGCCTTCAGTGTGAATCTACAATGTCAATAGTCATGAAAATAAAGGAAACTCATTGAATTAAAAGGTGTGTCCAAACTTTTGGTCTGTACTGTATATATATATTTTTTTACCAATTTTTACAAACTCAAAACTATTGTCACTAGCAAAGCTCAGGATCAGCTACAACCACTTAGTTGTTTTGTTTTACCACTAATGTGCCACTGCCAATTGTTGTGGTATATGAATTTGCACCATTAGAGTAAAAGGAAAAGTAAACATAATTGTTAACATTCAGTAAATAGCACATGTACCGAACAAATGCAGCGTTTTTATATATGAACTCTCGCAGAATATTTATATGCAGAACTAAGTGCAAAATGCAGCGTTCTGTTTCTTAACTTTAAAATGTGACACCAAACCAGAGATGACCCCCAGCTGTCACTGAACTCTGCTACATAAGTTTCTCATGCGACCATTAAGATTAAATCTTCAAAACTTCTTTTGAAACTTCATCTGAATGAAGAAAATACAAAAATAAACAACTTTACTTGAGCTTTTTTGTTTCTCAAGAATTTACCATCAGATGGTCATGGTTATTTTTTTCAGCTTCTGGAGAAAGTTCCAGATGGCAGAAACACAGAAAGGTTGTCTTGATGGAGCTGCTAGCTGGCATGAAATGGTCAAGAAAAATGTGTTCTCTGACTATTTAATGGCTCTCAGACATTTTTATATTGTATCCCTGTCATCTTGTCACAGCTGGAACATCTACTAATCTAATTTTTTCCCCTCCTGCCAGACAGATTTTTTCTTGTCCCTTGGAATCAATTAGAGTTTGTGTCCACCGTGTGCTGCCTCTTACACTAACAGAGCTCAATAGAAGCTCCTGGTGCTGTGCGACTGGAGCGAAAAGGGAAAACAAATATAACTTATTCGAAGCTGCGTTCCTGTCTCTCCATGAAGGTTTAGTGCTCCTGCGGCACCAAGATTGCGAGGATCCGACATGAGCAAACACTTCTCTGTTGTAAATAACGTGAAAAAGAAATTGACGCTGTGAGGAAAGGTCCATAGTGGGCAGACAGATTTAACACAGAGGAAAATTGGGCTGCGCTCTTTAACGAACGCAGGCGGAAAATGATCAGATACTGTAGTTAGAGGTGCCATGGGCGTCTGGGAGATGGAGAGAACGCCAATAAAAAGAAAGAACCTTCATTGATGTCAAAAGAGGGAACAAAACAATGTCAGGGAAGATGAAGAAACCTTCTGGTCTGGCTGACAGATAAAGAGATGAATTGATGCGACTTCCAGTGAATGTGAAGAAACTGGAAGAAAAGGGATGGTTGACGGGAGCATATGGAAATCATGCACACAAAGAGCCGCTGTGAAAGCTCCCTCCTGCTAATGCACAGATTAGTCTCACACCTTTAAGTGCGTATGACAGAGAGAAAGTGAATTTGTGTTGCTTTCAGCTCCTTATCTGAGACAAACCCATTGATTACCATGAGGACTGCTGTTCGATTGGTCCCCTGTGATGAATGAACCCCAGTCTTAGTTCCCCTGAGATGCTCTGTCTCTTTCATAAACCCAGACAGATTTTTCTTTCACTATCTTAAAAGGAACAAAAAAAAGGGGGATACCCTAGTGAAAAGAGGCAAAGCAAAAATAATATGTATTTTTATATTATGTGTGCGATGCTTTTTCAGAGTTCACTCACCCCATTTGGGCTCTCTTCCTGCAGCTGAAATTGGCTAGTTTTCCACATCGCTACACAGCTCCACAACTCAAAATGAATGATGGTCAGCCGCTGTGCAAGAGTAAACTGACAATAAAATGAATTAAAATAAAAGTTCAGTGAATTTACATGAAAATTAAGACAGGGACTTGAGTGTGTGGGTATAAAAGACATATCCATATGCATCACTCATCCTCTTTCAAGATTCTGCAGGTTTGAAATTGATTCTCAATATAATTCGAGTGGTATAAATTTGGAAATATTGAGTTATCATGAAATTTGGAGACTATCTTTTGTAGAAAGAGAACTATGTAAACGTGCCATAAATCTTTTTAATGGTCCGATTGTGTTT
This sequence comes from Xiphophorus maculatus, assembly GCF_002775205.1. Taxonomy (NCBI): domain Eukaryota; kingdom Metazoa; phylum Chordata; class Actinopteri; order Cyprinodontiformes; family Poeciliidae; genus Xiphophorus; species Xiphophorus maculatus. Next base: position 10,506,900 of record NC_036450.1, read on the forward strand.
TTATGGAGTCTCATTGTGTTGAGCTGTCCGATCCGGTGTGGTTGGAAAGCTGCTATGAATCAAATGCAGGAAATTGGTTGCGTGACTTTTTGTTTACGTGAATCGGTCAGGACTGCCACGCTATGGTCTAATCTTATACAAGCTCATCTGTCCAAAAAGGAAGAAAAAAAAACATCGCTGTTTTTAGTTATTTGTATGCAAAAGAAGAGACGATGCTTTTGTGATACACAAAAGCAGACAAATGTATTTGTAGCCTTACTCCTCATTGAGTGGTTCATTTATCCTGAAAGTAGTATAATTAAAAGGAAATGTCTAATGTTCATCTGCTTGCCTTCAGGCAAGGTTATTTTATGTGTGTTGCACATTTCAGCAACGGGTAATTCAAAGTGCTTTACATGATTAAAAAGAAAAAAAGTGAATGCTGCTACTCCGTGTTAGGGTGTTTATAGGGGTTAGCACTCGCTCTTGTCTGGGATTGTAAAGTTTTACATTTTGTCTGCTCGGGCAGATGCCACTGGTTGAGGTGATAAAACAAATCGGTGGTATTATATGGCCTCGTCAGAACATGTGCTCAACCGAATTTGCAGGGCACACTGTTTTGTATTTTGTCCAACTTTAAATAGCCAAAGTACTTCCACATGACTGAAGTGTTCTGGCCCTTCTTCTTGACAGTGAATAACATGTCATTCACTGTCTTCTCTGTCTTCTTTTCCTTTGGGATACACTTTTTTTCAGTCCTGTAAAACCATTTATCTGTAGCTGCACAAACATCAGCTGTTGGCACATCTGACTGCTAATATCCTGTAACTTTACGTGGCTCTGTTCCAGAGATTCTTCTCCAGAACAGCACCTTTGGTTGGCTTTGAACATATCGACACTTGCTGTGCTATGTTAAAGTTTACATTTATCAAGTCCACTATTTCCCAAGAAAACACACTTTCATCTAAATGTTGGCATTTCCAAGTAGGCATGTTATATTTTATTTTTGTTCGAGCTGCTCTTAAATTTCTCTACCTCACTTTAAAATCAAACTAAGCATTTTGTTGCAAAGATTTTAAAACAACCAGCTTTACATAATACCAGAGAGAGACCAAGAAATGTTTGATGATTCTTTACTAAAGCTTCCACAGACGTATTGAGTCCTTGAAATGTTTATTCAGGAATAAAAAATGGGAAACCCAGCAAACGTACCCTGGCTAACTTCTGGATGCACTGAACAAAAGGTTTCTCTAAGGAGATTTAGCTGCTGTGCTCGGATAAATCCCACAACGTGGTTTTTAGTGGTGGCCAGCATCTACATTCAAATGAGAAGGTGGAGGTGGTGACCAGAAAACACATTATTAATCCAGAGCAGCTCTCCTTGGTGCACTTTTGTGAAGCAATTAATCACATGATGTAAGAGGTGAGTGCTGAAACAACAGTCTTTCACAATTTTCAATCCACCTCCCATTTATTCACCCTCCCTCCTTCTCTTTGAAGGGTCTCCTTGCACACAGATCCACTTACAACGTCAGCTCTTGTGACCTTGCTGCAGCTCCAAGTACATCGGTCATCTCCTGACTCAGAGCCGGTCATTGTGTAACAGCAGATAAACCGCTTGTAGAATAAGTGATGTGTGATTTAGAAACACACACACACTAACCCACGGAAGCAGACAGCTGGGCTGTGAGGTTACTTGTTTCTCAGTGAGCATCATCTGCTCTGGTGGAGCTGCTTAATACACACACTGTATACTAGGCCCTTATTGCCTATAAGATAATGAAAAATAAAAGCTCACCTTTGCAGATTCACATATGGAAATGCACAATCGGGCCCTTCGTTACACAAGAACTGGGATTTAAATGATGGTTACTGATGTCTACAGGAAGTTACACGCACGCACGCCCCCACACACTCATACACAGTATCATCATTCAGAGGGTTGCTGGCCTGTCCTGGGCTATAACATGTCCTTGTGTCTTCTGTTTGGGTTCAGCCTCATGCACACACTTTACCTCTCTGGGACATGTTCCTCCATACCCCCTAAAATTCAGCTTTACGCGATGTGGAACACCAAACACTTGCATATGATTTACTTCTCAATGTGATGCACCTAGAATTTAAATGAATATCCTTAAATTAGCATGTGGTTTATGACTTGTGACTCAGAGAATCTTATCACGCAATCTGGTTTTAAAGAAGCAAGAACCTAACATCGTTCTCTGCTCCCCCCCCTCCCCCCCACCCTCTGTAATGTCATGAAATATGTTTAATTTGCCCTTTTAACTTGCATCCATGTTAACATTTTAGAGAGTCTCACCAACTTTGAATAATATAAATTGTCTCCCTTTTTGGCTTTACTCAAAGATTAAATAAGCATATCAGAAAGGGGGGATTGACTTGATGGCACAGTCTTGTTTTCAGTTATAAACTCGCTCTACTCTTCACTATGTTTAGTGGGGAAGGACTAAAGTTCAAGACAGCAACAACATATCTGTCCCAGCCCCTTTTTGCTGTTTAGTCAGTGTATGACACCACTAGAAATGAAGAAATTACTGCAACACCACAAAATGCTAATATTAACATCACAAAGGACTGTTTAGAATTAGGGCTGCAAAGTATATTTTGTATTTATTATTATATCAGTGTAAGTAATATGCATATTGTGAAGAACTGCAGTAGATTTCTGGTATTCATGAGGTTTAGGAATCACAATCTCCCACAAAACGCTGAAATCCATCTAAAGACACTTAAAACTGTCTGTTTTAATGGTTCGAACACCAAGTGCACCTTAAGTACGCAGAGTGGAAATTGTTCTGACTCAGCTGCAAAAACTAAAATCCACGGGTTTTATCAGTTTCTAGAACTATCTAACATTTATTGTTAAAACTTGCATCTATGGTAAAATCTCTAAAAAATATGAACACTTCTAATCGGAATGCAGAACATAATTTCTTGAGACTCGAGTTGAAAATTTGGTGTGATTGATTTTTTTTTAATGAATGTTTTTGAAGGCATTTTTGTAGGTAACCAGGTGTGAAACCAATACATAAACTTAAGAAAATATTTACTCAGGTGACAAATAAATAGAGAATTGTAATTATTGTAAGGACAAAACATCTATTTTTCCCAAGAAGATTTTTTCCCTGCTGGACACATATTAGCACGTAATCCAGGTGAATTTCTATTGGATTTTTTTATTTTTATTTTTCTGTATTTTCTCTGAATTTGCAAGCCTTGGAGTTGGATTCCAAGACTGTAGTTTTATTTAGAATGCAATTTGATTGGCAATAAAATTGTGGCGGTGGATATACAATTATGTAGAAAAGTTAAATGCAATCATTTTGTGTGAGAGAAAAACATCACTGACAGTGAGATGGAGAATGATTTGCATAACAAATGTAATCCAACTTGAAGCAAAGGCTGTCGGTTTACTTATGGGAAATTTAACCTCTCAGCTTAAAAATGGCTTAGAAGTCAAATTTAGTGTCTTGACCTTTTTCTTGTTCTGTCTGTTCCTCCCTTCTCTCTCTCCCACTTTCCTCTGTCTCTCCCTGTTCAGCTCCAGCTTCTGTTTCACCAATTATACTGTGTCAAATCCATGCATGTCAGCTTCCAGATCCCTAATCATCCCTTCTCTCTTTCATCTGTAATCCTTTGTTCCATCCTCCTACCCCACTTTTTCCCCTCACTGGTAACCTCTCCTCTCTTCTTCGGTCGTCACACATCTCCTCCCCTCCGTCTGCTCCACATACTAAACCCATCCTCTCTGTCCCTTCGAGTTTTTGATTCTATTTCTAATTTCTGTTTTATGGTTCTTCCTGAGACTTAAGCAGCTCTGAATTTAGAATTGCTCTCTTGTTAATTTTTCAGTAGAAATAGCAGTGGTAGTTTTAATAGGTGTGTTTTAATATCAAAAATAGTAATATCAAAAAATTATCAAACTTAGTAATTTTCTTTGGTAGCATTAGTATTCTGCTATGGTTAATAAGTTGCAGCTAAATATTTGAATTTTAAAGAAAAACAAGTGTATTATATATACCTATATATTTTTAGTTTCCACAAAACAGTAGATGTGCACAGAAATAACTACATTTCAGAAGAATATATGGTAACAGCTGGTATTTATTGTGTTAACGGGGGCATCAGTGGCTCGGGTGGCGGAGCAGGTGGCTGCTGCCTCGAAGATTTCCGGTTTTAATCTGAGTTTTCCTGGGGAAAATCAAGGGGGTAGCATCAAGAAGGGCATCCGGTGTAACATCTGCCAAGTCTGTGTGCATGCAGCTGCAGCTTGGGGGGAGGAGCCTTAAAGCAACAACATTTATTTTGAGAACAATAAAAGTTGTGCTAAAAAGTTATGTTTAAAAACTATCTGCAGTCTTTTTTTGGTAATGGCCTGGTTGTGGTTTCATTTTACTGCAGTCACTGCCTCACAGGCAAAAAACAAAAATCCACCAGACACATTAAATATTGCATTTTTTTATCATCAAACAACTTAAAATATTCTCCATTTAAGTATATTTTTTAAAGACATTGATGGTTATTATTGCTCTATGAAACAAAATAGGAAAAATATTTTAAAAATCCCAACATTACATTGCTATACAGCATTACATTTTTTTATTTGCACAAGTAAAAATAAAAAACTAAAGCAGTAATTGAAGAAAGCCATTGCATGCTCCTCATCACTGCTGAAAAAATTTGATGGTTCGTTCAATCAATCAAATTTTATTTGTATAGCACATTTCAGTAGCAAGGCATTTCAAAGTGCTTTACATCATATCAAGCACAGAAACACAATGCAACGTAGAATCAACAATCAAAACATGACATTAAGTAAAGTTCCATCAATAAATTTGTAATTGATTATGTTTCAAATACAATCCTAAATAGGTGGGTTTTTAGTCGAGTTTGCATCCATAAAAGATTTACCTGTTACACTCTTACTGTGTTATATGGAACAAAATACCTATTGCTATTTTTATTCCCACTCACGCTCACAATCATACAGTTTACAATGATGTAGACAGCATTTTAATGGGCTTCTAGCACAAGGCTCCGTACACCTCTTTCACGGAATTTCGAGCTGGGACTCCACCGTCCCTCACGGATTTTTGTGCAATTCTATGGTACCTGTTAGTGTCTAGAATTTACAGGGTTTCTGTTACGTTATACCTTTTTCCCCCCATCATTGTACCTAAATAAGAAACATCAATGTTACTAAATAGCAGAGTTTCATGATGAGTAGGAGCCAGTTGAGTTTAGTTTGATTGTTTTTTTTTAAAGTATGCGCATCGTCGTGCGTGATGTTTTTTGCCATTTGACATCAAAGTAGGTTGGATTAATCTTGACAAATGATTACAAAAAACTGTTTATTCTTTTTTAGGTAACTCATCCTAATTTCTGTGAATGCATGGCACAGTATTCACAGCCCACAAACACAAAATAGCGTAAGAGAAAAACATTCACACTTGAAACGGGCTTCTTCATGACGCTGCTTAGTCAAATATGTGAGATGTAATCATACCGATTTTTATTGATGCTCTAATGGAACAAATAGTGGAGAAATTGTAAGAATAACATTTCTGATAATACTGTCAGGTTTTTTTAAATTTAATATCAAATTGAAATTTATGGAGACAACAATAAATCAAAGTACTTCATCACGATAAATGATATGATAATTGCCCGCCCATACCTTGACATAAGTTGACAAGAAAGCAATTTGACCATGGTGCTTCAGGAAATTTCTTTCTTTCCTATTTTAGCAACTTTTTAAAGAAATAGTTCGATCAATGTTATTTTGTTTAACTTGCCCTTTTAAACAAGCAGTTTCTAACTAATAAAAAGAATACAATTCAACTAAAGGACATTTTTCCTTTTTATTCTATTGAAATGATAATAGTAAAAAAGAAATCTTCCATTTTCTGTTTGATTATTATTGTTTTCATAAATGGATGAATAAAAAAGATAATTTGTGGATAAGGCTTATGTCTCCCCCACTCTTGTCCCTGGCAGGAGAGACACATATGGGAAGGTGTAAATGTTGTGACTGTAGCAACAGGGAGGCAGGAGATGGAAAGGGAGTCAGGGCGAGGGAGATAAGGGGGAGGGGTTTGTTTATTTCCCTTCTTTAAAAAAAATGATAACTGCGCCCCCAGAGTCCACTGGAGAGAAAAAAAAGCCAAAAAAACAAAGGTAGTCGGATGTAGGGAGACGGGGAGACAGATGACTGAGAGCGGGGGACAATGGGACGCGGCATGAGCAGCGGCCGAGACTCCCCACAGCGACGCGTTAAAGACGGGAGGGACGGACGGACATACGGACTCACGGAGGCAGCGCGCGTGCCGGTCCGCCGCTCGTTGCCCTAACAATGAACGTGCTGTGGTCGCTGCCGGCAACACATCGTAGCCAGAGGGGTGCGCACTGAGTGAGAATGGCAGAGACGGAGAACCAGAGTGGGGGGGTTAAATAGAAATAGGAAAGATGGTGTCTTCCCCCCATAGATAGCATGTGCTTTTGTTCATGGTTGTTCTGTTTGCTCAATCATGTGTGTCTCAGTCTGGCTGATGTGCATTACCGGGAAACTGTCTGACACCATGATCTTCTGTAACCATTTAGGTGAATACAAGAAGGATGAGCTGCTGGAAGCGGCAAGGTGAGTACCAGACTCTGCATGCTCTTTGTTTTCATTTCTCTCCTCTCTTATCTTCCTTTCAAGCCTTTTAATGCGTTTTTTTAAAAATACTTTATTGCATCTTTGTTTTCTCCTTTTTTAGTCATGCTAATATTTGTTTTCTTTTGCTCGTTTTTATTTTCTTTTTTCATCCATAAATCTTCCAACCTTGTTTTTATTCTAATCTTCATCCCTCTTTAATCCATCTTGTCCTTTTTCTCTTGTTTGATTATATTTTTTCTCCACCTCAGTGCACGCACACACACTTACACACACTCAGCTCCCACACCAGTTCTGTATTTTCAGATCCAGAGAGCCCGGTGCTTGTGGGCCAGCGACACTTGTTCATTTTCGAGGCGTGTTATGGTTTCAGGCAGTTCATGTGGGCTGTGTGCGGGCATGTGTGTGTGTGTGTATTTTATCTATTTATTTATTTTTCCGTTTTTGCCAGGCTCTCCCATTTGGAAGTGAAGTAGCTCTCGATTTGGGATTGTGTGTGGGTGGTGGAGAGCTTGATGCCTCAACAGAACCCCCCTCACCCTCCTTTCCCTCCATCTCTTCAAGCTCAACACACACACACACACACACACGCATGCATGCACACCCCCACATATAAGGAAGCAGCTGGTTTAGAATGGACGTACCCCAGTGTATTGGAGGTCAGAGGGCTGTTTATGTGTAAATCCAGAATGGTCGCCTCCCAGCTGAGCCCATGACTGCCTTATCACCCTGTCATTATGAGGAACTTCCTCTTTTATTTTAGGGTCATGCTCAGTCAGTTCACTCCCACGTTTGGCCTACAGAATGCAGATGTTTGTCTAGTTTATTTATATATCTATTTATGGCCCAGATAGGGCTTCTGTTTGTGTTTGTGCAAAGTTATGCATGGCATGGGAGGAGCCCTGTGGCCCGGCGCACTGCTAGGAGGAAAAATGTTGCATGGATTAGAAAGCTAATGCCGGGTTTCTATCCAGTATGGAATTTGATTCCAGCATTCTCCAGGTCTGAATAAGTAAATAAGTAAAAAATAAGACACTTTCCTGATTTTATTCCCTTTCTCATCTATTAAAATACCAAATCCTCTCTTCTTTGTGCTCATCTTTTCGTCCTTCTTTTTTCCTCTTCATCTTTCCCCATCCCTTTTTTTTGTGTCCTACCTTATTTCTTCCTTGCGTCCTTTATTCCTTTTGTTGTTCCTTGCCCTTTTGTTCCATTGCATCTTCAATTCATTCCTTCCTTGTCTTCCTTTCTTTCTTCCTTCCTTCTTTCATCTTTCCCCCATCCATTTTTCTTGTGTCCTGTTATTCCCTTCCTTGCATCCTTTCTTCATTTTGTTGTTCCTTTTTGTTCCATTGTATCTTCAATTTGTATTCCTTCTTTCCTTCCTGTTTTCCCATCCATTTTCCCCTTTTTCTCTATAATTTATTCCCTCCTTGTATTTTTTCTTCCTCCTTTATTTCTTCCTTTCATACCTTCAGTTTGTACTCCTCCCTCCTTCATCTTTCCTACCTTCTCTGCCTACCTACTTTCTCTCTCTGATACTGAAACA